>NC_060126.1:303054114-303368851 GCF_021461395.2 Schistocerca americana | reverse complement strand
TGTCTGCTGTGAAATGAGGAGAAACTGAATGAAATACGTTCACTTTTAGAAATGTAGAGAAACGCAAACAATACGCAACCCTTTCAGCGCCAGCAAGATGTTTAACACGAAGTTTTGTATTTATATAGGTTCTGTAGGTATCATGACGTTGCTCTAAGTGGCATATTATGTCCAACAGTGACTTGTTAACGACCTGCATTGCAAAGCTAATTAAGAATGAACTAAAATCTTTACTAGGTGAAAAATACGTTATATACAAAAATCCTTTACCAACATTGCTATTTCTAGCATACCTGATGTCTAAATAACAATGCATCACAAGTCTGAGTAAACAATATAATTGTGTGGTCGTTGAAAATTTGTGCAACTGGGTATGCTTCAGGGAAAAGCTGCAACCAGTTTTGAATTTGTGTATAATTATTCTAACCGGCCGCGGTGGTCAAGCGGTTCTAGGCGCTCAGTCAGGAAACGCGCGGCTGCTACGATCGCAGTTTCGAATCCTGCCTCGGGCATGGATGCGTGTGATATCCTTAGGTTAGTTAGGTTTAAGTAGTTGTAAGTTCTAGGGGACTTACGACCACAGATGTTGAGTCCCATAGTGCTCAGAGCCATTTGAACCATTTTTGTATAATTATTCTAATTTCGGAAATTATATTAGAAAGTTTACATAATACACAGTATCGAGACGACATGGTTTATGTACAAAGGTGATAATGGCAGTTTCACCAAATGGAGAGTCACGAACAACGCACTGAACGATCTCGACAAAAATATGTAGTTCACTAAAATTGATGAATTGTATTAAGTTTAAGTAACCTGATTAAGTGACTTGTCATGAATACTACGGAATATTGAAAAATACTGATCTTCATTACGTGAAATATCTAATGACGGGGATGATAAAAGAAAATGTATAAGCAGAGATTCAGAATCGCAACTTTATTCAAAGGATAACGTCAGCAAAGAAGAAGGTTCGACTTTAATAGTGGAATAAATTACAATAGAACACCCACTTGCTCGATCGTTCGACCGGCAGATAAATCACGAAACATTTCAGAAAAACAGCTTGAAAAAAACCAAAGTTCCTAAGGTTATTGGTGTCAGAAACACAAATCTTAAATAAGAAATGGCGTAATATTTAAATAGTTCTAGTATCATGGTTGCGTATTTATTACATACAACAAGAAGACAATGGCGCGAGTACGTACTGGTCTCACTTTAGTCACTGAGTAAGGTGGCGCAGTGCTTGGCACAATGGACTTGCACTCGCGACGACGTCGGTTGAAAACCGCTCTCGGTCATCTTCCTTCCGATGTTCCGTGATTTCCGTAAATCGCCTCAGGCCAATGCAGGGTAGGTTCCTACGAAAGGGTACGGCCGACATCTTTCCCCATCCTTCCCTACTCTGATGGGTCCGATGACCTAGCTGTTTGGTTCCCTCCCCCAAATCACTTCAGTCTGCTAGGCTCAAGATGTAGGAACAAGATGAGTGTTCTAAAGAGCGTCCGATACATTTATGAGCTGTTATAAAAAAAAGTGGACAATTACGTCGATAAACATGCAGCCTACGAAACCTCGCCTGAATGCAGCCAGTTATTACAGAGTTATAAGAAAGCGAATAAGTATGTCAATTCTTTTTGTATGGAAATATTACACTGTTAACAGTACTTTTGACATTCTGTAGCCTTCTATTTATATCTGTTTATATGTTCAGCCAAAAACTTCTCTTACATACAATAGATATAGTATTGTGTTGTCTTTGATTACATAACAAGTAGGATGGAATACGGGCCACAGAAGTTCAAGTTGTTTGTTCGTCGGATTACAATCTAGTGCATATACATGAGTGCAGTCCATATTTGAGTCTGAGAAAAAAGTGTATATATAAATTTTTTATTACATCTAGCTGTGGTTGAGGCACATCTTTCAATGTAGCGTTCTTACAAATAAGTGTACTTTTACGCAATATGTGCTGCCAGAGGTAGGGCTATTTTTAACCTTGGATTAATATTTTCTCTCTTACACCGTCTTTGGATCATGTTTAGCTTAAAACCAAAGAAAAACTGCGAACAGGGCCTTCAGAATGTCATGTCAACGGTTATTAAAGAAGAGTTTCGTTCTTTGGTGTACTTGCTTAAGTTTCACATTTGATCATCCACACATACGTTTTATTGCTACTACAGTAGAAAGTTTGTTTTCTAGCGCAATACATATACAGACATCAATGTCATTACATTGTAAGCAGAATAATATACATATTAGCTTTATGATTTGTTTGTAAATGCGAATTCGTTATAGTCATAAAACTTATACAGACACTGAAGAGCCAAAATATGTCTTCCTGCTTAACAGCCTGTTTGTCAATCTTTGGAACGAAAAACATCACTGATTCTGGGTATCAGGGGTCCGAGAGTTTGTTGCTAGGTTTGTGTAGGTACATCTACATCTACATGTACATCTACGTGATTACTCTGCAATTTACATTTAAGTGCTTGGCAGAGGGTTCATCGAACCACAATCATACTATCTCCCTGCCATTCCTCTCCCGAACAGCTTATTTTTTTTGATGATCTTTTCTACCTATGTAGGTTGGGCTCAACAAAATATTTTCGCATTCAGAAGAGAAAGTTGGTGACTGAAATTTCGTAAATAGATCTCGCCGCGACGAAAAACGTCATTGCTTTAATGACTTCCATCCCAAGTCGCGTATCATATCTGCCACACTCTCTCCCCTATTACGTGATAATACAAAACGAGCTGCCCTTTTTTGCGCCCTTTCGATGTCCTCCGTCAATCCCACCTGGTAAGGATCCCACACCGCGCAGCAGTATTCTATCAGAGGACGAACGAGTGTAGTGTAAGCTGTCTCTTTAGTGGACTTGTTGCATCTTCTAAGTGTCCTGCCAATGAAACGCAACCTTTGGCTCTCCTTCCCCACAATATTACCTATGTGGTCTTTCCAACTGAAGTTACTCGTAATTTTTACACCCAGGAATTTAGTTGAATTGACAGTCTTGAGAATTGTACTATTTATCGAGTAATCGAATTCCAGCGGATTTCTTTTGGAACTCATGTGGATCACCTCCCACTTTTCGTTATTTAGCATCAACTGCCACCTGCCACACCATACGGCAATCTTTTCTAAATCGCTTTGCAACTGATACTGGTCTTCGGATGACCTTACTAGACGGTATATTACAGCATCATCTGCGAACAACCTAAGAGAACTGCTCAGATTGTCACCCAGGTCGTTTATATAGATCAGGAACAGCAGAGGTCTCAGGACGCTTTCCTGGGGAACACCTGATATCACTTCAGTTTTACTCGATTATTTGCCGTCTATTACTACGAACTGCGACCTCTCTGACAGGAAATCACGAATCCAGTCGCACAACTGAGACGATACCCCATAGGCCCGCAGCTTGATTAGAAGTCGCTTGTGAGGAACGGCGTCAAAAGCTTTCCGGAAATCTAGAAATACGGAATCAACTAGAGATCCCCTGTCGATAGCGGCCATTACTTCGTGCGAATAAAGAGCTAGCTGCGTTGCACAAGAACGATGATTTCTGAAACCATGCTGATTACGTATCAATAGATCGTTCCCTTGGAGGTGATTCATAATGTTTGAATGCAGTATGTGCTCCAAAACCCCACTGCAAACCGACGTCAATGATATAGTTCTGTAGTTCGATGGATTACTCCTACTACCCTTCTTAAACACTGGTGCGACCTGCGCAATTTTCAAATTTGCAGGTACAGATCTATCGGTGAGCGAGCGGTTGTATATGATTGCTAAGTAGAGAACTATTGTATCAGCGTAATCTGAAATGAACCTAATCGGTATACAATCACGACCTGAAGACTTGCCCATACCAAGCGATTTGAGTTGCTTCGCTACCCCTAAGGTATCTACTTCTAAAAAACTCATGCTAGCAGCTGTTCGTGTTTCAAATTCTGGAATATTCCATTCGTCTTCCCTGGTGAAGGAATTTCGGAAAACTTCGTTCAATAACTCCGCTTTAGCGGCGCAGACGTCGGTAACAGTACCATCGGCACTGCACAGCGAAGATATTGACTGCGTCTTGCCGCTTGTGTACTTTACATGCGACCAGGAATTTCTTCGGATTTCCTACCAAATTTCGAGACAATGTTTCGTTGTGGAACCTATTAAAGGCATCTCGCATTGAAGTCCGTGCCAAATTTCGCGCGTCTGTAAATTTTAGCAGACCTTCGGGATTTCGCGTTCTTCTAAACTTCGCATGCTTTTTCCATTGCCTCTGCAACAGCGTTCGTACCTGTTTTGTGCACCATGGGGGATCAGTTCCATCTCTTACCAATTTATGAGGTATGAATCTCTCAATTGCTGTTGCTGCTATATCTTTGTATTTGAGCCATATCTCGTCTACATTTGCATAGTCAGTTCGGAAGGAATGGAGATTGTCTCTTAGGAAGGCTTCTAGTGACACTTTATCCGCTTTTTTAAATAAAATTATTTTGCGTTTCTTTCTGGTGGATTTGGAAGAAACGGGTGATCACTAATCCCTGTATCAGTCATGATGCTCTCCATTAGCTCTGGATTGTTTGTGGCTAAGAGGTCAAGTGTGTTTTCGCAACCATTTACAATTCGCGTGGGTTCGTGGACTAACTGGTCGAAATAATTATCGGAGAAAGCATTTAGGACAATCTCGGAAGATGTTTTCTGCCTACCACCGGTTTTGAACAAGTATTTTTGCCAACATATCGAAGGAAGTTTGAAGTCCCCACCAACTATAACCGTATGAGTGGGGTATCTGTTTGTTAAGAGACTCAAATTTTCTCTGGACTGTTCAGCAACTATATCATCGGAGTCTGGGGGACGGTAGAAGGAGCCTATTATTAACTTAGTTCGACTGTTAAGTATAACCTCCACCCATATCATTTCGCACAGAGTTCCTACTTCGACTTCACTACAAGACAAACCACTACTGACAGACACAAACACTCCACCACCAATTGTGCCTAATCTATCTATCCTAAACACCGTCTGAGACTTCGTAAAAATTTCCGCAGAACTTATTTCAGGCTATAGCCAGCTTTCTGTACCTATAACGATTTCAGCTTCTGTGCTTTCTATTAGCGCTTGAGGCTCAGGGACTTTCCCACCACAACTACAACAATTTACAACTACAATTCCGACTGTTCTTTGATCCAAGCACGTCCTGTATTTGCCATGCAGCCTTTGAGATTGCAGCCCACCCCGTACTTTCCCGAGGCCTTCTAACCTAAAAAACCGTCCAATCCACGCCACACACCGTGAGGTGGCTTGTGGAGTATGGATGTAGATGTAGATATAGATGACATGTAAACTAGTTTCTTACGTGTAAATTGATGTGTTTTCCCCATACAAAATCAAAACCTTTGCCATTTTCACACAGGACAAATGAGTAGTTACGACTGTCTTGGTTATTTTACAAACTACAAGAGGCTAGTTCCCACTGCTAGGATTTCCTACATCCGAAATATGGTTACATGTCGTATTTCAAGGGATGGGATAATGGCGAGGAAGCTTGCCAAAGCACATAGCAACACACATGCGAACATGAATTTATAATTGTCACGTCCTTAATATGAACAAGTGGAGTAACTTCCATAGCAGTATTTTTTCATGTCGAGGAATTCATGACTCCATATAATTTAAAGCTTCCTCTTTCATGACAGAAGCAGTTTCTGGTATAGCGTAAGTCCAAAGGATAGGAAATATTTGTAATATCTTCTCCACTCTTTTGAAAATTGTCTCACATTGTTATAACTTTGAAGCCAGTGGACGGAGATACGTCGGTTATAGAGACCAAAGAGTTAAAAATGCAATTAAAAGAAAACAGCCCTCGGTCACTAATTTTTAACGAATTAATCGGGTTTCGACACTGCCAGGAGTGTCTTTCACAGAAGTTAAACCAAAGAATGGTCTGTAACATGGTCTTAGAATTGTGACTAAAAACGTATGATACAAATTAAGAGTATGGAATTACCGTGAAAGACTGGCCGTACTTATATTTCATTTATAAAATAATAAATATGTCAAAAGCGCATTAGTCACAAGATGCCCTTTTCACCAATTTTTGACACTATGCATCACGGAATATTGAGTTCCAGAACGATTTCCGAAACGGAATATCCCATGTGTCTAGCTCCTACCACCACTGCGCGTTGAATGTCTGTTAACTCTTGTTGTGCGACCATCATAACGTCAGAAAGCTATTCAAATGAATCGCCAAAGTACAAATGACAACTCTGCCAACGTAGTGCCCTTTTATTCCATGTGTACGCGATACTACTGCCATTTGTATACGTGCATATAGCTAATTCATGATCTTCGCCACCTCAGTGTATTAAAAGAAACTATTGACAATCGGACAAGAGATTATAGCTCTGAAGTATAATCTTGGTACATATAGGTGGGGAGGATGAAACACAGTTACGTTAATAATTTGCCGATAAGACCAGTGACCACGTAAGTTGAATAGTTAAATGTAGGAAGCACACAGAAACTTAGGAGTGAACACCATACGTTTGCCAAAACGCGCAGCGAGAGCAACAAGCTTGATTCGTGACCTTAAAATCCGCACTAGTCTGCTGAAGGAACTGAATGAACTTCGCGTCTGAAAGGCGACCAAGCGGGCAACGGAGATTCGTCTTACCAGGCGGGGAAAGAGCGAAAAAATCGGAAGACAGCACCAACAACTCGAGTGTCAGATTCAGCAGCCCATTTGTACTTAAAGATCAAGTGCTGAAATCCTTCCAACGGCAGCAAGGTTCAGATCATCAGTTACCTCTCCTGTCCTAGCCTGATGCTGCAACTCTGCAGAAACCTGAAGTGAAGTGACAACTCTGCAGAAACCTAGAGAGAATTCATTACTCTGCTGAAATGTACAGGTGATCTCCTTTTGCTTCTCTTTGGATCTTCGCTGCATTTCGCCAGAGAAGAAATTCGTTGGACAATGGTGACGAAGATTGCAAATGCCGACCAGAAAAAGCCTAATGAAGGTGTTAAACGATCTCCTATTCTTGTAGATTTTTCTCTTTTTTGACCCAATAGAGCTCTTAGGTGTTGAGGAAGGCAGAAGAACTCCCCTACTACATGGTACAATTCTCAAAAGGGCCTGTCCAATGTTCCGCAAGTGGAAAGAACGAAAACGTGTGGGCATGCCAGAAATTATTAGCATGACCGAGCCAGAAATCTACATTCTCTATGTTTAAACCGGACGTTATTATGAGACGTTGTATTGAAAATTTAGGCGGCATGAGGGAAACCACACCCGGCTAGTGGTCTCTTATATGACTAAATGGCTTCTGCGGAGAATTCTATGATTCTTACGACAAAAAAAGTGCTTCCTGGTCAGCCGGCGGAGGGAGAAAGAGGGGTTGGGTTGTTAGAGTGGTCATGAATGCCTATCTGCCCACCTTAGGCCGCGCCTCTCACAGGGATTAACATTTTTATGGTGGCCAATCCTCTTGACAGGACTGATATCTCGTGCAGCCAGCTAGAAAGCTTTCAGTTCTTGGAAACCTCTCCTGTATTATCTAGCAAATGTAAAGAAACAAATAGTGAAATGAAAACAGCCACTGTCTTGGCTAACCCAAATCTGCTATTTCAGAGCCATAGAAATGAACGAGTATGTTTGGTTTCACAACTTACCAGCCACGCCCAAGTACCATCTAGCGGCATTTTGCAAACTGGTCAGGTTAGTCTGTCCAGTATAGTCTGCTACCTGTAGCGATGAATTGAAACTTTGTTTGTCCAGAATTAGACATGCTCGTCCCCTGTTCACTCAGATACTGGCGAACATCCGTTGAGGAGACACTGCAGCTGGCAGATGCGTGTCTCGACCAGTCAACGACCGCAGCTCTTGCGGAATTTCTAATGTATTACTGAATACCATCTTGGTCACTTGTAAGACGATATGGAATAAAGTATTTTCATATCGCCCTCTGAAAAATGTTAGTGGCAACTTTCAGAGACTAATGCCCATGTTAGAAATGGAACAGTTCTTTAAAATGTCATTCCAAAAAAACTATAACCACTGTTGACCAAATTCAGAATTAGCATGGGAAATATGTCACACAAAAAACTATAGAATTTGCTGGCTAAGAGCAGGGGACAAAGCAGGGCACAAACCTTATGTACATTCTCGAGTGTGTACTCAGAGCACCAGCACAATACATTATACATACATACACACACACACATATATATATATATATATATATATATATATATATATATATATATATATATATAAGAGTGGTCCTTAAAACCACAAAGAACGAAGCTCGCCTAGCTTGAAGTGGGAAACGAGATGGAGCTATGGTTGGCCCGCTAGGTCAAACGATATCAACTGTGTTTTTTTGAATAGGGACCCCCATTTTTATTATACATATATAAAAGCAGTACTAACGTTCAAAGAACCAAGGTGAATTTATTAGTTCACATGCAACACCATGATATACACAATTTACTCACCTTTGGGCCATGCCGTGTGGCTCCCACAGGTGACAGCAACACCACAGGTCTGAGTCTGGCAAGCGAGATGTTAAAATTTGTAAATCGAGTCCTAGCATGAATGTGTTAATCCCAGAATGAATGCACTGAATAAAATCTTCTGCTAAGTCGCCAGGTACCTTCAATAGTGAATGCTGTATTCGCCTGATAAACATAGGCATGGAGAGTGTGCAGGTTGTGTGTGTCTGCTTCAGACCTTCCTCAAAAGGTATCGGAGTCCAAGTGGTTTTGCCATGAGATTGGGCGCCGAGTGTCATTATGGTGCAGCTTCTAGCGACTCTCTTACATAAGCTGGCCTTGCAGTGTAGTTTGGATTTAAAACGGTTTTATTTACAAGACCTGCAATATCTTCTTCTCCCAAATCGCCAAATATCCTATCTCATATACTTTGTTGACAATGTTGTTTACCGTAATGTCGGATGATTTTTACAGTACAATACAGTAAATACCTTCCTACTTGACGATTTGTATTTCAGATTTGTTATGAGGAAGTTTCTGACTTTATGAAAATATAAGAAAGGAGTAGGGTTTCAGAGGACAGAAGAGAGATAGAGTGTGAATTAGGGCGTCGTCAGAGACTGGATCATCCGTTGCTAATAGCTACTATTAATTGTATACCGTCATTCTGATTATTTCCGATAATAGCAGCAGTCAGGGTTACATGGTTCCCCAAACTGACCTAGTACCAAACTGGGGCTTAGGTTTGAAAGAAAACCCTATGTATTTAGTTTGAGGAGACGGTCCCATGAGTGAAATTGCGATCTGTCAACTGAAATAGAACTTTAAGCGAATTAACAAGGCAAGGTGTGCTGCTGTTTACGAAATAGTGATTTCAGATGGCGTTCTAGTTGCATTTTTCTATCTGAACTCTCTGATTGGCATTATTTTGGTTCTCCTACCTTTTACGACCCTATAACTAATGCCCTTGGTGTGTATATTCATCGTAAACAAAATTTTCTCTTTTCTAACGAATTCTTTTTCATGTAAGTTTGTATTTTGTTGCTGGATAATATCTTTCATCAAACGGTCGTATTCTTTCTGTGGCACTTCGCTGCTTCTTTAGTTGTACTGTTTCTGTGGCACTTCGCTGCTTCTTTAGGTGTACTGGGTGAAATGCAGGTATCTATGTGTGTCATTACAATTTTTAATACCTTAGTAATGATTGACCAGTGTTATTGTTAATCACAGTCATAACTTCTATTTTGTTAACTTCGTATTGCACAAAGCAAGGATCAGTCGTTTATGACTGAACTAGTGTGGAAACGAGGATATTTTGTTGTAGGCAGTTAGGAAAAATGTGAAAGGAAGAGCTTATTTATTGAGACTGAAGTTTTGGGATGAATTGACAAAATAAATCAAATCATCATGAGGAAAAGAAGTAGTTTATTTCCAATAGAATTGTGGAAATTAATATTCGTGCGAGTTATTTCTGCATATGGTGCTGTTATTACTCGTATTATTGAAAGAGCGACAGATATCGTAGCAAATAGTCTGCATTTATTAGTGAAGATGTTATCATTACTACGGTGGTGAACAGCAACAGGCCTGGAATTGTCAGTAGCCGTTGTACGTCAGTGAGGTTGTTGGTTTGTAAGAGCTTATCCACCTTCTTGCGTCGTGGTTTAGCCCCTAGATGGACGAAGCCCTGGACGCTAGAGAGGAGGACAAGAAAAAGAACTTGGTTATTACTTTGTTTCTATCATATCTCGAGCCATCATCACGTTCCACAATTAACTTCTTATATCAACGAATGTAGCATAAGAATTGCAGAGAATACACAAGGACCTGTATGTTACGTTTGCAGGAAGTGTCTCCTTAGCTATTTTGTTGCTGTGCACGTCTATAGCAGAGAGATAGGAACAGCAACAGACCGTCTGTACACTCATCGTGCACAAATGTCAATCAGTATTTTATAAATGTGGTTGTTTGCTACGTTCTCACCCATCGTTGTTGGCAAAGTGTAAGAATACTGCATAGCTTTCAATTGCGAAAGGCGGCATATATCAGTAAACGTTTTTGACCAAGGCATAGTCTTTTAATATCTCTTCTTAGTTTGACACAACAGAAAGTCTATGTGTCGAGGAGGCATCACAGAAAAACTATTACGGTTCAAGTAAGTGTTGTATTATCGTCGTGGGTGAAGAGTTAACAATTAACTATTTCAAACTGACAATAGGCAAAGATTCATGATTTACATTGTGGAAACGTCAAGAATTATGCCGCGATAGACATGGTACCGTTCCAGTGGTGTCGGATTTTAATTTATTATGATGTTCAAAAGCCTATTGTGTGATTTCTTTTCCTGTTTACCGTCTCTGAAGCTTATCTTATTGAGGAGTTGAATGACTGCGAGGTTGTTTTTATACCAAGCAGTGGATTTTAATAAATATAGCGAAACCAAACACACACAGACACACACCCACCCACCCACCCACACACACACACACACACACACACACACACATATATATATATAAAACCAACTCAGTACTACCACTACTACCACTCTCCTTGGTTGAGTTCTGTAGTGGCAGCGGAGTGTGGTTGAGAACACTATGTGCCTTATATTTTATAATAGCTTTACATTCTATTAATTCTATGTTTAAGATGCGTGGCCGGCGTTCTATTTGAAGTGGTCTGTTTCACCGTGTCTGCCTCAGAGCTGTTACGTTTAATGCTTCGAGAAAAGTAAAACTGAGTTCAGAATTAAAAATAAGTAGGAATGTTACTATGTCGGAAGTTTAAATGAAGTGTTGTATCAACCGGCATGCTGCCGACGTCGGGCGGGGAATGTATGACTACAGCCGTGTCTGTTACTGAAATGACGTTTGTAGACAAGTTGACATTACTTTCATTCTTCGAAGAACTGGAACCGTCCTCCCTACAACTAAATTCCTCCGGCACCAACGGGGAAGGTGTACTTTACACCCATCTCTCGTCAGTACTATAATCTAGTCATGTACTTCATATTTAAAAATTTTGAAAAAAATGTATACTGGTTCCCAAGAATGCTTGTGCCATATTCTACAGTACTTTTAAACTTTTATCATTTAAAGTTAATTCAGAAATTTAAGTTGTAGTGATATATGTAGTTGTAGTAGTATACTAGTAGTCCAGACGACTTGCTACAACGACAGTCATATTAAATATTTTCAACTTCTGAACGCTAGTTACACGTCATCTATTTAAAATGTAGGCTGTTAGTAAAAGTCCACAACAGCTAAGATTATCAGTACTTTTTTTAACTTTTTGCTTTCGTGGTGCTGTTGATGAACAAGATAGAATCGAGTTTAATAAGCTGTAGGTAGAGACAACATTGGGTAAGGGCGGTAATGAGAATAGAATTAGTGCCGAAATGTTTCGGGTGAGTGAGTACCAACCATGTTAAGTGAGTTTGCCAGCTGGTACGTAAGGGAAAATGTGCAATGTCTTAGTGACTAGCTGCACGGAACGGAAACTGTTTTAATTATTATGTCTGACATGTGCAGTAGGACAGCAGGATTTACTGCTACTGTTCCCTTCATTTGCGTTATATGCGAAAAAAAACTGTGTATGCTTGGACTCACGCAGTTAAATTTCCTTAGTCAGCGAGAATTGTTACCGGAATAGCGATTCAACTTGAAAAATTCCGTCATTGGTTTCAGATGTGGGTACATGTAAGATGGAAAATTCGGACGAGATGTTATTACTAAGCGACTCCGATTAAATACCACTATTTAACTTCAAATTCCGCGTGAGAGGGGGAAGTCATTTAGCAGTATTGCAAACTTTGGGCTGTTATTTGATAAAACATTCGAGCCAGAGGGTAGCTTTACAAAGCACAAACATGTAAATTTTGTGAGCTTACGATACCATTGGTCATTCCGTTGGGGGCAAGGAAGACGTCGAGATCGATCACTTGTCAATCGAGAAGGCCATATACTTACTGGATTTCTTTCCTGACGTTCCCACTGATGACTTGGGAGCGACGAAACTGATGTCAGTTATAACGTGAAGAAAAGGTAACAGTCATACCGACTCTTACCCTCACGGATGACACAACCTTAGCCAATATCGGTTAGTTGATACGTGAAGGAATAATTATACTTTGTGTCATCATTATATTGACTAATATTTTTAGTTCTGAAAAGATGAGGCGGGGTTTGGCCAGCAGCTGATTAAAGAGACCTGAATTACAAAGTAATCCTCCAGTCTATTTCACTACGAGACTTCCATTCATGTTTTCGTGCTACGATAAGTCAGAGATATTAATTACACTGGACCTAAACCAGGCTTATATCAGATACCGTTTGCAGAAGCGTCTAAGACAATCACAGCCTTCACAATGCACTAAAACTTATATGAATCTAACTGAGTTTGGTTCAGGCCTTCAACAGGAGCTGCGGTGTTGTTACGTCTCCTGGGCAACATTTTTTGACACAGCTAGGTGTTGTGCCTGCATTTACCTTAATGAAATGAAGTCAGAGTTACACAGATACGGTTCCAGGATTCCTTTATAAATAGCCTGATAAACGATCTTAGTGATACACTTTATACATAACATATTATAACATAATTTTTTTTCGAGTCATTCCTGTCGCGATTTGCATATTTTTCAGCATCGATCAAGATCGATTCAAGAGAGTTTCACGTGCGCATTTCAAACATCGCTGTAATCATTTTCGTGACTACTAGATTTTTAAAAAAGAAGACACTATAGCCAATTTATGAAGCACATGCAGCGATAGACCACTTCTGCGAGAAATGTTTCTCATGTTTCACTTCAGCATATGCACTTACTGAGTCGTTTAAACAAAATAAGTCTTGAGAATTATTTCACAGTAAAGGTTCAGCCTCTTATTCGTTTACACAGCATCACTTCTAGTCATTTCTTTCCCTGTTGCACTCGCAAATAGGGCGAGGACAAAACTACTGTCTACAAGCCTCCACACGAGACCCAGCTTCTGTTGTCTCATCTTCGTGGTCCTTGCATGAAACGT
This sequence comes from Schistocerca americana, assembly GCF_021461395.2. NCBI lineage: Eukaryota > Metazoa > Arthropoda > Insecta > Orthoptera > Acrididae > Schistocerca > Schistocerca americana. The sequence goes on along the minus strand of NC_060126.1, from coordinate 303,355,333 downwards.
ACGATGGCGGCAATAGAATAGTTCTGCTGTCAGCCTTAAAACCGAGTTCTCTAAATTTCTGGGATGGTGCCTCGAGGGAAGTGCGCCGTCTGCCCTCCGAGGTTCTCATTTGAGTCCACAAAGTATATTTCCCTGCTGATCGAACCATCCGGTAACAAATTTAACAGCACGAATCTGAATTATTGCGATGTTTTCCTTTAACCCGACCTGGTGAGTATCCCAAGCACATGAGCAGTACACAAGAAAGGGTCGCACCAGCGTTCTATATGCCGCCTCCGTTATAAATGAGCTACATTTACCCAAAATCCTTCCAATAAACCGAAGTCGATCATTCGCCTTTCCTGCTAAAAACCTGACCTCATCGTTCCATTTCATATTGATTTGTAAATTTTCGCCTAGATGTTGAATCGATGAGTGTGTTATGCACCACACGACTAACTCTGTATTCTAAAGTTACAGGAATTGTTTTTTTCCTACTCGATTACATTATCTTATATCTTTCTAAATTTAAAGCACGTTGCAACTAATCACACCAACTAGAAATTCTGTTAACGTCATCTTGCGTCGTCCTACAGCCAGTCAACGTCGACACCTTGCCGTACATCACAGAATCATCAGCAGAAAGACGTAAATCTCTGTAGCCTGTCCGATCACTTACGTATATAGAGGATAAAAGCTGTGAAATCATGCTCCCCAGAGACATTCCCGACAATGCACTTGTCTCTGGTAAACGCTTGCCGACAAGGAAAACGTACTGGGTTGTATTACTCAAATAGTATTGGCTCAAATGGCTCTGAGCCTATGGGACTAAACATCTGATGTCATCAGTCCCCTAGAACTTAGAACCAGTTAAACCTAACTAACCTAAGGACATTACAGACATCCATGCCCGAGGGAGGATTCGAACCTGCGACCGTGGCGGTCACGCGGTTCCAGACTGTAGCGCCTAGAACCGCTCGGCCACCTATGGCCGGCCACGCAGCTTATGGGAACATTAATCATATCGACCGTGGATCTCTGGAGCGTAGTGCTCATAAACGCTGTAACATCAAATAATCAGTGATCCAACAACTGAGCAAAGATCCAGAAACTTATTAATAAGTTCATGGCTCATATACGAATAATACAAAACTTTCAGTTATGTCAAATATTCATCCACAGGTATGATGCTAGCTGGTGCTACGAAGGATACAGAAAATTGCTCAACCGGGGAAAGCAATAAGTCTGCAATGCAAAAATATGGCATACATTAGGTGGCACTGTACGAGAGCTTAGATTACGAGGAAGAATCTCCGAAATTAGAAAAGCTGTAATGAGAATCCCTTCTGAAGCAATAGGTATCGACACTATCAGGCGTACCATTTTCCAAAATATACCACACGGCATCGTGCGAGCCTCGGCTAGCCTTCACTGGCGGAAAAAGTCGCAACACCAAGAAATAGTTGTGAGACATAGAGCTACTCTAAATACACGCTGTAGCAGCCGTGAGCACTAGTTACTTTTGATAGTGGACACGGTGTGCTGCTGTTAGTCAAGAACACGTTTATGGTGACTAGGTTTGAACGAGGTCGTGTAATATAGTACTAGAAGCTGGATGCTCCGTCTCCGATACTGTAGAAAGACTTGGCAGGAACGTAGCCACTCTGCGCTACTGCTGAAATCGGTCGTCACGAGATTAAACAGTCGCAAGAAGATCGGTCTCCGGATGGCTACGTGGCACTACGAAGACCATACGTTCGGCGTGTAGTTCTGGGGCATATTTCAGCAGCGGTTGACATCATAGCGCCATAGAAAGCTGTTATAAATCTGTTACTTCAAGGACAGCTCTGAGCCAGACGCCTTGTAGCGTGCATTCCGCTGTGCCCAAACCATTGGACAGCGCGGTGGCAGTCTGTCGTGTTTTCTGGTGAAAGCAGGCTCTGTCTCTTTGCCAGTGACGGCTGTGTGTTGGTTACTGGGACATCATTTGAGGGCCTGCGGCCAACCTGTCTACTTTCTAGACGCAATGGACCTATACGTAGAGTTATGGTCTGCGATGCGATTTCATATATCAGATGGAGTACTCTTATGGCTATCCAACGCACTCTGACAGCAAATCTGTACGTCAACCTGTAGATTGAACCTATTGTGATGCCATTCATGAACAGCGTTCCAGGGTGTATTTCCCACATACAGTTGTTTTCACTCAACATGCTCTACAAAGTGTCGACATGTTGCCCCAGCCAGCTCTATCATCACATCTGTCTCCAATCGAACCCATATTGAGCATCATCACACAACAGCTCCACCGTCCTCCACATTAATTATTCTTGGTGTTGTGACATTTTTTTCCATCAGGGAATTTAAATTTGCCTTCGAGTTTGGGACACAACGCCTTCAATGAGTAAGACGTAAAGTTCAGACTACTCCTAAAAAAAACCACATGCACTTAGTGTTAAACTAATTACCTGAAAATACGACAACCATCGATTATACTCTTCGCTAACGTTGCTATCCAGGGGTATCGGCTTGCTATTTGCTGTGGTCGCTGAGGCGGGAAGTGGCGCTTGTAGACTTTGACTGGGCAGGTCCCTCCCATCGCGTCCTGTGCAGGAAAGCTGAGTTAGTTACTGCTGAGTATTTTCCTGGAAGTAAAAGTGTTTACAATCGCTTCTTTCAGCTACCCGATGACGTGGTAATCCACTTACGGATGCTGAAAGCAGGAGCTACAATCAGCTACATTCTACCAGCTCTACTTTAGTGTTCGTTTCTGGTGCAGGCAACAACACGCCGAAATCTACATCTTTTGCTGTGAGTTTTGTGCGCGTCGGTGCGTTTCCGTCAATTAAGGAAAGTGCGTTCTGATTAGCTTACGATGTTAGTGCAATGAGGTGTAATTTGTGGTTCGGGACGTTTACCTTTCTTTTCTGCATGCAAATTGCCCGGAGTATAAGTTGTCATTAGTTTGTCTGTCTGGTGTTTTTTACTATCAATTGTGCATTGAGATCTCTGGATTTGCGGAATTAGCCTGATAGCTTGTACTGATAGCCTATATCAGGGATTGCACGATTAGTTGAGAGAGTGTACTGACGGGGAATCAATTACGCACATCTCTCTGTGGTTCTGTTTAAACGGTTAAGGAACCGGGACTGAGCAAGGATGTACTATTTTTTGGAAATTTGTGGTAAGTTCCTATATGACCAAATTGCTGACGTTATCGGTTCCTAGGCTTACACACTACTGAATATAATTTAAAATAAGTTACGGTAAGGACTACACTTACACCCATTCCCAAGGGAGGACGCGAACCTCCGACGGAGAGAGTCGCGCGAACCTCACTCGATCAAGTTTGTATCTGTTTGGATTCACCGAGAACTCGAGTTAATGATATCCATGTCCGAGCGAGCACTGAGTTTCACTGTATGTGTTTTATGAAGTTTTCTAAACGCCGTTAAGTGTGTGCGTATTTAAGTGTTACCTTTTGTTGGGAAGTCTGCGATAAGAACTGCATTGTGTTTTCGCATTGCACGTTATTTACTGTCAAATACTGAAGTGTGGCAATAAGGAAAAACGTATGTTGGTCACTGCGGTTCAGCTGGATAAGGTAAGGTTAGTGCCGTCTTTGGGTAAATGGGTTTTTGTACGAAAATTGTAAGTGATATCTTACGACAAACGGCCTTACTTGTAAGAGGCGGATACGTTAAGAGTTAGTTTGGTTGTAGTTCGATGAGTTTCCACTAGTGTATCTACTAATTCATAGCAACGATTACGACAAACCGGGCTCAGATAATACCTGTTAAGTGTGCAACTTATTCGGCTATTGATGGTGTTAATTGTTACCTGTGATAACCATTTAACCCATGTTATAATCAATACCACGAGGCAGCTGTGTTTGTTCGAAACAGCTTAGACCGATTTGCGGACACTAATAATTACCAACTATAAGATAAGTAACTGAAGTGTGTTGTCTGCCTTACTATTTGGTATTCTTTGATGTCAGAATTTTACTTTCTTGCAAATATAGTTTCACAAGTTAGTGTCAAAATCTTTTTCTAGGGCACTTCTTTACGTTTAAAAGGTGCTGCAAATTTTATTTACTTAATAGTCGTGCTCAAACTGTAAGGATTGACATAAATTCATAGCTTGAAAATAAAATCGCTGATTAAAAGCAAAGTAACATATGTAATTTTTCATCATAAAAATATGACCTTGAAAATATATTTAAAACTTAGCAGTAAATATTTTAAAGTACCACAAGCACCAACAAATATCAGTACTTATTAATTGTATAAAAATAGCAACGAAGAATTGAAAAGAATATGAGCATAAAAATCGCATAATTTTTGGAATACTCAATTAATTTAAAAAAATATTTCTTTTAGTACATTTTTCAGACATATGTAGTGCTAATATACAAACCAGACTGCAGTTGGTCTTCTGCAACCGGAGGCCCTCCTGCCAGCCCTAGGCACTCCTTGGGACATACCACCTGTGCAGAGATGGCTCCTGCGCAAAGGAATTGTTTTGTAGTTTTAATATGTTTCATACAACGCAATTGCACCAGTACATTCATCATTCACAACAGAAAATTGAACTTATTTAGATGAGAGACCTAAACAGTTACTAAATGTTCACTTTACACATCAAAAGTCTCACAGTACTATATCTCGATGCTTTTCCTGTATTTACTATGGTCAACTGACCTCTGAGTTGTGAGAAAACAGTTCCAGAATCTGTAATAATTTACCAAACTGTCATCCATTCAATGGGAATTACATTCACTTCTGTGTCTATAAGAGTAATTTAACTTAATTCGAGGCGTGAACAGAAACTTACTAGGAGAAACTCTCTCCATAATATAGCTAAGAAGATTGTGTAGTCGCAACATTTTGAGATTGTTGCTGCTACACCCCACGCATCTCACTGCATGCAATAAACACTTACAGATGTAGAATGAGAATTTCACTCTGCAGCGGAGTGCGTGCTGATATGAAACTTCCTGACAGATTAAAACTGTGTGCCAGACCGAGACACGAAATCGGGACCTTTGCCTTTCGCGGGCAAGTGCTCGACCACCTGAGCTATCCAAGCACTGCTCATGCCCCGTCCTCACAGCTTTATTTCTGCCAGTACCTCGTCTCCTACTTTCCAAACTTTACAGAAGCTCTCCTGCGAACCTTGCAGAGTGAAAATCTCATTCTGGAAACATCCCCCAGGCTGTGGCTAATCCATGTCTCCGCAATGTCCTTTCTTTCAGGAGTGCTAGTTCTGCAAGGTTCGCAAAAGAGCTTTCGTAAAGTTTAGAAAGTAGGAGACGAGATACTGGCAGAAGTAAATCCGTGAGGACGGGGCGTGAGTCGTGGTTGGGTAACTCAGATGGTAGAGCACTTGCCCGAGAAAGGCAGAGGTCCCGATCGAGTCTCGGTCAGGCACACAGATTTAATCTGCCAGGAAGTTTGTTACAGAGGTAGCTGCAGCGAAAGTTTGACAGTGTAAAAGATATGGTAATATTTAAGCAACAGAACTCTGAGGGCATAATTTAATATCCATTGTCTACTCCACACAGCACAAATTTTGTCACACAACTTGGAGGAACGTTAGATATATCGATCGTGACAGTCCAAAGCGGACTGCCTACAGCATGGTTCACAAAGATATGCAAATATTTTAATATGTTACTCTGCAAGTACAAGTAAAGAAAAAAGTTCAAATGAAGATAGGTCCGCAAATGTTTATTTACGGCTAATAATAGCTATTCCGTATAATTTAGCAAGTTCGTTAATGTGAAACCATAGCAAAACCTTTTTTAGATTAAAGTAAGGCACGATTTCAGATTTTTGTTGTTGTTATTGGTCTCCTGAATCTAATAAAACATGTCCCAGACGTGCAGTAGTTTTCCAGAACATCCAACATGAATTCACAGGTGCTATTGTATTGATGAAATTAGATTATCAGACATATTCACACAGTTTCATTTAACGTTATTACCCTGTTTTTTTTAAATTAAGTTCTCCACTACTTCTGTTGAAAACGTTGTGCATAGTCTGGAATTTAAACAACGAATTAGGCCAAGTAGTTAATAAATTAAAATTTCACGAAATTACGTCTTTACTTCTCTGGACGTTATGGAAAACTACTGCAGATACACGTCTGGTACATGTTTTATTAGATCCACTTGATCAATAAAAACAAAATGAATGGAAATCACGCTTTGCTTTAACCTCGTACAGTCATGGCTTCAAATTAGCGACGTTGCTAAATTCCCGACAAAATATTTTACTAGCCACAACGCCGTAACTAAACATTTTCGGATGTGTGTTTATCTGCACTGTTTTCTTTAGTTTTACTTATAGAATAACATAGGAAAATATTAGCATACCTTCGTGAATCACCCTGTAGAAATACAAAGGCTCCAAATAAACAGTGCTTCCAAGAAAGTTGCTAAATTTTTGAGCTTCTGTTTCATGGCTCCATACAAAAAACATTCAATTCAGTATAACAATACGAGCCCTGCGTCCTGTTAAAGGATTTCTGTAGCTTTGGTAAAAATCAGAAAAAATCAATAGCTGTATATCACATCATAGCTGATAAACTTGTACAACTTATACCGCAAATATCAGTCGGAATTAAGTAAGCACCCGGTACCAACTGATGACCTGAGATATGCCACTGACAAACGTGCGGCTACCATAACGACACTGCTTGAGTTCGGCAAAGTATTTGTTGCACAAGAAATTGGTCCAGCGCGTGAGAAAAATAGACAATTACATACACGTACTTCTGTAGCTACTCTGATTTCTCTTACTTTATGAAGATGGTCATTTCTCCCTATGTAGGTAGGCGACTCTAGAATAATTTCACATTAAGGGAAAATATTGGTGACTGAAATTTCGTGAGAAGATCCTGTCGCAGTGAAATCGCCATTCGTTTAATGACTTGCAAAGGACGTATAAGGGTACTGTAAGCAGTCTCTTTAGTAGAAATCTTATACCTTCTAAGTCTTGGTGAAGTACAGTCCATGTGGTGTCTTCCCCATAACATTACCTATCTGGTCTTTCCAATTTAAATTGTCCTTAACAGTAATTCACAGATACTTAGTTCAACTGGAAGCTTTTAAACTTGTGTAATTTCTGGTGTAACCAAAATTTAATGGCTTTCTTTTCTTACTCATTTGGGTGACCTTATAGTTTATCTATTCTGAGACCATTGTCACTTTTCGCACAATGCAGATACAGTTAGTAGTAGTTTATCCTGTAGTGAAGTAGAAGTGGATAACTCCTGTGAATTAATATGGTTGGAGGTTACACTAAACAACCGAACTAGGTTAATAATTGGCTCCTTTTACCGACCTCCCGACTCAGCAGCATTAGTGGCAGAACAACTGAGAGAAAATTTGGAATACATTTCACATAAATTTTCTCAGCATGTTATAGTCTTAGGTGGAGATTTCAATTTACCAGATATAGACTGGGACACTGAGATGTTTAGGACGGGTGGTAGGGACGGAGCATCGAGTGACATTATACTGAGTGCACTATCCGAAAATTACCTCGAGCAATTAAACAGAGAACCGACTCGTGGAGATAACATCTTGGACCTACCGATAACAAACAGACCCGAACTTTCCGACTCTGTATGTACAGAACAGGGAATCAGTGATCATAAGGCCGTTGCAGCATCCCTGAATATGGAAGTTAATAGGAATATAAAAAAAGGGAGGAAGGTTTATCTGTTTAGCAAGAGTAATAGAAGGCAGATTTCAGACTACCTAACAGATCAAAACGAAAATTTCTGTTCCGACACTGACAATGTTGAGTGTTTATGGAAAAAGTTCAAGGCAATCGTAAAATGCGTTTTAGACAGGTACGTGCCGAGTAAAACTGTGAGGGACGGGAAAAACCCAAAGTGGTACAACAACAAAGATAGGAAACTACTGCGAAAGCAAAGAGAGCTCCACTCCAAGTTTAAACGCAGCCAAAACCTCTCAGACAAACGGAAGCTAAACGATGTCAAAGTTGGCGTAAGGAGGGCTATGCGTGAAGCGTTCATTGAATTCGAAAGTAAAGTTCTATGTACCGACTTGACAGAAAATCCTAGGAAGTTCTGGTCTTACGTTAAATCAGTAAGTGGCTCGAAACAGCCTATGCAGACACTACGGGATGATGATGGCATTGAAACAGAGGATGACACGCGTAAAGCTGAAATACTAAACACCTTTTTCCAAAGCTGTTTCACAGAGGAAGACCGCACTGCAGTTCCTTCTCTAAATCCTCGCACAAACGAAAAAATGGCTGACATCGAAATAAGTGTCCAAGGAATAGAAAAGCAACTGGAATCACTCAATAGAGGAAAGTCCACTGGACCTGACGGGATACCAATTCGATTCTACACAGAGTACGCGAAAGAACTTGCCCCCCTTCTAACAGCCGTGTACCGCAAGTCTCTAGAGGAACGGAGGGTTCCAAATGATTGGAAAAGAGCACAGATAGTCCCAGTCTTCAAGAAGGGTCGTCGAGCAGATGCGCAAAACTATAGACCTATATCTCTTACGTCGATCTCTTGTAGAATTTTAGAACATGTTTTTTGCTCGCGTATCATGTCATTTCTGGAAACCCAGAATCTACTATGTAGGAATCAACATGGATTCCGGAAACAGCGATCGTGTGAGCCTTCCGGAAGGCGTTCGATACAGTTCCGCACTGTCGCCTGATAAACAAAGTAAGAGCCTACGGAATATCAGACCAGCTGTGTGGCTGGATTGAAGAGTTTTTAGCAAACAGAACACAGCATGTTGTTATCAATGGAGAGACGTCTACAGACGTTAAAGTAACCTCTGGCGTGCCACAGGGGAGTGTTATGGGACCATTGCTTTTCACAATATATATAAATGACTTAGTAGATAGTGTCGGAAGTTCCATGCGGCTTTTCGCGGATGATGCTGTAGTATACAGAGAAGTTGCAGCATTCGAAAATTGTAGCGAAATGCAGGAAGATCTGCAGCGGATAGGCACTTGGTGCAGGGAGTGGCAACTGACCCTTAACATAGACAAATGTAATGTATTGCGAATACATAGAAAGAAGGATCCTTTATTGTATGATTATATGATAGCGGAACAAACACTGGTAGCAGTTACGTCTGTAAAATATCTGGGAGTATGCGTGCGGAACGATTTGAAGTGGAATGATCATATAAAATTAATTGTTGGTAAGGCGGGTACCAGGTTGAGATTCATTGGGAGAGTGCTTAGAAAATGTAGTCCATCAACAAAGGAGGTGGCTTACAAAACACTCGTTCGACCTATACTTGAGTATTGCTCATCAGTGTGGGATCCGTACCAGGTCGGGTTGACGGAAGAGATAGAGAAGATCCAAAGAAGAGCGGCGCGTTTCGTTACCGGGTTATTTGGTAACCGTGATAGCGTTACGGAGATGTTTAATAAACTCAAGTGGCAGACTCTGCAAGAGAGGCGCTCTGCATCGCGGTGTAACTTGCTCGCCAGGTTTCGAGAGGGTGCGTTTCTGGATGAGGTATCGAATATATTGCTTCCCCCTACTTATACCTCTCGAGGAGATCACGAATGTAAAATTAGAGAGATTAGAGCGCGCACGGAGGCTCTCAGACAGTCGTTCTTCCCGCGAACCATACGCGACTGGAACAGGAAAGGGAGGTAATGACAGTGGCACGTAAAGTGCCCTCCGCCACACACCGTTGGGTGGCTTGCGGAGTATCAATGTAGATGTAGATGTAGATGTAGTGTCGGTTTTGGAAATGGTTTGGATATTCTAAAGACTTCACTAGAGGGCAAACGATAGCTTCTTCTACAAACAGTCTAACAGGGCTACCAAGATTGCCTCCTAAAATGTTTACATAGGTTAGGGAGGGCAGAAGACTATAACTCTTATTTTGGGAAAGCCAGATAATAGTTCTGTTTTATAGAAACCGGACGTGTTTTTCTTCATAGAGTTACCACAATCGTTACTGAAGAATAAGTACGAGATTGAATTGAAATAGTTCTATTTTACTCGATGATTTTCTGTAGATTACTACGAACTGTGACCCATTTGATAGGAGCGCACGAGTCTAGTCACGTAACTGAGGTGATGCATCATTGGCAAGCAATTGATTAGAAGTCTTTTATTAGGAACAGTGTTAAAAGCCTTCTGGAAGACTAGAAATATGGAATCAATTTGAGATCCCTCGTCGACAGCACTCATTATTACTTGCGAATGAAGAGCTGGTTGCGTTTCACAAGAACGAATTTTCTGAAAACACGCTGACAATGCGTCAATGAATATCAGGCATATGAATATCGATCTTTCTTCAGTGTTCCAAAAACTTCGACTTACAGTACGTGTGTTGACGTCGCAGGTATTTTTTGTAACGGACCAGAAATCATTAACTTTCATGTTACACAAACTACTGATTTCGTTTCATCTTGACGGTATCCAAATACCATGTATCAGTAGATGGTAAAAATGAAGAGTGAAATTTCGCAGCGGCAGCTCAGCTGGACAGAAATGCGGTCGCCACATCAAAGAAGACGTACATTACGTAATGAGTTATTAGAACGAAACTGCCCTATTATGATGTAATCCATACCGGCACCAGTAGTTGTAATGCTAGATGATTAGAACTGACCATGAACGAATGTGTGTTACATCCAACTTGTCCCCAATATGAGCACGTCAGTGCTTCGCTGCCCTGTTAATGATTTCGTCCAAACAAGTTACGTGACTAACATAACCTTTGTCTACATCACCAACTCCCCAGGGTGCAAGCACACTTTTTACCTCGTGTGACGTCGTGTGCTGTCAATACTACGCCACCTGAGTCCACATGTAGAATTTGGCGGTAGCCCATGTGACTACGCTGCAAATCTACGGTCGGCTTAGAGACAAGACCTCCTCAGCCCACGCCGCTAGTACCGCCACGAAACCGACTTAATAGACGACCCACCGCTCTCTAGAGTAGTCTAGTCTAGTCTTTCTGTTGTTCCTCTCTCTCTGTCTAGTCTAAGCGTTGACATTCAGCCTTTGTTACTACTGCGGACATCGGACTTGACCTATCTCACCGACTTGTGTTGGATATTACGCCGGACTTGCTGGGAATCACGTTCAGTTTAGAGATGTATCAAACACTACCCTATGAATCTCGTTATTTGTGTCCCTGTCACAGAAGCCACCACGTCCTTGACCTTCACAAGTTTTTGGTCAACCAGACATATCACATGAGAGGCCACGCGCTGTCACTGAGGCGGAAAAAGTCATGGGATATCGTGCCGGATGTCCTGTTGCCCAGTGAAGTGCAGTAACTCGTTTTAGCATGGACTCAAAAAGACGTTGGAAGTCTCATGCAGTAAAATTGACCCATACTACGTATACAGCCGTGCACAACTGCAAAAACGTTGCGAGTGCTGGATTTTGTGCTCGAAGTGAGCCCTTGATTATGTCCTGTAAGCGCCTGACTGTAATCGTGTGGGACGATCTAGGTGACCAATCTATTCGTAGAATGTTCTTCATACCAAATTAGAACAATGGCACATGGCGCATTGTCATCCATAATGATTCCACCACTGAATGACTGCAAATGGTCTTCTGTTAGCCGAATATAACCATTGCAAACATCCAACTTTCAATTTCAATCATGACTATAGTAAAAATATGGCAAAGGTAATGTTGAATCATATCACTCGGAGCAGTTGTGATCTAAATAAGAACAGATTTATTCATTCTTAACATCACAAGACAAAAAATGACTAAAGAAACGACACACACATTTTTTATTTGGACAAACGCTATCAAAGATATGCGGCCTAAGGTGAACAAAGTGATCACCTGGGGATCAACACACGACACAAACCAGAACACTAAACGCTTTACCTGACTACATACATGTGAATCCGCGGTATGGACCAAAAACTACGCTACAGTCAAGCATGGTGCTGAGAAGAATATATTGGAGCCCTACGCCATAGCAACGAACACTTTACCCACCTGCTCGACAGGGCGGCACCCCGCGATGCGCTCGGCGACCCGAGTCATGGACGGCAGTAAACTGTTATTAATGTCGCGCGTCCGAAAGATGCAAGTAGGCGGTCTCGCGTTTGGCTAATTCGTAGCCTCTCAAACCCCGATGGGTTCTGGTGTGCAGGTGGACCAGTTTGCTGTTGTGCCAAACCAATGTGACTCCATGCCACAACTATGAATGATGGAATATGTCAAATGTTTAGACGGGTGACTCAAAACAAATAAGTCCACCCACGCACCACTCGTTGTGTGCTTGATGCTAAAAGCAGTACGTCTGACAGTTCAGATGAAAACTGGCACAGGCTCTCCCTTTCTCTGCATACACAGATTTGACCAATTAGTGACTTTAAGAATTAATTGGGAGAAAAGGAGAAACAGACTCAGATTATAGGCCTCTTTCTCCCACGTTTACGCTGTGACGTTTGCTAAAAGCATGAACTCGATGGAACCACAGTCTTACATACAAAGATTGCTATGTACCCTGTAGCGTCCATCTCGAACTTTCCAAAGAATGGCCATAAACTCGCTAAACCCTTGTGCCTTTACAAATATGTCTTGAAGTAGAGTCTTAACGTATGGGCGCCCCTGGTCATGGAAATTCGCAGAAACGCACAGTCGTCTCATTGCCTTCCTGCCTAACAAGGGCCCATCCTCTGATTTATTTGCTGATCATCAATGCTCTGCCCATAGCTAGTTGGCCGATGTGAACGCGGCCGCCGGCCGACTGGCGCCATCCAACGAGTCTGCACAATGAGACTGATTAGCAGCACGTTTTCACCCTGCAGAAAAAACGTCCCCTCGGCTCTGAGCCACCGTACGCTTTCACTGCAGTCGTTTAAATCGGCACCCTCTTCCTTTAGATGCAGGCAAAGTTTACCGCAATTCCTTCAGTAGAGCACACAAGCAAGAGCGTAACTACTGCCAACCATTTCATGATATGAATGAAGTCAGATAATTTCCAACTATAGCAACCATGTAATAAAGATCAACTTCCCTAGGAACACAACACCGTATCAGAACTGACTGTACCCTGCAATCTCTCACCATCGCCAGTCAATGAGAGGTTCAGATGAACTAAACTACCCAGTCCATTGAATCGAAACAGAGCTCTCACCATTATTGAACCACTACCAACTTACACTGTGTCTTGTTGAAAACTTGGTTTTGTGGATAAGTGGGGTGTGTGACACACTCAAAAACTAGCATGAGCTCTTACGAACTGAAATAGGCACTCGTCTGACATGACCACCGTTTCCCTGTCGTTTAGGGTCCACCCGATATGGTCATCGGCTCAGGAGAGGCACTGCAAGTGATGTCATGCCGTTAGCAAAGGCACTCAGGTCGGTCGTCTGCTGCCATAGCCCGTTAACGACATCTTTCGCAGCACAGCCGTAACAGATACGTTAGTCGTACGTTTCACACTGATTACTACGGCTATTTCACGTATTGTTATTGCCTGTTAGTACTGACCAATCTAACTCAGTTGCTGTCGGTCGTTAAGTGAAGGCCATCAACCACTGCATTCTCCGCCTGAAACGTCATATTCTCGGCACACTCTGAATTCCCAAACGTTCTCCAGAATGTACTTACCCAATCGTCTCGCTCCAAAGGCCTTTCTGCGTTCAAAGTATGCTAATTACCTTGTTGAGGCCATAATTAACTTGGTAAATTATTGTACATGAATCACATCTACATCTACATCATACTCCGCAAGCCACCTAATGGTGAGTGGCGGACCGTACTTTTGGTACAACTATCTGATCCCCACAACCATGTTCCACTCGCAAATAGTGCGCGCAAAGAATGATTGTCACTAACCACCGGATCACAAATGAAAGCTCCGCCAACGCACTGCCGTTTTACGCCTTGTGTACCCGATACTGCCGACACCTGCATGTGTGCATGTCATTATCCCATCACTTTTGTTACCTTAGAGTTATGTTTCGTACATGATCCAGTCTCCTGCTGTGGGGGCGACCCTTGAACCGACATCCATTGACCTCTGTACAACAACAGGTCCATTATCAGTGGTGCCGGGCATATTCGACTTGTAATCTCACTAACTGGAGTAGAGGTGTTTACAGTGATGAGTCCCGCTTCAAACTGAGCCCCGATGACCAGTGGAGACGTACTTGCAGACACGCATGGATGGATGTGCCATATCATATCATAGCAGGACCCCTTTGAGTGTCATCCACGCAACTTTACAGCATGTTCTAAGCCCGTTTTATTGCCCTTTATGGCAAGGCATTATGGGCTTACATCTTAGCTAGATAACGCCCTCCTGCACACGGCGACACTTTCAGCTGCTTGCCTTCGTGCTTTCCAAAACCTACGTTACACTGTAAGGTCACCTTATCTCACCCCAGTTGAGTAAGTTTAGAGCATTATTGGAAAGACCTTCCAAGCAACTCGGCATTTTGAAGATCTAAAGAGCAATTGGGACTGCATGTACCAAGGTATCCTTCAGGAGGACATCCAACCATTCTATCAAACAATGTCAATACTAATAACTGCTTACATAGCGCCAAAGGTGGACCAAAGCGTAAACGACTTCCTCAACTTATGAAGCTTTTCCTCTTGAATTAACTATCGAATTTTTTCTCAAGTTGCAATCATTTGTTGACTGTACACGGACATTACATCAACCGAGTTCCGTCCCAGCCCTTCGTGATGCATCACTTTTTGTCTTAGAGTATATTCGTAAAGTAATTCTGGCGCAAGGATTGTCCTTTTTAGGAGCAGTAGTGGTCAATTTCATAACAAATAACCTTTTCGTTCCAAATCAAGGCGGGAGGAATATGGGAATCTTTTATCTGCATACGTGAGAACGAAAATTATTCGACACAATGGAAGAGACACAAAAGATTTAGACCTTGTATCGTAAAGCTGTTAATACTCAGTAAAAAGCCCTGTCCGGTTAAGAAGCAGCACATGAGCCACGCTGCCTCACGGATGACCCAATATGTGCAAAATGGGTTTAGCTTTAGAACTGACTGCCGCAGGATCGCCTGTCGAGCTATGTGACGAACGCTACGAACAATACCATACAGTTACCATAATCGCGCGTCATCTCTTTGCATCCCATTACAATGGAACTAACTCTTAATTTAACAAAACTGGAATGTAAACGCAGCCATGGAGCACAAAACGACAAAAATTTATGTATTCATTAAAGTTATTTACGAAATATCAAGGTAGTTAATTTACTGTTTAGCTTGTGGAAATTTGTATGATATCTATGTCGTAACTGCTTCTTCAAATTATCACAATAAATAATCCGTAGTATAGCCCGTATATTTTGGAAGAAAATTCATTTCTATAGTCTTGTCATCGCAACGATATGTAAGCACAGCGTTCATTGAGTTATTGAAATTTAGGAAACGTCTGCTAGATATTGGTCAAACGAACTCCACTTACCTAAACATCTAAACGGGAATGCTATCACAGCTCTGAATATGTGAACATAGCAACTTCATGCTGCATTTTGTTCCAAATGGGTGCTGTTTTTGGAGCTAGCAGTTACTGACTGGTAACATTAATCTTCTTTCCCAGAGTTTATTTCTAGGTAATTAAGTGCACATAGTGTCACTCTGCTGTACGCGACGCTTGCCTCATTTATCCTTTACGTTTCCCTTTCTTCACATATCAGATATTACTAGAAAAAGTTATGCCTATGGTTCCACCTTTAATATTTTGTGTCAAGCAATATGAGGTGAGAGCAGAAACTATGACGCTGTTGAGTCCGTCCTGTCAGTCAGTGTACAAGAACAAATGAATAAAGGCTTGTATACTGGTGAACGGATACAGTGCAGTTCGATGAAAGGGGATGCATATAGGGAACGAATGGATGAACGGAGTGTCTCAAAGATTAGCAACAAGTAATTCGTTTCCAGCTGTTTGCCTCTTCGAAACGTAGTTAGAGGTCAAACATCGTTATTGGTATATCTGTTACAAATTGAAAATGCGTCTAAGAGTCGATTACAAACGAAGTTACGTGGCTCTGTTCGGCGAATTGACTTACCGACACAGGCGGCGACCACGACGATGACAATGAGTGTCTTCTGCATGGCGAATAGTAGCCAGGAGTTAGGAACATCGCCTTTTATAAGCTAGTAAGCTTCCGTTGTTACGTAAAGCGAACGTCATCAGTTAAGTGCGAATTGTAGTGATAAAAGCTACCAGGCGTTTTGTACTTCACAGAAAATTATCCGTTGTTCCCTCCTGTGGATGTTAATAGCAGTCGCACAAGGAAAAGGGAAATGAATTTACATGTCACTGGCTGAGGGAGGCGTGGCTACTCGAACGAGCCAGATAACAAAACGTTTACAAGATACGAAGTCTGGTTACGTAAAGTTTTTAGTTTTTCATTTATTTATTTATATAATGCTCTGAATTAAAAGAAATACTATCGACGGCTCTCGAGTAACATATACCAAATAAATTAATAAGAAATGCTACTGATCCCCTACATTACACAGTACAGGTCGGAACACTGTTGCAAAAGCGACGAAAAAAGCATATCAAATTAGAATGAACGCGAAACCTCCAAGAGTGTTGAAGTTTTACAGAAGCTAGAAATTTACTCCGAACTCGAATGACAAATACATTTAATAGTTTGCACAACGAAACTAAATCTAAAATGTGGCAGAAGATCCAAAGACATTCTGGTCGTATATAAAGTACGCAAGCGGAAATATGCAATGAATATCTCCATTACACTATAACACCCTACTGATGACAGTGCCATTAAAGCAGAGTTACTAAAAGCGGATTTAGCAAATTCTTTCCCCAAAGAAGACAAAGTAAATATTCCAGATTCGAATCAAGATAAGCTGGAAACGTGAGTAACTTACAAGCAGATATCCTTGGTGTAACACAGCAATTTAAATCATAAAAGCAAAGCCTCAGGTCCTTACTGTATACCAGACAGGTTCCTCTCAGAGTATGTTGATAAAGTAGTTTCATATTTATAGAAGTATGAACAAGCGCTTTCTCGTCGAGTCATTCTTACCTAAACACTGGAAAACTGCGCAGCTCACACCAATATTTAAGAAAGGAAATGGCTTTAATCCGCTGAATTACAGACCCAAATCGTAAACGTCGATTTGCCGTAGTGCTTAGGAACATATATTCTGTTCGAAGATTATGAGTTACCTCAAAGCAAACAATTTATTGAAAAACGGATAACGGCTTGTGAAACACAGCTACCAATTTATTGTCAGGAAGTAATGAGCGCTATTGACGGGGTTGTCATAGTGTTCCGTAGCTGCAGGTTTCCAGAAATTCCGTATTTTTAGGTTTCCTGGAAGTTATTGACACCGTTCTCCACGGGCAGGAGCTGCTTCTGTTCAAATTGCGTGACTGCGGAGGATCGTCCCAGTTGTGTGACTGGATTTGTGACTTCCTGCCAGAAAGGTCACAGTTCGTAGTAATAGACGGAAAGTCATCGAGTAAAACAGAAAAAATACCTGGCGTTCCCCAGGAAGTGTTATAGGCTTCAAAAAATGGTTCAAATGGCTCTGAGCACTATGGGACTCAACTTCTGAGTTCATAAGTTCCCTAGAACTTGGAACTACTTAAACCTGGCTAATCTACGGGCATCACACACATCCCTGCCCGAAGCAGTATTCGAATCAGCGACCGTAACGGCCGCGCGGTTCCAGACTGTAGCGTGTTATAGGCCCTCTGTTGTTCCTCGTCTACATGACCGATTTAGGAGACAATATGAGTAGCACTCGTAGATTGTGGGAAGATGGAGCTGTCATTTATGGTCTTATAAAGTCATCAGATGCTCAAAACAAATTCCACTACAATTTAAACGAGGTATCTATATGGTGCGAAAAGTGGCAATTGACTCTAAATAATTAAAAAGGTGAAGTCGACCACATGAGTACTAAAAGAAATCGACTAAATTTCGGTTATACTAAAAAATCACACAAATATAAAGGCTATAAACTCAACTACATACTTATGGATATCTATTACGAATAACTTAAGTTGGTTCAATCACATATAATGTTGTGGGTAAAATAAACCGAAAACCCCAATTTATTTACAAAACACTTAAAACGTGTGACGGGGTCTCTAAAGAGACTGCGCACACTACGCTTGTCCGTGCTCTTCCGGAGTAGTCCTGTGCGGTGTAGGAGACGCATCATATTGGATCTACGGAGGACACTGAAAAAGTTCAGAGAAGGGCACCTCGTCTTGTTCTGTCACGAAACAGCGAAGAGAGTGTCACGGATATGGTACGTGAACTGGTGCGGCAATCACTAAACGGAAGTCGTTTTCCTTTGTGGCTGGAAGTTGTCAAGAAATTTCAATCACAATATTTTTCCTCAGAGTGTGGAGATTTGGGATTATGCCCACCTACATAGGGCGCAATGATCATAGTAATGAAAGATGAGAAATCAGAGCACTCACGGACAGATGTACTCGTATGTATTTGTGTTTCCCGCGGGCTGTAACAAAGTGGTGCGTTAGAGAAAAAGAATGACAGTGGTTCGGTGAACCCTGTGTCAGGCACTTCATTGTGAATTGCAGTGTAATGAAGCAAATGTGGATGCATTTTCACAGACCATAAGTGACTACCTGGACTAACAGAGTGAACTGGACAGAAATAAAGCTGTAAGCTACCCGTGGTCTAGGGGTAGCGTCTTTGATTCATAATCAAAACTTCTTCGGTCCCGTGTTCGATCGCCGCCACTGCCTAAGTTTTGATAAATAATCAGCATTGGTGGCCGAAAACTTCCGGCATAGAAGTCAGCCTCATTCTGCCAACGGCCTTGTCAAAGAGGGCGGAGGAGCGGATAGAGGTTCAAGGCACTCTCTTGTCCTAGGGGTGGGAAATTGCCCCTAAAGGCGGAAAAATCAGCAATGATCAACGGCATGAGGATGCAGAAGGCAATGGAAACCACTGCATTAAAGACACGTAACGTGTATCCACAGGACATGTGGCCTGTATTAGAAGAAGTGTCATGATGATCTCTCCATTGGCAAAAGATTCCGGAATAGTCCCCCATTCGGATCTCCGGTAGGGGACTGCCAAGGGGGAGGTTACCATGAGAAAAAGATTGAATAATCAACGAAAGGATAGCGTTCTACGAGTCGGGGCGTGGAATGTCAGGAGCTTGAACGTGGTAGGGAAACTAGAAAATCTGAAAAGGGAAATGCAAGGCTCAATCTCGATATAGTAGGGGTCAGTGAAGTGAAGGAAGCCAAGGATTTCTGGTCAGATGAGTATCGGGTAATATCAACAGCAGCAGAAAATGGTATAACAGGTGTAGGATTCGTTATGAATAGGAAAATAGGGCAGAGGGTGTGTTACTGTGAACAGTTCAGTGACCGGGTTGTTCTAATCAGATTCGACAGCAGACCAACACCGGCAACAATAGTTCAGGTATACATGCCGACGTCGAAGCTGAAGACGAACAGATAGAGAAAGTGTATGAGGATATTGAAAGGGTAATGCAGTAAGTAAAGGGGGACGAAAATCTAATGGTCAAGGGCGACTGGAATGCAGCAGTAGGGGAAGGAGTAGAAGAAAAGGTTACGGGAGAATATGGGCATGGGACAAGGAATGAAAGAGGAGAAAGACTAATTGAGTTCTGTATCAAGTTTCAGCTAGTAATAGCGAATACCCTGTTCAAGAATCACAAGAGGAGGAGGTATACTTGGAAAAGGCCGGGAGATACGGGAAGATTTCAATTAGATTACATCATGGTCAGACAGAGATTCCGAAATCAGATACTGGATTGTAAGGCGTTCCCAGGAGCAGACATAAGATACTGGATTGTAAGGCGTTCCCAGGAGCAGATATAGACTCAGATCACAATATAGTAGTGATGAAGAGTAGGCTGAAGTTCAAGACATTAGTCAGGAAGAATCAGTCCGCAAAGAAGTGGGATACGGAAGTACTAAGGAATGACGAGATACGTTTGAAGTTCTCTAACGCTATAGATACAGCAATAAGGAATAGCGTAGTAGGCAGTACAGATGAAGAGGAATGGACTTCTCTAAGAAAGGGCCATCACAGAAGTTGGGAAGGAAAACATAGGTACAAAGAAGGTAGCTGCGAAGAAACCATGAGTAACAGAAGAAATACTTCAGTTGATTGATGAAAGGAGGAAGTTCAAACATGTTCCGGGAAAATCAGGTATACAGAAATACAATTCGCTGAGGAATGAAATCTGTAGGAAGTGCAGGGAAGGCTCTGAGCACTATTGGACTTAACATCTATGGTCATCAGTCCCCTAGAACTTAGAACTACTTAAACCTAACTAACCTAAGGACATCACACAACACCCAATCACGAGGCAGAGAAAATCCCTGACCCTACCGGGAACCGAACCCGGGAAACCGGGCGTGGGAAGCGAGAACGCTACCGCACGACCACGAACTGCGGACGAAGTGCAGGGAAGCTAAGACGAAATGGCTGCAGGAAAAATGTGAAGACATCGAAAAAGATATGATTGTCGGAAGGACAGACTCAGCATACAGGAAAGTCAAAACAACCTTTGGTGACATTAAAAGCAACAGTGGTAACATTAAGAGTGCAACGGGAATTCCACTGTTTAATGCAGAGGAGAGAGCAGATAGGTGGAAAGAATACATCGAAAGCCTCTATGAGGGTGAAGATTTGTCTGATGTGATGAATGAAGAAACAGGAGTCGATGTAGAAGAGATAGGGGATCCAGTATTAGAATCGGAATTTAAAAGAGCTTTGGAGGACTTACGGTCAAATAAGGCAGAAGGGATAGATAACACTCCATCAAAATTTCTAAAAACTTTGCGGGAAGTGGCAAAAAACGACTGTTCACGTTGGTGTGTAGAATATAAAAGTCTGGCGATATAACATCTGATTTTCGGAAAAGCATCATCCACACAATTACGAAGACGGCAAGAGCTGACAAGTGCGAGAATTGTCGCACAATCAGCTTAACAGCTCATGCATCGAAGCTGCTTACAAGATTAATATACAGAAGAATGGAAAAGAAAATTGAGAATGCGCTAGGTGACGATCAGTTTGGCTTTGGGAAACGTAAAGGGACGAGAGAGGCAATTCTGACGTTACGGCTAATAATGGAAGCATGGCTAAAGAAAAAACAAGACACTTTCTTAGGATTTGTCGACCTGGAAAAAGCGTTCGACAATATAAAATGCTGCAAGCTGTTCGAGATTCTGAAATAAGTAGGGGTAAGCTATAGGGAGAGACGAGACTTATACAATATGTACAACAACCAAGAGGGAATAATAAGAGTGGACGATCAAGAACGAAGTGCTCGTAATAAAAACGATGTAAGACAAGGCTGGAGCCTTTCACCCCTACTCTTCAATCTGTACATCGAGGAAGCAATGATGGAAATAAAAGGATGGTTCAGGAATGGAATTAAAATTCAAGGTGAAAGGATATCAATGATACAATGCGCTGATGACATTGCAATCCTGAGTGAAAGTGAAGAAGAAATAAATTATCTGCTGAACGGAATGAACAGTCTAATGAACACACAGTATGGTTTGAGAGTAAATCGGAGAAAGACGAAGGTAGTGACAAGCAGTAGAAATGAGAACAGCGAGAAACTTAACATCAGGATTGATGGTCACGAAGTCAATGAAATTAAGGACTTCTGCTACCTAGGCAGTAAAATAACCGATGACGGACGGAGCAAGGCGGACATCAGGAGCAGACTCGCTATGGCAAAAAAGGCATTTCTGGCCAAGAGAAGTCTACTAATATCAAATACCGGCCTTAATTTGAGGAGGAAATTTCTGAGGATGTGCGTCTGGAGTACAGCATTGTATGGTAGTGAAACATGGACTGTGGGAAAACCGGAACAGAAGAGAATCGAAGCATTTGAGATGTGGTGATATAGACGAATGTTGAAAATTGGTGGACTGATAAGGTAAGGAATGAGGAGGTTCTACGCAGAATCGGAGAGGAAAGGTAAATGTGGAAAACACTGATAAGGAGAAGGGACAGGAGGATAGGACATCTGCCAAGACATGAGGGAATGACTTCCATGGTACTAGAGGGAGCTGTAGAGGGCTAAAACTGTAGAGGAAGACAGAGATTGGAATACGTCAAGCAAATAATTGAGGAAGTAGGTTGCAAGTGCTACTCTGAGATGAAGAGGTTAGCGCAGGAAAGGAATTCGTGGCGGGTCGCATCAAACCAGTCAGTAGACTGATGACCAAAAAAAAAAAAAAAATAAAAAGGCCAGTTTACTCTAAACACCGGATTTGAAAGTATTTCTTCGTTTAATAAAGGCTAAACGTATAAATACCGTCGAAGTGCTTCACTGGTTTTTTTTTTTTTTTTTGTTACAAGCTCAGTAATAAGTATTATGTTAATGGTGAGATACTCACTTTATTGGTAAGCTTCGTTATTGATTTGTAGGTAAGGTTATATATCTCGCCTTCATACAAGAGCCGGTTAATTAATCTTCTCCTCTATTTGAAAACACTAGGAAGAACATGAGATCATATCATTAACCTCGATGCGAATTATATCATCGGTCAGCATTTAACAGGTTTTTTTAATGTCCGCAAAACAAGGAAATGCACAGTCCTCAAGGTAGTACTTAAAGAAATTCTTTTCAAATAATAATATAAACCCTTTAGTTGCCAAGAAAGCCATATGCATTCTAAAAATTTTCACAAACTTCGCTGTTTACTTAAAACACTACCTCCAGTTATCTATTGCGTTTCCATCGTAACAGTGTGAGTCCCACGTAACAGAGTGACTCTCACAGAAGGTAAATGGGCCACAGACTTGTTTTTACACCACACACTAAAAAGTATTGTACTAATCAGCCTCACTAATGTGGCGTTCGCTGTGTTATTCAGTGGTTTGGTATTTAACTAATTTGTAAATGGAAATCACAATCTTATTTTATTACATTGGGTAATTACTAAATAATTTTTCTCCCGGCTAAAGATTTGATCAAGTTGCTAAAGATCTCCAAGTTAACGTCGTGTTAAAGTGTTGTCTGTAAGTTGTGTGTCACTAAATCACAGTTCATACAATAGATTCAATACAACTTTGGATTACGATGGAAACAGTTATCTTCAGCAAAATGATCATTAAAACCACAGAATATCAGCCGCGCATAGCACTGACGTATGTTACCTGAACCAATATTCTTCGCAATTCGTGCGTAATTAATTTCGGCTCCATACATCAGCTAGAAAAATTTCTTATAAGGATCGTGCAATGAGCACTGTTTTTAAAGAACCAATCTGATTCGAATCATTTTCATATAAAATGAGTTCGGAACCACCAGTGCACATTTATTTTTACACATTTGTATTACGTTCGGCATTTATGTCTAAAGAGTTGCGTGATTTAAATTTGTATTTGCCGCTGAGATAATTGTTGAGATGGCGGCAGGCAATTGATAGAGACTTTCTATTGTTAGAGCAAATAAGTAAATATTTAAAATGCTTATTGAACGCTATAAAATCTATTTTCGTATTGTGCACTATTTAGACTTCATCTAGGAAACATTCGATTTGTTTCAAAGGAAAACACAGACAAAAGCGCGATACAAATCGCTATCATCAATGGCTGCGCCCCTTTCAGCAGAAAGAAATAATTAACACAGATGATGCTTACTGAGAGAGGAATTACAGTTACAAATAATTATGCACTCATGTTCATAATTATAATGAACTCTATTTTCAAGTAATAATTAACAAATAATTACACTTTCTTAACAGACCTCAGTTTGATATGCGTCTTGCGTGCTGAACCTACAAAAGCCATCCAACAAAAGGTACAAACAAAGGAAGACAAACGCAGATCATAAAAGGAATTTACAAATATCATTGTCTTTGTATTGTACACATCGATATGTCCAATTATATCATAGAATATTATGTAAATAATTAATATTTAAAAATTTTCACGGTTTTTTTATACGTCGAATAGATAATGTTTGTAACTGTTAGAGGCATAATTTCCTCTCGTCGCACTGTAGCCAAAAATTTATCACGTGAATGTTACACTAACCACTGACATTATGTTTTTCGCCCCCCTGTCCTGCATGGTACTGGGAAGCTCTTTTACAGACTCCACGAAGGTCCTAGAGGTTTTCACGAATTATCGACTGCAGAGAAAATCGTGAGTAACTTTCATCCACACACAAATTCTGCAGCATCATTAACTTGTATCCGAGATATGAACACTGCTATAGCTACACAGACTCTTGAGCAAACTATACGTCTCAGAAGCTATTAACTCAGAGCACAACACACATACGCGACACAAAGGCGATCATAGACTTACCTAAAATATGAAGTCTTTTTTGTAAAAAAGCTTTCCTAAAGTCGTGTGTTTTCCGATAATGAGTTTCCACCCTTCGCATCTCGAATATGCACACAGAGGTGGGCATTCCAGAGCACACACTGGTGGCCTGTATCTCTCCCGCAAGCAGCCTTTTCTTCTCTGTGACAGAAAAATCCCACTGCTGTAGAAGTCTGCGTTTAAATCAAGTACACTCGCTTCCCGAAACAGCTTTTGATCGGTTAATTTACCATTATGAAATTTCAATACAGACTGAAAATGATATGAAACACAACTACTTATCAGTGTTATCGGCTAATTTATTGGTTCACAAATTACAGGAGACAAAGAATTTGGAAGAAAAAGTAATCACTAAATCTTTAGTTATACAAAGGGAGTACAGGAATTATTATTAGCAAATACAAACTGTGATGTAGCGCAATAACGGGTAAACGCAGGTAAACGCAGGTAAACGACTCAGCCGTTACCACGCACAGGGGGCACAGTCGAACAGTTGAAAAGATCGATTAATATGTTTCTCGTAATGGATGTCGAGAACATGTGCTTGTAAATTAACTGTTGGCTTTTCCCGTCTCTGCCTGGCCAGCACTCGAGAAATCCTGACAGGTAGCCGTGTCTTGGTACTTGGAGTGAGAAGGTGATTGGAAAAAGACGTCCACTACAGATTCAGCTGACTCTATGACCGGAAACTACGGCCCATAGCTCACCCTTTATAGGTTTTCAGAGTGACAGTTTTTCCACTCGAATATAGTTGTCCATGAGCCTCTTCTTTATTTTTCTCGATCACTGCATCTACGCATCTAGTAACCACAATTAGAACATGGCTTTTTCCTGTCATGAGTTTTTTTCTCTATCCTCGACTCATCTGATGGGTTGATAAGTTTCATCCATGTGCTGTACCCATGACAGGCAAGCAGATCACTTCTGGGAGGATGTATCTACATCTACATCTACGTGATTACTCTACTAGTCACAATAAAGTGTCTGTCAGAGGGTTCAATGAACCACCTTTAAGAAGTTCCTACCGTTCCACTCTCGAACGGCGCGCGGATAATATAATCACTTATATTTTTCTGTGCGACCCCTGATTTCTCTTTTTACATCGTGATGAAATTTCTCCTATTTAGGTGGGTGCCAACAAAATGTTTTCGCAATCGGAGGAGAAATCGGGTGACTCAAATGTTTTGCGAAGATCCCGTCCCAACGAAAAACACTTTCGTTTTAATTATTTCCACTCCATTTCGCTTATAATGTCTGTGGCATTATCTCCCCCTATTTACAGCCTTGAGATATGTGTGACTTATCGCGTAATCGAAATGCAGCGGATTTCTTGTAGTACTCATTTGAATAACTTCACACTTTTCTTTATTCTGGGGCAATTGCCACTTTTGGCACCATACGGATAACTTATCTAAATCACTTTGGAATTCGTTTTGGTCATCTGATGACTTTACGAGAGGGTAAATGACACCATCATCTGCAAACAAGCTTATAGCGCTACTCAGATTGTCTCCTCTGTAGTTAATATAGATCCTGAATAACAGAGGGCTATAGCACTTCCTTGGGGAACGCCGGATATATATTCTGGTTTACTCGATGATTTTCCGTGTACTACTACGAACTGTGATGTTTCTGACAGGAAATCACGAATCCAGTCGCACAACTGAGGCGATATTGCATTGGCACACAGTTTGGTTAGAAGACGGTTGTGAGGAACGGTGGCGAAAGCGATCTGGAAACCTAAAAATATGGAACGAATTTGACATCCCCTGTCAATAGCAGTCACCACTTTCTCAGTATAAAGAGCTTGTTGTGTTTCACAAGAACTATGTTTCCTGAATTCGTTCTATATGTCAACAAATCGTTTTCTTCGAGGTACTTCACAATGTTCGAATACAGTATATGTTCCTAAACCCTCTTGCAAATTGACGTTAGTTATATGGGCCTGTAATTCAGCGGATTACTCCTATTTCCATTTTGGGTATTGGTGTGACTTGAACAATTTTCCAGTCTTTAGGTACGAAACTTTCTGTGAGCGAGCAGATGTATATAACTGCTATATATGGTGCTATTGTATCAGCGTAATCTGAAAGGAACCTGACTGGTATACAATCTGGACCGGAGGCTTACCTTTATTAAGTGATATAAGCTGCTTTACTACACCGGGGTTATCTACTCCTACGTTTCACATTTTCGTAGATGTTCTTTATTGGAATTGAGGAATGTTTACTTCATCTTCTTTGGTGCAGGAGTTTCAGAAAGCAGTGTTTAATAACTCTCCTTTAGTGGTACTGTCATTAGTGGCTTCACCGATGTTATTGCGCAGTGAAGGTATTGACTGCATCATGCCACTGATGTGCTTTATGTGTGACCAGAATATCTTTGGGTTTTCTGCCAGATCCCGAGGCAGAGTTTCGTTGTGGAAATTATTAAAAGCATCTCGCACTGAAGTACAGGCTATATTTTGAAGTTCTGCAAAACGTTGCCAATCTTGATGATTTTGCGTTCTTTTAAATTTGGAGTGCTGTTTTCATTGCTCCTGCAACAGCGATCTCACCCGTTTTGTGTACCATGGAGGTCCCCTACCATCACTTATTACTTTATGAGGTACATATCTCTCAACAGCCTACGATACTATCTCTTTGAAATCAATCCACTTCTTTTTTACACTAACATGATCAGATCGGAAGGAGTGGAGACTGCCTCTTAAAGAGGCATGAAGAGCATTTTTATCAGCTTTTATAAACAAATGTACTTTGCATTTCCTTTTGATGGTTGTGGGTGTTACGGTATTCAGCCTAGCAGAAACCGCCTTGTGGTCGCTAATCCCTGTATTCGTCATTATACTCCCAATTGGTACGGGATTATTTGCTTCTAAGAGGTCAAGTATGCTTTCGCAACCATTTATGCATCGAGTTGGCTCATGAACTACATGTTGAAAATAAATTTCAATACAATTTCGGATGACGTTGTATGCCTGTCACCGGCTTTATATGTATAATTTTTCCAGCATATCGATGGTAGATTTAAGTTACCTCCGACTACAATTGCATGATTGGCGTACCTATTGAAATGAGACTCAAGTTTTCATTGAATTGTTCAGCAATATATGTTCTGAGTCGGGTGGTTGGTAAAACGATCCAATTAATAGTTTAGTCCAACATACTACTTCGCAGGAAACATCTAGTTCAATTTTACTACAAGGTAAACAACTTCTGACGTCAATAATTACGCCATCACAAGAATATTTAATATATCCCTTCTGATCACTGTTAAATCATTTGAAATAATTTCTGCTAAACTTATTTCCGGCTTTATCCAGCTTTTCGAACTTATGACTATTTGAGCTTCAGTCCTTTCTATTAGGGCTTGGAACTCTGGTTCTTTCCCAACACAGTTATGACAATTCACATTTACAACACCGATCGTTTCTGCAACTACCTTTCTGTGTTTTAACCTGCCCCCATTTAGACGGACGCCATTTCTGTGGGTTCCTGAGACCCTCTAACCTAAAAATTTGCTTCGGAAGGCGTTCTCGTTAAAAATTACTCGGCTTTGCTCCGTTCTTGTTTCTCGTGCTCCGCACACCCATTGGCGTCTTCGAAGAAGCCCCAGTGGAACAGCCCTACTTATTATCTCACTTTTAACTAAAATAGTCCCGGTCCTGACAGCTCCCCGCAGAAATACATTAAAGGGCCATACACAGAGTAGCAGTAGCACAATAAAAGTTGTACATGGATTGTTTATATGATCCTGAAAGAACGCAGCTACATTTTGTTCACTATCGTCAGTTTCTTGGGATTACTCTGTCATCTGTTTCTCTACGAAGTCTTTCTTACGTCACTATTTTGTCATTTGTCCTCCTGCTCGCAACGGTAATTCGATTTCTCTGATGAACTCACTACAGTCGTCCTCTTAGAAAGAGAAAACAATAGTCACCACCTCAAATATCATCAAATTAATTCTTATACAAATGTTGCAACATTCACATTCGGAACAACGCAAAGATACAACATCTATTATAACTAGGGTTTTACTTAGGATATGTAGCAATGGGACATTTTTAGACCCTTTCTTGGCTTTCCATTTCGATCTACTCCTTACCTATGGTTTTGGAAATTTTCTCTACTCTTTTGACGGGTTTTCTTAAATCAACAGATTCGATGTTACATATTTCAAAGTCAAATATAATCGTACCTGTCAGGCAGCAATGTTTGTTTCCAGGCCCTCACAACATCCGTGCTCAAAGCCACATTTGGTATTACTTCTTTCCAATTATAATTTGTTGTACCACTTTGTCCAACTGAATATATGAGGACCCCACCTCTCACCATTCATCCAGATTTCATTTACTTCAACAGCTTGAAATGAACACGTATTAGAAAATATGGTATTATCTTCCTCACTAGAAACTACATACAACCATTTGTTGGCACATAAATGTGTCCATTAACTTTTAGCTAAAGAATTAGTTTTTATTTAATACAATTATTAGGATAATGCCTGTCTCGTTGTAGGTCTTTTCACTTTTCTCGGTCATAAATCGTAATTTCCACAAAAGTTTCATTATAAATTTTCTTCCTTTCGTCTCTCTCCTTACATAATTTCTGTTCCTTACCTGCTGTTGTAACAAATGGTGAACATAAAATTTTAATTGTCTAGAATTCTCACTTAAGGGAATATCAATTAAATATCCTTAAACATCAAGATCCATGACATTCAATAGACTATACCTATAAAATCTACAATTAGATACAATGGAAACCTTTCATCTCTCTTCAGCTTGGATTAACCTTAGGTATTTAACATTCTCTAGTGAATTTACTACATGTGGTGCAGGCGGTCTTTCTGTGCGTGAACTACAGCACTCACTAACTGTTCATATTCTATACTTATCTCGCTCAATGAGGTGTAGTTCTTTTCAGAGTCACATCTGTAGTTCTCAGACAGTACGTGTGAACTGTTCCATTTCTGTCATACTATTCTTAAGCAACTTCCCATTTCTGCCGATCGAATTTACCATCCAGTTCAGACCAGACAAGGGGAATTTATTACAGTCACTTGCTCTTTGATAATTTCCACAGTTGTTCTGATCTAGATTCGATCATATGCATGTGCATTTTGTAATAAGCGACATTCTCCTCGTCCAAGGTACCGAACAATATTTTGCTAAATTCTCATACAAAGTTAAGGATTCTTTAATTAATGATTTTATGGATCTCGTTACTTGCAACCTTTCCACATTGTGTGTGACCCCATTAATCAACATATTACAATTCGTTTTACTAATATTTACGGCTGCAGGAAAAATGTGAAGACATCGAAAAAGATATGATTGTCGGAAGGACAGACTCAGCATACAGGAAAGTCAAAACAACCTTTGGTGACATTAAAAGCAACAGTGGTAACATTAAGAGTGCAACGGGAATTCCACTGTTTAATGCAGAGGAGAGAGCAGATAGGTGGAAAGAATACATCGAAAGCCTCTATGAGGGTGAAGATTTGTCTGATGTGACGGAAGAAGAAACAGGAGTCGATTTAGAAGAGATAGGGGATCCAGTATTAGAATCGGAATTTAAAAGAGCTTTGGAGGACTTACGGTCAAATAAGGCAGAAGGGATAGATAACACTCCATCAAAATTTCTAAAAACATTGCGGGAAGTGGCATAGAACGACTGTTCACGTTGGTGTGTAGAATATATGAGTCTGGCGATATAACATCTGATTTTCGGAAAAGCATCATCCACACAATTACGAAGACGGCAAGAGCTGACAAGTGCGAGAATTGTCGCACAATCAGCTTAACAGCTCATGCATCGAAGCTGCTTACAAGATTAATATACAGAAGAATGGAAAAGAAAATTGAGAATGCGCTACGTGACGATCAGTTTGGCTTTAGGAAACGTAAAGGGACGAGAGAAGCAATTCTGACGTTACGGCTAATAATGGAAGCAAGGCTAAAGAAAAATCAAGACACTATCATAGGATTTGTCGACCTGGAAAAAGCGTTCGACAATATAAAATGCTGCAAGCTGTTCGAGATTCTGAAATAAGTAGGGGTAAACTATAGGAAGAGACGAGACTTATACAGTATGTACAACAACCAAGAGGGAATAATAAGAGTGGACGATCAAGAACGAAGTGCTCGTAATAATAACGGTGTAAGACAAGGCTGGAGACTTTCACCCCTACTCTTCAATCCGTACATCGAGGAAACAGTAATGGAAATAAAAGGATGGTTCAGGAATGCAATTAAAATACAAAGTGAAAGGATATCAATGATACAATGCGCTGATGACATTGTTATCCTGAGTGGAAGTGAAGAAGAAATAAATTATCTGCTGAACGGAATGAACAGTCTAATGAACACACAATATGGTTTGAGAGTAAATCGGAGAAAGACGAAGGTAGCGACAAGTAGTAGAAATGAGGACAGCGAGAAACTTAACATCAGGATTGATGGTCACGAAGTCAATGAAATTAACGACTTCTGCTACCTAGGCAGTAAAATAACCGATGACGGACGGAGCAAGGCGGACATCAGAAGCAGACTCGCTATGGCAAAAAAGGCATTTCTGGCCAAGAGAAGTCTACTAATATCAAATACCGGCCTTAATTTGAGGAAGAAATTTCTGAGGATGTGCGTCTGGAGTACAGCATTGTATGGTAGTGAAACACAGACTGTGGGAAAACCGGAACAGAAGAGAATCGAAGGATTTGAGATGTGGTGATATAGACGAATGTTGAAAATTAGGTGGACTGATAAGGTAAGGAATGAGGAGGTTCTACGCAGAATCGGAGAGGAAAGGTAAATGTGGAAAACACTGATATGGAGAAGGGACAGGAGGATAGGACATCTGCCAAGACATGAGGGAATGACTTCCATGGTACTAGAGGGAGCTGTAGAGGGCTAAAACTGTAGAGGAAGACAGAGATTGGAATACGTCAGGCAAATAATTGAGGAAGTAGGTTGCAAGTGCTACTCTGAGATGAAGAGGTTAGCGCAGGAAAGGAACTCGTGGCGGGTCGCATCAAACCAGTCAGTAGACTGATGACAAAAAAAAAAAAAAAAAAAAAAAAAAATTAAAAAGCCCAGTTTACTCTAAACACCGGATTTGAAAGTATTTCTTCGTTTAATAAAGGCTAAACGTATAAATACCGTCGAAGTGCTTCACTGGTTTTTTTTTTTTTTTTGTTACAAGCTCAGTAATAAGTATTATGTTAATGGTGAGATACTCACTTTATTGGTAAGCTTCGTTATTGATTTGTAGGTAAGGTTATATATCTCGCCTTCATACAAGAGCCGGTTAATTAATCTTCTCCTCTATTTGAAAACACTAGGAAGAACATGAGATCATATCATTAACCTCGATGCGAATTATATCATCGGTCAGCATTTAACAGGTTTTTTTAATGTCCGCAAAACAAGGAAATGCACAGTCCTCAAGGTAGTACTTAAAGAAATTCTTTTCAAATAATAATATAAACCCTTTAGTTGCCAAGAAAGCCATATGCATTCTAAAAATTTTCACAAACTTCGCTGTTTACTTAAAACACTACCTCCAGTTATCTATTGCGTTTCCATCGTAACAGTGTGAGTCCCACGTAACAGAGTGACTCTCACGGAAGGTAAATGGGCCACAGACTTGTTTTTACACCACACACTAAAAAGTATTGTACTAATCAGCCTCACTAATGTGGCGTTCGCTGTGTTATTCAGTGGTTTGGTATTTAACTAATTTGTAAATGGAAATCACAATCTTATTTTATTACATTGGGTAATTACTAAATAATTTTTCTCCCGGCTAAAGATTTGATCAAGTTGCTAAAGATCTCCAAGTTAACGTCGTGTTAAAGTGTTGTCTGTAAGTTGTGTGTCACTAAATCACAGTTCATACAACAGATTCAATACAACTATAGATTACGATGGAAACAGTTATCTTCAGCAAAATGATCATTAAAACCACCGAATATCAGCCGCGCATAACACTGACGTATGTTACCTGAACCAATATTCTTCGCAACTCGTGCGTAATTAATTTCGGCTCCATACATCAGCTAGAAAAATTTCTTATAAGGATCGTGCAATGAGCACTGTTTTTAAAGAACCAATCTGATTCGAATCATTTTCATATAAAATGAGTTCGGAACCACCAGTGCACATTTATTTTTACACATTTGTATTACGTTCGACATTTATGTCTGCAGAGTTGCGTGATTTAAATTAGTATTAGCCGCTAAGATAATTGTTGAGATGGCAGCAGGCAATTGATAGAGACTTTCTATTGTTAGAGCAAATAAGTAAATATTTAAAATGCTTATTGAACGCTATAAAATCTATTTTCGTATTGTGCACTATTTAGACTTCATCAAGGAAACATTCGATTTGTTTCAAAGGAAAACACAGACAAAAGCGCGATACAAATCGCTATCATCAATGGCTGCGCTCCTTTCAGCAGAAAGAAATAATTAACACAGATAATGCTTCCTGAGAGAGGAATTACAGTTACAAATAATTATTCACTCATGTTCATAATAATATTGAACTCTATTTTCAAGTAATAATTAACAAATAATTACACTTTCTTAACAGACCTCAGTTTGATATGCGTCTTGCGTGCTGAACCTACAAAAGCCATCCAACAAAAGGTACAAACAAAGGAAGACAAACGCAGATCATAAAAGGAATTTACAAATATCATTGTCTTTGTATTGTACACATCGATATGTCCAATTATATCATAGAATATTATGTAAATAATTAATATTTAAAAATTTTCACTGTTTTTTTATACGTCGAATAGATAATGTTTGTAACTGTTAGAGGCATAATTTCCTCTCGTCGCACTGTAGCCAAAAATTTATCACGTGAATGTTACACTAACCACTGACATTATGTTTTTCGCCCCCCTGTCCTGCATGGTACTGGGAAGCTCTTTTACAGACTCCACGAAGGTCCTAGAGGTTTTCACGAATTATCGACTGCAGAGAAAATCGTGAGTAACTTTCATCCACACACAAATTCTGCAGCATCATTAACTTGTATCCGAGATATGAACACTGCTATAGCTACACAGACTCTTGAGCAAACTATACGTCTCAGAAGCTATTAACTCAGAGCACAACACACATACGCGACACAAAGGCGATCATAGACTTACCTAAAATATGAAGTCTTTTTTGTAAAAAAGCTTTCCTAAAGTCATGTGTTTTCCGATTATGAGTTTCCACCCTTCGCATCTGGAATATGCACACAGAGGTGGGCATTCCAGAGCACACACTGGTGGCCTGTATCTCTCCCGCAAGCAGCCTTTTCTTCTCTGTGACAGAAAAATCCCACTGCTGTAGAAGTCTGCGTTTAAATCAAGTACACTCGCTTCCCGAAACATCTTTTGATCGGTTAATTTACCATTATGAAATTTCAATACAGACTGAAAATGATATGAAACACAACTACTTATCAGTGTTATCGGCTAATTTATTGGTTCACAAATTACAGGAGACAAAGAATTTGGAAGAAAAAGTAATCACTAAATCTTTAGTTATACAAAGGGAGTACAGGAATTATTATTAGCAAATACAAACTGTGATGTAGCGCAATAACGGGTAAACGCAGGTAAACGCAGGTAAACGACTCAGCCGTTACCACGCACAGGGGGCACAGTCGAACAGTTGAAAAGATCGATTAATATGTTTCTCGTAATGGATGTCGAGAACATGTGCTTGTAAATTAACTGTTGGCTTTTCCCGTCTCTGCCTGGCCAGCACTCGAGAAATCCTGACAGGTAGCCGTGTCTTGGTACTTGGAGTGAGAAGGTGATTGGAAAAAGACGTCCACTACAGATTCAGCTGACTCTATGACCGGAAACTACGGCCCATAGCTCACCCTTTATAGGTTTTCAGAGTGACAGTTTTTCCACTCGAATATAGTTGTCCATGAGCCTCTTCTTAATTTTTCTCGATCACTGCATCTACGCATCTAGTAACCACAATTAGAACATGGCTTTTTCCTGTCATGAGTTTTTTTCTCTATCCTCGACTCATCTGATGGGTTGATAAGTTTCATCCATGTGCTGTACCCATGACAGGCAAGCAGATCACTTCTGGGAGGATGTATCTACATCTACATCTACGTGATTACTCTACTAGTCACAATAAAGTGTCTGTCAGAGGGTTCAATGAACCACCTTTAAGAAGTTCCTACCGTTCCACTCTCGAACGGCGCGCGGATAATATAATCACTTATATTTTTCTGTGCGACCCCTGATTTCTCTTTTCACATCGTGATGAAATTTCTCCTATTTAGGTGGGTGCCAACAGAATGTTTTCGCAATCGGAGGAGAAATCGGGTGACTCAAATGTTTTGCGAAGATCCCGTCCCAACGAAAAACACTTTCGTTTTAATTATTTCCACTCCATTTCGCTTATAATGTCTGTGGCATTATCTCCCCCTATTTACAGCCTTGAGATATGTGTGACTTATCGCGTAATCGAAATGCAGCGGATTTCTTGTAGTACTCATTTGAATAACTTCACACTTTTCTTTATTCTGGGTCAATTGCCACTTTTGGCACCATACGGATAACTTATCTAAATCACTTTGGAATTCGTTTTGGTCATCTGATGACTTTACGAGAGGGTAAATGACACCATCATCTGCAAACAAGCTTATAGCGCTACTCAGATTGTGTCCTCTGTAGTTAATATAGATCGGGAATAACAGAGGGCTATAGCACTTCCTTGGGGAACGCCGGATATATATTCTGGTTTACTCGATGATTTTCCGTGTACTACTACGAACTGTGATGTTTCTGACAGGAAATCACGAATCCAGTCGCACAACTGAGGCGATATTCCATAGGCACACAGTTTGGTTAGAAGACGCTTGTGAGGAACGGTGGAGAAAGCGATCTGGAAACCTAAAAATATGGAACCAATTTGACATCCCCTGTCAATAGCACTCACCACTTTCTCAGTATAAAGAGCTTGTTGTGTTTCACAAGAACTATGTTTCCTGAATTCGTTCTATATGTCAACAAATCGTTTTCTTCGAGGTACTTCACAATGTTCGAATACAGTATATGTTCCTAAACCCTCTTGCAAATTGACGTTAGTTACATGGGCCTGTAATTCAGCGGATTGCTCCTATTTCCATTTTGGGTATTGGTGTGACTTGAACAATTTTCCAGTCTTTAGGTACGAAACTTTCTGTGAGCGAGCAGATGTATATAACTGCTATATATGGAGCTATTGTATCAGCGTAATCTGAAAGGAACCTGACTGGTATACAATCTGGACCGGAGGCTTACCTTTATTAAGTGATATAAGCTGCTTTACTACACCGGGGTTATCTACTCCTACGTTTCACATTTTCGTAGATGTTCTTTATTGGAATTGAGGAATGTTTACTTCATCTTCTTTGGTGCAGGAGTTTCAGAAAGCAGTGTTTAATAACTCTCCTTCAGTGGTACTGTCATTAGTGGCTTCACCGATGTTATTGCGCAGTGAAGGTATTGACTGCATCATGCCACTGATGTGCTTTATGTGTGACCAGAATATCTTTGGGTTTTCTGCCAGATCCCGAGGCAGAGTTTAGTTGTGGAAATTATTAAAAGCATCTCGCACTGAAGTACAGGCTATATTTTGAAGTTCTGCAAAACATTGCCAATCTTGATGATTTTGCGTTCTTTTAAATTTGGAGTGCTGTTTTCATTGCTCCTGCAACAGCGATCTCACCCGTTTTGTGTACCATGGAGGTCCCCTACCATCACTTATTACTTTATGAGGTACATATCTCTCAACAGCCTAGCATACTATCTCTTTGAAATCAATCCACATCTTTTTTACGCTAACATGATCAGATCGGAAGGAGTGGAGACTGGCTCTCAAAGAGGCATGAAGAGCGTTTTTATCAGTTTTTATAAACAAATGTACTTTGCATTTCCTTTTGATGGTTGTGGGTGTTACGGTATTCAGCCTAGCAGAAACCGCCTTGTGGTCGCTAATCCCTGTATTCGTCATTATACTCCCAATTGGTACGGGATTATTTGCTTCTAAGAGGTCAAGTATGCTTTCGCAACCATTTATGCATCGAGTTGGCTCATGAACTACATGTTGAAAATAAATTTCAATACAACTTCGGATGACGTTGTATGCCTGTCACCGGCTTTATATGTATAATTTTTCCAGCATATCGATGGTAGATTTAAGTCACCTCCGACTACAATTGCATGATTGGCGTACCTATTGAAATGAGACTCAAGTTTTCATTGAATTGTTCAGCAATATATGTTCTGAGTCGGGTGGTTGGTAAAACGATCCAATTAATAGTTTAGTCCAACATACTACTTCGCAGGAAACATCTAGTTCAATTTTACTACAAGGTAAACAACTTCTGACGTCAATAATTACGCCATCACAAGAATATTTAATATATCCCTTCTGATCACTGTTAAATCATTTGAAATAATTTCTGCTAAACTTATTTCCGGCTTTATCCAGCTTTTCGAACTTATAACTATTTGAGCTTCAGTCCTTTCTATTAGGGCTTGGAACTCTGGTTCTTTCCCAACACAGTTATGACAATTCACATTTACAACACCGATCGTTTCTGCAACTACCTTTCTGTGTTTTAACCTGCCCCCATTTAGACGGACGCCATTTCTGTGGGTTCCTGAGACCCTCTAACCTAAAAATTTGCTTCGGAAGGCGTTCTCGTTTAAAATTACTCGGCTTTGCTCCGTTCTTGTTTCTCGTGCTCCGCACACCCATTGGCGTCTTCGAAGAAGCCCCAGTGGAACAGCCCTACTTATTTTCTCACTTTTAACTAAAATAGTCCCGGTCCTGACAGCTCCCCGCAGAAATACATTAAAGGGCCATACACAGAGTAGCAGTAGCACAATAAAAGTTGTACATGGATTGTTTATATGATCCTGAAAGAACGCAGCTACATTTTGTTCACTATCGTCAGTTTCTTGGGATTACTCTGTCATCTGTTTCTCTACGAAGTCTTTCTTACGTCACTATTTTGTCATTTGTCCTCCTGCTCGCAACGGTAATTCGATTTCTCTGATGAACTCACTACAGTCGTCCTCTTAGAAAGAGAAAACAGTAGTCACCACATCAAATATCATCAAATTAATTCTTATACAAATGTTGCAACATTCACATTCAAACCAACGCAAAGATACAACATCTATTATAACTAGGGTTTTACTTAGGATATGTAGCAATGGGACATTTTTAGACCCTTTCTTGGCTTTCCATTTCGATCTACTCCTTACCTGTGGTTTTGGAAATTTTCACTACCCTTTTGACGGGTTTTCTTAAATCAACAGATTCGATGTTACATATTTCAAAGTCAAATATAATCGTACCTGTCAGGCAGCAATGTTTGTTTCCAGGCCCTCACAACATCCGTGCTCAAAGCCACATTTGGTATTACTTCTTTCCAATTATAATTTGTTGTACCACTTTGTCCAACTGAATATATGAGGACCCCACCTCTCACCATTCATCCAGATTTCATTTACTTCAACAGCTTGAAATGAACACGTATTACAAAATATGGTATTATCTTCCTCACTAGAAACTACATACAACCATTTGTTGGCACATAAATGTGTCCATTAACTTTTAGCTAATGAATTAGTTTTTATTTAATACAATTATTAGGATAATGCCTGTCTCGTTGTAGGTCTTTTCACTTTTCTCGGTCATAAATCGTAATTCCCACAAAAGTTTCATTATAAATTTTCTTCCTTTCGTCTCTCTCCTTACATAATTTCTGTTCCTTACCTGCTGTTGTAACAAATGGTGAACATAAAATTTTAATTGTCTAGAATTCTCACTTAAGGGAATATCAATTAAATATCCTTAAACATCAAGATCCATGACATTCAATAGACTATACCTATAAAATCTACAATTCGATACAATGGAAACCTTACATCTCTCTTCAGCTTGGATTAACCTTAGGTATTTAACATTCTCTAGTGAATTTACCACATGTGGTGCAGGTGGTCTTTCTGTGCGTGAACTACAGCACTCACTAACTGTTCATATTCTATACTTATCTCGCTCAATGAGGTGTAGTTCTTTTCAGAGTCACATCTGTAGTTCTGAGACAGTACGTGTGAACTGTTCCATCTCTGTCATACTATTCTTAAGCAACTTCCCATTTCTGCCGATCGAATTTACCATCCAGTTCAGACCAGACAAGGAGAATTTATTACAGTCACTTGCTCTTTGATAATATCCGCAGTTGTTCTGATCTAGATTAGATCACATGCATGTGCATTTTGTAATAAGCGACATTCTCCTCGTCCAAGGTTCCGAACAATATTTTGCTAAATTCTCATACAAAGTTAAGGATTCTTTAATTAATGATTTTATGGATCTCGTTACTTGCAACCTTTCCACATTGTATGTGACCCCATTAATCAACATATTACAATTCGTTTTACTAATATTTAGCTGCTATAGTTTATCCTTGTCTTGTTGAACAACCTTCAAATCAGCTCTCTTTGCGCTACTAAGTTTTCATGAATAGATCTAAGATTTACTTACGTTACGAACTTTCGGGTGATACTGATAACTTTAGGATCCTTGATGATGGTAATATAATCCTGAGGAAACCCGTGCACTTGAACATCCCAGGCATAATAACTTCAAGTAATGATCCAGAGCCAAGTCATCACTGCACATGGTAACATGATGATTTGGTATTCAATAGGAGGACACCTCACCTAAATTTATTTCAAAGTTTATGCCATACACTTCTATTTTAATAGTATGTCTTCTGCCTATTGACGTGTACCTACAATTTTGCTTTCTCTCGGTCTCCTTTACTACATTAGTCAGTGCAACCCTTACTACGAGGGTGATATGCCCATTTTATACCATTCACAGATCCTAAGGTATGGATGGGAAGGTTTCCTGCTGCTAAGCGTCGGATAACATGATGAAAGGCAAACGAATGATGTCTTCACTGAATCATCGGGATCGGTACTCCAAGGAGTGCGAAGATCTCCTGGAGCTCAAAAAAAAAAAAAAAAAAAAAACTGTTGAGAGCCATCGGTCAGGAAAGTGATGTTAGCGGCCTTCTGGGCTGCCATCAGACGAAGGCGTCGAGGGATACAAAATGTGGACAAAGTGATTCTCATCCACGACAATCCGATGCCACATGTGGTATTCAGAACTGCCGACAAACTACCAGGCTAAGGTTTTCCAGTCATCTAGGGTCCAGGCGATAAGGTAACGAGCCAAGGAGAGGTGCTGCAAGTGATGGCGTGTCGTGGCCATAAACGCGAAATTTCGGCGCTTTGTGCTAACGGATACGTTCGTTGGACGTCCCACACTGATTTCAGGGTCTGTTTCATGCAATGTTGCTTGTCTGTTAGCACTGACAACTATTGCAAACGCCACTGCTCGCGGTCCTAAAGTGAAGAGCGTCGGCCACTGCGTTCTTAGTGGTGAGAGGTAATACCTGAAATTTGGTGTTCTCGTGACATTCTTGACATTGTGGATCTCTATGTATTAAATTCCCTGACGAAATCCGAAATGGATTGTCCCATGCTTCTAGCTCCAACCACCATTCCGCGTTTAAAGTTCGTTAATTCCCGTCGTGCGACCATAACCACATCGGACACTCTTCCACATGCATCACATGAGTACAAATGACAGTTTCAACAGCGCACTGCCTTTTCATACCTTGTGTATGTGACACTACCACCATCTGGATTTGTGCATATCACTACCGCATGACTTATGTCACCTCAGTGCATTATTTGACCATTATGTTCTGCTGATACCGGATGTATATGCCTCATAGTATCAGTAAATGACAATCTGTCACCCTTTAAATGAAGCACAATGAGATATGCACAAACGGACGGTGTGATCGAGCGGTTCTTGGCGCATCAGTCTGGAACCGAGCGACCGCTACAGTTGCGGGTTCGAATGCTGCCTCGGGCATGGACGTGTGTGATGTCCTTACGTTAGTTAGGCTTAAGTAGTTCTAACTTCTAGGGGACTGATGTTCTCAGATGTTAAGTCCCGTAGTGCTT
The DNA here is from genome assembly GCF_021461395.2 of Schistocerca americana. Lineage (NCBI taxonomy): Eukaryota > Metazoa > Arthropoda > Insecta > Orthoptera > Acrididae > Schistocerca > Schistocerca americana. Next base: position 303,314,953 of record NC_060126.1, on the reverse strand, counting down.
AGAGCCATTTGAACCATTTTCAGATCTGCACAACAGAACGTTTGTAAAAATGGTTCAAATGGCTCTGAGCACGATGGGACTTAACTTCTGAGATCATCAGTCCCCTCGATGTTAGAACTACTTAAACCTAGCTAACCTAAGAACGTCACACACGTCCATGCCTGAGGCAGGATTCGAACCTGCGATCGTAGTGGTCGCGCGGTTCGAGACTGTAGCGCGTAGAACCCCTCGGCCACTCCGGACGGCATAGCTTTTGTCATTCATGTTTTCCGTTTCGTTTTATGTGCCCTGTTCGCTAAGCGTGCGTGACTTGCGCGAAGTGAGCATTATTATATTGGACCACGTCTGAGGTTTCAACATCTTACTGTTTTTTCCCAGCATATTGATTCAGTACAGATCTTATATCACACTCCTCTTCGCTCGCATTCATTTCATTTATAATTCATTCTCCTCGTATGATTGGTAGTAGGGCTTCTGTTTCGACACTATCATTTCTTCGCCTTCTGGAGTAATGCAGTATTCCTTTATTCGATTCCACATGACCTTCCCGTCCCTTCATCCGATTGTTTCCTTTCGGCCGCGAAGCTTGCTTTTTCTTTCGCCACCTAACAACTGCATTGGTCCGTAATTCTCGCTGACAATGTTCCACCAATTGATATTCCTTTGCTGCGACTCGTCCCATTGTCTCTTCTCATTTATTACATTCCTATAGTCCTGATGGCCAATTCGTGCTCCCAATTGTCCAGTAACATTTCGTGGTTTCGTTTGCTCTTTCAGTATCTTATCGTCGTGTACCTTCAACAAGGGTATATTACTCTCATTCACTTCTGTCTATCCATATCGATAATGGCCACTATGTCTCTTGTGAGGAAATATGTTCCTACTAAACTATTATAGCGGACGTTTCTTCCCTTCTTCATATTTGAAATTTGTTTCCTCCTAAAACATTTATGGCTATTTTAAGCGTCAAATTCACCATCCCAAGCCTGTTCTAAGTGCCATGTGTCACACTTTTCAATCTTCGCACATCATGCTTGTCAGCTGGTACACATTTGGATGTAGCTTCCCTGTAACTAATTTGTAAATACACTCGATATGACAAAAGTCATGGTAAAGCGATATGCACATATAGAGATGGCGGTAGTACCGCGTACACATGGGGTGAAAGGGCAGTGTGAGTGCGGAGCTGTCATTTTGACTCTAGTGATGAATGTTGTAACCTCCCCACAAAATAATTTAAAAGGAACCAAGAACCAAATGTAACCTCCCCACAAAATTGGGTCCTATTTACGATCTCTGTGCAGAAACGCATTCACATTTAATGTACCCACAAAATTCTTTTCTCATTTAATGTTAAGTTCGAAACAGAAAAAATTCCTAAACACCGAAAGAATAAAAAAAAATCAGTAACCTGGTAAATTTTATGACGGCAGCAGCGCTGAGCCTCGGCCCTGTATTCTGAATAAAAAAGGAAAAATTCTTACCTCACTAGAAACTGCGAATATATCTGCTCTTATGTATAAATTTTTCGGCACAACTTCGTGCAATGCTGGCGTATATTTTTTTCTGATTCTTGAAAGGAATTATCATGCATTGGAAATATTCTTTAAATTGAAATGAATGCTTGTCTTTAAAAAATTACTTTATATTATAAAAATTATTATTGGGGGATTTTTTAAAGAAATTAATGACAGTTAATATACATTACTAGATATGCATAACGCTGCTTGTTTACCTTCTACAATAAAACTCAGCCTCCAAAGTCCCAACCAGAGGAGACTGCCGACACGCGCAGGTACGCGCCGACTACTGCAGACTAACGCAGACTACTGAAGACTACCGCAGACAACTGAACACTACTACCAACTGACGACAAGCAACAACTAACTACATACTACTCTTGGGTCAGAGACTCTGCCTTGCCTCGCCCATCGCCGGCAACGCATACGTCTTACATAACCCTCCACGGGGTTGGGGGGGGGGCAAAAATTTGGCAGCGATGGTGAGTCAATTGGAATGGCCTTGAGCAACAAATTTTTCTTAATTAACTAAGTTTACAATCACAGAATATATACATATATATAACTGCAGAATATGAAATATAATATAGTGCACATGCACTGAGTACAGAACATATCAAGCAATTACAAAATGTATACACAATGAGTACAAATCATAGTAACAAATGACAAAAGTGCACACGCACTGTAGTTCAGAACATATCAGAAAATCACAAAATGTATACGGAATGAGTACAAATCATATCGGCAAATGACATAAAGTGCTCATTCACTGTAGTACTGAACATATCAGGTAATCACAAATGTATACGGAATGAGTACTAACCATATTAACAAAATGACAAAAGTGCACACGCACTGTATATACTTTTTTTACTATTTTACAAGAACAAGGATAGGAAAGGGAAGTATTGCATCATGGTTGTAGCACTTTAGGTTGCACGCAGCTGCATTGAAAGTCCATATCTTTCTACAGAAGCACAACACCAAGTGAGACAATCTGAAGTTCTTTTCCTTGAAGTATTAATCAGTGTAGCCAAGACACTGAAATGTCGTAGTAATATTCCATGTTATCATTTTGGTAGTACATTAGGTACACCAAACAGTGGGACCATAATAACATCTCCATCGCTGAAGGTGGTGGACAGCATGTCGTGTCAACATCACGTTTCTGTAAGGTACACCAATGTAGAATTAGTGCAAAAACCAAATATAGTACTGCATGATCATGAGGATAGACAGAACAAACGGATATTGCAGTAACTTCTGGTAACTAGGCCAGAAGGTGAAGGAAATTAAGTCCCATACAAGTCTTCATTGAGAATTACACTAGTCTAACAACTGATTTGACTAATAGGTGGCACTCATCGCCCAGTTACTGAACTTTTCTGTGCCATGTATGAAGTATTACAGAATAATTTTCATAAATCATCTGATTACAGTGAATATCGTCTCTCATTGACCAGTTAGAAACCATCAGAAGTCATCATTCAAAACAGGAGCTAATCAATGGCATAGTATTAACATAATTCACTTAGTTATAGTAATCATAGGCACTCATTGGCCAGTAACTAAACATATAGCAAGTATTGAATATTTCAAAACATTTTTCATCATTAAAGTGACATATGACATACTTAAAATAATTATTGGCTCTCATTGGCCGGTTACAAAATATTCTTATATTTTAATAAAACCTAATTCAGTATTATTCAGAAGTTATTATTCAAAATGAGAGTCAATTATTGGCATAGAATTTATAGAGTATAACAAAAATATTATTTACAGAAATTACTGGCATAGTATTTATGCATTATTACAAAGCATCATTCAGTATTACTCAGAACTGATCATGCCAGAGACATAGGACAAATTGAAAATGTAACATACTGTAACTATTATTCAAGGTCTGTGACTAGGAAACATTTTTCAGTATTACTCAGAACTCTCTTAAACTGGTAGCATTATTTGGGACTGGTAATAATTTTTTTTTTTTTTGTGCTAGCAATGCAGTGCGTTGGAATCGATAATTAATTACTGGGGCATAACAATATTTGCTTATGAGTTACTGCTGCAAATGAAGATGTGTAACGTCATTCGTCATGAGTCAACTATAGCAAGGTTATGAAACAAGTAGAGTATATGTGATCCCATTCATAAATGACACAGGTTTAATGATCAACTGTTTATAGCACATTAATGTCATGAATAATTTCTCCTGCAAAAAATACAAAATGGATTATTAAACTGAGAGAAGAAACGCATATTATGCTGAAGAGTAGTGAACTTCGAATTAACAGGTAATGAAATGTGTATTAATTATATATGTTCTCTAGCTGTCCTTTCCAAAACCTTCAGTCATCATAACATGCGACATAAGACATACAGTCAAAAGGAACTGCAACAAATACCTAAATAACGACATAGCATTTCTTAACTAACAGTAAATATATAAACTTCATCATTATTTTCATCTACAAAGTAAAACTTCATTATCATTACTATCATCGCCTGCAAAGAAAAACTTCATTATCCATATCACTATAACTCCATTATTATCATCACCTGCAAAGAAAAACTTCATTATCCATATCACTATAACTCCATTATTATCATCACCTGCAAAGAAAAACTTCATAATCCATAGTAGCATACTCTTCATCGCTATTCATCACCATTCATTATCATCTGCAAAAAGACACTTCATCATACAACTATTCATAGTATAGAGTTCCTTATTTCTAGCATATTTCTTCACTAAAACTAAGATGTGTAGTTCTGTCTGACAGCCTGCAACAATCGCCTCGTACTCTGAAAGAAAAAAATAGTTAAGACTGCAATTCTACGATGTGTATAGTATATTCTCGTTAATGCTTGTTAATTCTGATCCATTTACTCTTCGTGACGAGGTATTGCATCTTTTTTCGTTCATTCCGAAGGTGAAATTCCCATTTCATAGTAATCCACTGTGTTTCTTTCATTTATTTCTTTTATACGTTATTGCTTTCTGAAATTGATGTACAATGATTAATGTCTTGTATTTAAATCATATACCCCTTAAATAAGAACTGGTTTATAGTAACACAATTGAGCACACAGCATAGCATGACAGAAAACGTAATATGTCAAAAACATAGACAGTGTTCAGAGGCAAAAATGTACGCAGAGTATCACAAGGTAGCCGCAAAAAAAAAAAAAAAAAAAAAAGTAAAGTAGTCACGATGTTGAGATAGCATAAGGCAAAATGTCAAAGTCAACTAGTGTTTCTTACATCTTAAATATTTCATAATGCATACGAACAAAGTAATAAAACAATCATACATACATGAAAAATGGAAAATAAGCACAGTCAGATATATAACGACAAGAAATGACTTTCTTTGTGTTCAGCTTGTATGTTGTGTAGTTAATAGAGGCGAGAATTGAAGACTTTAATGGAGAGAGAACTACATAAAATTAATATGTCACTAGATAGAACTGCATAATTATTCATAAAATACGTAAGTATATCTGGAAAAGTGAGCACAGTCTGATGTGTAACGACAAGAAAAGCGACTTGCTAACCTTACCTTGCCGGGTACTTGCCAAGAAAAAATACGTTAATCATCAGTTAGTAGTCACATAAATATAATTGCGTAAGTGGTCATAAAAAAATTAAGAAGTGGCATTACAGTGTGATAAATCATAAAGTATGTTCATTCAATACACGGTTTGATGTTGGAGACATGGTGATTGCCCATACTTTTTCTGGTTCTCAAAGTTTCCACGTGTACTACACTGGGGTGAGGAATGCTGCGAATTCTATATGGACCTGCGTATAAAGCTCAAATTTACTGCATCTTCTCTTTCCTCTGTTCGATATGCAGTGTGTACGCACTAATATCTTCTGTCCAATGTGAAAGTCACGCGTGTACAAACCTGTTTTTGCTGTCTTCTCCGGCGCTCTGCGGGCCGTTTGATGTTGTTCAGCGCAATGTCAATTATTTCATGGTGTCGTAGTCGACGAGATGTAGGAAATGTTACTAATTCTTTAATTTTGTTAGGTGGTTCAACATTTTTCAGTATAACAGACGGAGATAGCATAGTAGATTCATTTGGTATGGAATTAATTACATCCTGGAATGAGAGTATGTGTGTGTCCCAATCAATATGTTTTTTATGGCAGTATATTCTACACACTTTACCAATTTCTTTCATTAATCGTTCACAAGGGTTCGAAGAAGCATGGTACCTGGATATATAGATCGGCGAAATGTTTCTAGCTCGTAACATACGTGTCCATATAGCAGATCGAAACTGTGATCCATTGTCGGAAATTACTTCCAACATATACCCTACATGAAATAGAAAATGTTTTACAAATGCTTTCGAAACAGTTTTAGCAGTAGCTTTGCGTAACGGAGTGAAGGTAACAAATTTTGAAGTGAGTTCAACAGCGACAAAGATGTAGCAAAAACCTCTATTAGTTCTGGGAATCGGACCAAAAATGTCTACAGCGGCCATAGGTCTCAATTTAACAGGTAAAATGGGATGTAATGGAGGAATATGTGAAGTCGTGTCTGATTTAGCTTTCTGGCAGATTTTACGTGACGCTAAAACTCGTCGAATACGTTTCTCCATGTTGGTAAAATAACAGTTCTGTCTCAATATAAGAAAACATTTTTTGGCTCCGTAATGTGCGTAACTTAAATGAGTATACCAGATTAATTTGTTAACAAGTTCGCCTGGAATGCATAATAACCAATTGTTGCTGTCTGGATGAGAGCGGCGAAACAGAATGGCATTGCGTACAGTGTAATGGTTTCTAATGGTAACATTATTCCTATCTTGCCAAAGGTGTTTCATTTCTTTCCACACGTTGTCTTTACTCTGCTCTTGTGCTATGTCTTGTAATGACGACGAAACGAAATTTTCAAATGCAACTCGTTGAATGTACATGACGCTGAAATTTGCTTTGCAGAAGTTGGTTGCGATGTCTTGCTGATTTTTGCTGAGAGAACGGGATAGTGCGTCTGGTACAATATTTTGTGTGCCGGGAATGTGAACAATTGTAAAATTAAATTCCTGCAAATAAAGTTTCCATCTGCTTAATCTGTCGTGTGTAAACTTGGCGGAAAGTAAAAACTGTATCGCTCTATGGTCTGTATAAACGGTCGTATGGCTTCCATAAAGGAAATGCCGAAATCTGGTAAATGCCCATACAACACATAATGTTTCAAGTTCTGTAACAGAATAATTGCGCTCAGCAGGTGACAGAATGCGACTCGCAAAGGCGATATTTTTAATTACTGTAGAACCATCTTCTTCAACTTCCTGAAAAATGTGTACGCCTAAAGCGGTGTTAGAACTGTCGGTGGCAATGGAAAAATTTCTAGTAAGATCTGGGTGAGATAAAAGTGGTGCACGCAACAAAGCATGTTTCAGGTTCATAAATTCAGAATGTGCTTGCTTATCCCAGGACCAAATAGTGTTTTTACCTGTCAGTTGACATAATATAGGGGTGTCTAAAGCAGAGTAATGAATAAATTTACGAAAAAAGTTAATTAAACCCAAAAAGCTGCGTAGTTGTTTCTTCGTCGTAGGAACAGTAATGTCACGTAAAGATTGAAGTTTTTTCGGGTCAGGCGTAGTGCCCTCTGCTGAAATTATATGTCCAAGAAATTTTATAGAAGTTTTACAAAAGTGCGGTTTACTGAGATTAACTGTGAGTCCTTCTGCACGAAAAGTTCGTAACAGTTGTTCAAGAATCAGATTGTGCTCAGACCAGTTAGCTTCTGCAATAAGAATGTCGTCTATGTACGTTGGGATTCTGTCTTTCAATGCAAAAGTGTGTATCGGATGTCGTCAAAAGTAATAACATTTTCGTGAACAACATTCTGCGTGTCAAAAGTAGTGCTTACGTTACTGGAAGATGCAACCTGTACTGTATCTAGTCAAATTCTATCTGACGCGCTATTATTTTCAGTAGGATGCTGTGGCATTTCAACTATTTGTACTGTTCTGTTATTTCTTCCTGACGTATTACGTTCGGGATGATATCTACTGTCTGGTTCATTCATGATAATATGTTGTTGCGGATGATTTTGCTGCTGATAAGACCGACTGTTATTAAACGTACGCTGAAAATTGTGTTCATTACTTTTACATCTGTCATGATAGTCATTTCTATACGGTTCATTGCGATAGGAATTGAGATAGTGTGTTTTCTGTACGTACTGATTCCCTTGTTGCTGTGCGTTACTATTTGTCGAAGCTGATGCTATACGTGTAGGCGGCGAAAAATTAAAGCTTGGTTGACCTTGTACATTACATTGTTGGTTAGGTATGCTAACCGGCTGGCTTTGATGCTGTTGCGGTGAAAAACCTCTGTTGTTACCAAAATGTGGTTGCTGACAATTTTGATGAGTGCTAAAAATGTTGTACATACTGATGATTACAATTTCATCTGTTATTAAAATTACGGCGGTAGTTGTCATTTCGGGAGTGTCTAAAGAGAACTGTCACTTTCGGTAAAATTTGTTCTATCAGGTTTTCTTTACTCATTCTTTATTCTAGATTGATCGATAGTTGAAGAGCTGTTTTAATAGGTATAAAGGATAGTAGAAGAGAAGGCAGCAGTGCAGACCAGTAAAGATGAAATGGCACTACTACGGCTCGGGGCCCTGTGCACGCTACAGCACATATTCATTAAAGCATAATGAATCCCTTGAGGTCTATTACGAGCTGCAAACAAATTTTAGTTTTTGCGTTACAAGCAATGCCGATGAAAATTCAAAAGCAAATTGTTGTATCCAGTCCAATTCTAGTTTCAGCATTACAGGACAAGCTGGTGAAAGTACAAAAATAAATCGGCGTATCCACTTCAAAGTGTGTACCTGTGTTCTGTCATTTTTAAACACTTTAAATTTTCTCACGGATAGAAAATGCTTGTAATCAAAATAATCGTCTCTGTATGTGTGAACAGGTTCAGGATTGTATGAGAATCTATTTGTCTGTGATTGTTCGGAATTTAAGTCACGTACTCTCTGTAAATTACCTAAATTATACTGGCTGTGTGAGTGTGACAAATGTTCGGAACATGCCGTATGCTGTGACGTGTTATTGACTGAAATATTTTTTATCTCTGTCACCTCTTGCTGTAAAGTTGACAATTTTCTACGTAATGTATTATTGGACAAATCTATCTCACTGATCGTCTGCTGTAAATTTTGGAATTCATGTGTTTGATTAAACGAAACTGGTGACGTATCGTCTGATTTGGTGTCATTATTACTTTCGATAACGTCAATACGACTGGCCAATTCATCATATTCTTCAGTCAGTATTTTTACCTGATCATCGTTTTTAGTGTCACAAGCATTAATTTGTTTTTGTATTTTACGAGTGGTTTCGTTCAATTTTTTTACGTCTGCTTTGATGACATCGGAATCCTGTATTAGTTGTAATTGTTCGAGTCTGTCGGTCACTGTCTGAAAGTCTACTGTGTGTCGTTTTACTTTATTTTGTTCCTGTATGAAATTACGGTACCGCGTTTCACTGTTTTGTAGGTGGTGATTAAAGCGTTCGTCAATTTGACTGTTCTGTTGGTCGAATTTCGCATCTACTTTTGCATCCAGTGTGCGCGAAAGTTCTGCAGTCATTAGTTTAAACTCGTCGCGTAACTGTGTTGCGTTTTCAGAGCATTGTTTACCGACTGCACTAATTTCGTCTCTGAGTGATTCTGTTGTAGCTGTTTGCATATTCGTTAATTCTTGAGCAACAGATCTAATTTCTTCACTATTTCCTAGCACAAGCCTTAATTCCCTCGAGTAATTGTTATTTGGTATCATGACATTGCTCAGCAACGGCTGTAATCTGTTCACTAAGTTGTTTGTTGTGTTCATTAACTTATTTAAAATTTTCACTAAGTTGTTTGTTCTGTTCACAAAGTTGTTTGAAATTTTTATTGAGGTTCTCTTGTTTTTCATTAAGTTGTTTGAAATTTTCACTAAGTTGTTTGTGATTGTTGTCTTGTCTTTCATTCTGTCGTTTGGAATTTTCGTCTTGTTTTTTATTATGTTCATTAATTTGTAGCAACAGTGCCATAATTTGATCCAAGCTAAAATTAGCAACTCTATTCTCAGTGCTGTGTGATGGTGTATCTGCAATTGTCACGTTTTGTGCATCCATTTGGATATTCTGTGATTCTTGAAAATGTTAGCTAATCGGATGTGCACTGTTAGTCACTACCTCGGAATCAAATAAATCTGACGTATTCTGATTACACTGTTCATTTTCGTTAGAAAAATTTGTCTGTTCATTACGTAAATTTTGCAAACCGGGTGTATCAAGCTGCGCAGCATTCATTGTAACAGAACGTCGCGCGTCATCAATTGTCGTTAAATTAACAGACGACACAATTGAATTTATTTGCTCATCACTTGGATCACAGTCAATATTAGCGGTCGGTACGCAATGATTGTCTGTAAATGGAGGACTGTCACTATTACACTGAGTGTTGCAAGTACTCTCGGTCAAATTATTCGAGTCGGCTATTTCACTCATTATACATCGCGATGTACTGTTAATAGTTTTTCGCGGTGTTTTTCAGAAATCAGAATTAAGCATAAATGAAACTAAGACAAAGCAAAAAAAATGCAACAAACACAATTACAACAAAGAGCAACACATTGCCGATGATCTGTGCAAGAGAGAGTGACAAATTAGTAAATGCGTTGCGCCAGATGCAAACTACATTTAAGTAAATAAGAGCAGATATATGACTACTTATCAGAAGATTCAAGAGCTTGCCAAGAATAGCAAACTGCAGACATTACCGATCACCACGAACGATACATCGGCTGTCGGCCTTCACTTAACGACCGCGAGCAGCGACGTTTTCGTAAAGTTGTCAGTGCTAACAGTGAACACCACTGTGTGAAATAGGCGCAGAACGCAATGTGGGACGATATTATTGATAAGGACTTTACGGTTTTTTGAAAGGATAGGCTAAACACCGTTTGTGGTGGCATGTCTGTGGCTGTTAGAAGTATTTAATCTTGTACCGAAATTGAATTAATTTGGGTAGAGGTCATTCGTGGCAACCGGAATAAGGTATTAATTGGATCCCTTTAGCGACTGCCAACTCAAATAATATAATAACACCTACCCGACTCATACCGTTATAGTTGGTGTTGACTTCAGTTTACCCGCTATATCTTACCTAAAATACATGTTAAATACGGAGGTACGGATAAAACATCATTCAGAATTGTGCTACACGCACTCTCTGTATATTATTTCCATCTGTTAGTTCACAAGCCGACTCGAATAGTAAACGTTTGGTGTGACGTCATAAGCGCGTGACTGCGTGTGAGATCGCTCTCTAAGTTTTCATCTATTTTTAGGTTTCAGATATATATTTTAACTGTTTTTGTGATAATATTTACTATATAAGTGACTTATTAGTGGTTTCTTCATTCACCTCTGCATTTCTTGTGTTGTGGCCTGATATTTGTGAGTGTTTCGTATCGAGCAACTTAACCTCTTACCCGTGTTTACATTCCGCGCTGACCAGTTGCAGCTGTAGCGGCGCATCGAAAGCTAAGTACTAATTAATTGTTTGTGTATAGTAGTTTATTTAGGAACTTTAGTAGTCTTCAACCGGTGTTCTTGGTGTTTTCCGGTGAAATAACTTCAGAAGAAATTTTTGCGAACTGCTTTCAGTTTCGTTACTGTCATTAGACGTTTGATTTTCTTTCTGTGTTAGTATTTTGTTATATTCTCATTTGTTGTTGATTAATACTGTCAATAATAGTAGTTACTTCCCTTGTAGAGCAAGTTTGTCATTATTGTAGTCAGTTTTTAACATCTTCTTATTGTAGTAGCGGAACTTAGATAAAGTTGTTTTCTTGTTTCAATAATTGTAAAATTTTACCATGAGTGAGAAGTGTGGGCTTTGCCGTAGGTTCGTGAGTAGTGGATTGCGGTGTGAGACTTGTTCGAAGTATTTTCACTGGGGGGAATGCAGTGGGGAAGCCAGTGGGCATTCTGGTGAGATCCTCTCCTGGAACTGCAGGTTATGTAGCAAGAGTAAGTTGATAGAGGAGCAGGAGCGTAAGATCTGTGCCCTTCAGGTGCAGTTGAAAAACGCACAGGAGGAGCTAGATAGGATGAGGAGGGAGAAGGGAGTTGGGGAATGGGAGCTGGCTGTTGGCAAGAGATCTGCTAGGAGAAGGAGATTTTCAGATAGTTTTACTATTGGTGTTTGTAATAGATATGACCAACTGTCAGAGTCTAGTGGAGAGGAATCTCTAGTAGCTGTAGATGTAGGAAGTATGCAGCAGACCTCAGCAGTTACGGTGGCTAGGACAGTTGCAAAGTCTAAGAGAAAGAAGAAAGTTCTGCTGTTAGGTAGTTCTCATGGTAGAGGTGTAGGCCAGCAGTTGCAGGAAGTTTTGGGGAGTGAGTACCAGGTCACCAGCATTGTGAAGCCTAATGCAGGATTGGCTCAGGTGACTTTTAACATAGGGGGGTTATGTAGGGATTTTACTAAAGAGGATCAGGTAGTGATTGTGGGTGGGGCTGGTAATAGTATTGATAGGGATGGGGAGTATGACATAGATGGTGACCTGGAAAAGATAGCCACTCAGACTGGCAACACGAATGTGCATTTCGTGGAACTGTTTCAGCGTCACGATCGGCCTCATCTTAATACAGCCGTCAGGCGTAATAACATGAGACTTGGGGGTGCGCTGATGACAGAAGGCATGAGTCACATTTCAGTGGTGTCGGTGGAGTCTATCAGTAGGACGGGTTTCACTAGACATGGCCTGCACCTCAACAGGTATGGGAAGGGGAGGTTGGCAAAACTTATAGGTGACAGCATAGGTGGGGGTGGTGGGATCACTCATGGGAAAATTCCGGTAGTTGTGGGTGTTAGAGCTGTACCTTTTTTAGATTGAAGTCAGCTGATAGGCATTCCTGCTTAAGGGAAGTCTCTCTAACAAAGAAACCACTTTCTACAAAGCTTGGGTATCCGATTAATGAGGGAATTAGTATATTTCATCAAAATATACAAGGTATTAGAGATAAAGTTAGTGAACTGCTTATAGATGTTGACTCTGAAATTATTGGTATATCTGAACACTTCTTAAATAAGGAGATAATTCAGAGGCTTCCTTTACCAGGATACAGGTTGGCTGGCAGCTTTTCTAGGAGCTCTTTGCGGTGTGGGGGAGTAGCCATGTATGTGAAAAACGGTATCCCATTTGAGTCAATTGATGTTTCAAAGTACTGCACTGAAAAGGTGTTTGAATGTTGTGCAGGTGTGGTTAAATTTAGTGGAGCTAAACTTCTTACTGTTGTTATTTATAGATCCCCAGACTCCGATTTCACAACATTTTTGCTAAAGCTGGAGGAGGTTGTTGGTTCACTTTATAGGAAATACAAAAAGTTAGTTATATGTGGTGACTTCAATATTAATTGTATAAGTGACTGTGCAAGGAAAAGGATGCTGGTAGACCTCCTTAATTCATATAATCTTATGCAAACCGTATTCTTTCCAACGAGAGTGCAAGGGAACAGTAGAACAACCATAGACAATATTTTTGTTCATTCGTCATTATTAGAAGGGCATTCTGTTAGCAAAAAGGTGAATGGCCTTTCAGATCATGATGTACAAATTTTAAGTCTAAAAGTTTTTTGTGCTGCAACACATGTTAAATATAGTTACCAACGTTTTAGGAAAGCTGATCCAGTTGCTGTACAGACTTTTGTAAACCTTATCAAGGAACAAGAGTGGCAAGATGTTTATAGTGCTGATACAGTAGACGATAAATATAATGCTTTCCTCAAGACTTTTCTCGTGCTCTTTGAAAGTTGCTTTCCGTTAAAACGTTCAAAACAGGGTACTAGCACAAACAGGCAGCCTGGGTGGCTGACTAAAGGGATAAGAATATCTTGTAGAACAAAGTGGCAATTATATCAAAACGTTAGAATCAGTCAAAATCTAAATGCAGCAGCCCATTACAAACAGTATTGTAAGGTGCTTAAAAAAGTTATTAGGAAGGCAAAAAGTATGTGGTATGCAGATAGAATAGCTAAGTCTCAGGATAAAATTAAAACCATATGGTCAGTCGTAAAGGAAGTGGCTGGTCTGCAGAGACAGGTCGAGAATATAGAATCAGTGCGTAGTGGAGATGTCCGTGTTACTGATAAGTCGCATATATGTACAGTACTTAATAATCACTTTCTGAATATAGCAGGTGAACTAAATAGAAACCTAGTCCCAGCAGGGAATCATATAGCGCTCTTAGAAAAAAGTGTTCCGAGACTGTCACCTGAAATGCTCCTCCATGATACTGACAAGAGGGAGATTGAGTTAATAATTAAATCACTAAAGACCAAGAACTCTCATGGATATGACGGGGTATCTAGCAGAATACTGAAGTATTGTTCCACGTTTGTTAGCTCAGTACTTAGCCATATCTGCAATTTTTCCTTTAGGAGTGGTCGGTTTCCTGACCGATTAAAGTACTCGGTAGTGAAGCCACTTTATAAAAAGGGAGACAGGGATAATGTTGACAATTATAGACCTATTTCTATGCCATCGGTGTTTGCTAAAGTTATTGAGAGGGTTGTGTATACAAGGTTACTGCAGCATTTAAATTCACATAATTTGCTGTCAAATGTACAGTTTGGTTTTAGAAATGGCTTAACAACTGAAAATGCTATAGTCTCTTTTCTCTGTGAGGTTTTGGACGGATTAAATAAAAGGTTGCGAACGTTAGGTGTTTTCTTTGATTTAACGAAGGCTTTTGACTGTGTTGACCACAAAATATTACTGCAGAAGTTGGAACATTATGGAGTAAGGGGAGTAGCTTACAATTGGTTCGCCTCTTAATTTAAGAACAGAAAGCAGAAGGTAATCCTCCGCAATATTGAGAGTGGTAATGATGTTCAGTCCCAATGGGGCACTGTTAAATGGGGCGTTCCCCAAGGGTCGGTGCTGGGGCCACTGCTGTTCCTTATTTATGTAAATGATATGCCTTCTAGTATTACAGGTGATTCAAAAATATTTCTGTTTGCTGATGACACCACCTTGGTAGTGAAGGATCTTGTGTGTAATATTGAAACATTATCAAATAATGTAGTTCATGATATAAGTTCGTGGCTTGTGGAAAATAATTTGATGCTAAATCACAGTAAGACTCAGTTTTTACAGTTTCTAACCCACAATTCAACAAGAACTGACATTTTAATCAGACAGGATGGGCATGTTATAAGCGAGACGGAACAGTTCAAGTTCCTAGGCGTACAGATAGATAGTAAGCTGTTGTGGAAAGCCCATGTTCAGGATCTTGTTCAGAAACTAAATGCCGCTTTATTTACCATTAGAACAGTATCTGAAATAAGTGACATTTCAACACGAAAAGTAGTATACTTCGCATATTTTCATACGCTTATGTCATATGGTATTATTTTTTGGGGTAATTCTTCTGATTCAAAAAGGGTATTTTTGGCTCAAAAACGGGCTGTTCGAGCTATGTATGGTGTAAGTTCGAAAACCTCTTGTCGACCCCTATTCAATAGTCTGGGAATTTTGACATTGCCCTCACAGTATGTATTTTCTTTAATGTCGTTTGTTGTTAGCAATATCAGCTTATTCCCAAGAGTTAGCAGCTTTCACTCAGTTAATACTAGGCAGAAATCAAATCTGCATGTGGAATGCACTTCTTTGACTCTTGTGCAGAAAGGAGTGCAGTATTCTGCTGCATCCATTTTCAATAAGCTACCACAAGAACTCAAAAATCTTAGCAGTAGCCCAAACACTTTTAAGTCTAAACTGAAGAGTTTCCTCATGGCTCACTCCTTCTATTCTGTCGAGGAGCTCCTGGAAGAGATACAAAATTAAGCAAATTCCAGTGTACATTTTTGATTTTCTTTATTTAAACTAACGACTTGTCGCCTGAATATGTTTCTTATATTTCATTTTATCTGTTTCTACAATCGTGTTATAATTTCATGTATTGACTCGTTCCATGACCATGGAGACTTCTCCTAAATGTGGTCCCACGGAACAATAAATAAATAAATAAATAAATAAATAAATCATGGCTGCAAATAATTATGAGCTAATAATGAGCATCAAAACGGATAAAGGGATTAGTGAACACAGGTAGTCGCAGAGAGACCAAATACCCTAAAAATAAACGAAAAGTATACCTATTCGGAAAACAGATAAATGTTCTCTTGACGCATTCCTGAAAGACAAGTTCTAATCCTTCCAAATGAGGCTTGAATTCAAAGAAATAGTATCTGCAATTCAGAGATTTACACTAAATTAGTTAACGAACGATGGAGCTGATGGAGCTGATTCCTCTGGGTACATGAAACGGGTAGGAACACTGTTGCAGAAACAACGGAAGAAACATGCCAGATTTAAATGAAAACAAAATCTTAAAAATTTGGGATCTTCTACAGAAGCTCGAAACTTAGCGCAGAGTTGAATGCGAGATGCTAATAACAGTTTCCACAACGAAAATTTCTCTTGAAACCTGGCATAAATTCGAGAGTGATTCTGATGGTATGTAAAGAATGCTAGCGGCAAGACGCAATCCGTATCTTTACTGGAAAATGCTAATGGTACCGATAAAAGGGACACTAAGACGGTTATTAGACTTAATCCTCGAAATTCCTTCACGAAAGAAAACGAAGTAAATATTCGTGAATTCCAATCAATAACAGCTGTCAACATATGAAAATTAGAAGTAGATGCCCTCCGATTAGTGTAGAAGCCTAAATCAATAAAAGCAAGTCTAGCTGTGCAGGGCCCTTTCTGAGTACGCTGGTGCAGTAGACCCCTAATGTACAATGTACCTCTAATGTGCAATGTACATTCCGTCTCTTCACGAAAGAACCTTACCCAAAGAATGGAAAGTTGCACAGTCTCACCAGTATTCTGGAAAGGTAATAGGAGTAATCCTGTAAATTAGAGGCCCAAATCATTAACTCTGATATGCAGCAGGATTTTGGAATGTATATTGTTTTCGAACATAATGAATTACCTAGAAGAGAACTGTCTATTGACACAGTCAGCACGGATTTAGGATACATCCTTGTTGTGAAACACAACTAGCTATTTACTCACACGAAATGGTCAGTGCTATTAACAAGGGATTCCAAATTGATTCCGCATTTCTAGATCTGCAGAAGGTTTTTGACACTGTACCTAAAAAGCGGCTCCTAATCAAACCGCATGTTTACGGATATCGTCTCGCTTACGTCAATGGATTCCTGATTCCCTGCCAGAAAGTTCGCAGTTCGTAGGAAAGCGACGGAAAGTTATCGAGTAAAACGGAACTGATTTCTGGCGTTCCCGAAGGTAGTGTTATAGACATCTGCTGTTCCTTTTCAATATAAATGATTTAGGAAACAATCTGAGAAGCCCTCCAGGTTGTTTGCAGATGATGCTGTCGTTTGGCGTCTACCAAAGTCATCAGAAGATCAAAGTACATTGCGGAACGACTTAAAAAAATATCTTTATGATGCGAAAAGTGGCCATTGACTATAAAAAATGAAACGTATGAATCATCCACATGAGTGCTAAAAAGAATCCGGTAAAACTTCTGTTAAACGAAAAATAAGATCTCACGGCCGTAAATTCAATTGATATCTAGGGATTACAATTGCGTACAGCTTAAACTCAAAAGAACAACAGCAAATGTGTGATAAGCGAACCAAAGTCTGCGATTGATTGGAAAAACACTTTGAAAAAGTTGCATATCTGCTCAAGAGACTTCCTACACTACGCTTGTCCGTCTTGTTTTGGAGTACCTCTACGCGGTCAGGGGTCATTACCAGATAGGATTAACGGAGAACATCGAGAAATTTCGAAGGAAAGCAGAACTGTAAAACAGTCGCCTTGTCAGATGAGTTTCAGTTTCATTTGGTAAGAGCTCACGGTTGATTTCGAGTGGTGCAGACCTCACGAAGCCATGGACCCAAGTTATCAACAAGGCACTCTGCAGGCTGGTGGCTGTTCCATAATGGTATGGGCTGTATTGACATGGAATGGACTGGATCCTCTGGTCAAACTGAACTGCTCATTGACAGGAAATGGCTATGTTTGGCTACTTGGAGACCATTTGCAGCCATTCATGGACGTCATGCTCCAGGATAACGATGGGATTTTTATAGATGACAATGCGCCATTCACCGGGCCACAGCTGTTCGTGATTAGCTTGAAGAAGATTGTGGACAATTTGAAAAAATGATCTTGCACTAGGGCCACCTTCTTAAATCCCGTAAAAGATTTACGACATATACTGATGAGGTTAGTTCTTGCACAATACCCTGCATGATCAACACTTTCGTAATTGTGGACGGATATGGAGGCAGCATGGTTCAATATTTCTGCAGAGGACTTCCAACGACATTTTGAGTCTATGCCAGGTCCAGCTGCCTTAGCACTGTGCCAGCCAAAGGGAGGTCCGAAACGATATTAGAAGGTATCCCATGGCTCTGTCACCTCAGTCATTTTCTGCTGTGCGTGTTACTACCCTAACATTGTGCCATATTTGACAGTGGCCACGCATGACTGCCACACGAGGCAGCTATTGAATATCCCATCGTTTTCTCAGGAGTGTTCCCGAGTTTCTCTCCACACCGGTGTGCTGCTTGCCAGTATTTAGTACATAAATAACATCTGCAAGTCTCAGAGGACTTACGGTGAGGTCTCTGACTTTTTAATAGTTCAACTATGCATCTGTTTGCTCTGACTCGTCACAATAGTAGCAGAAATCTAGAAATTTTCTAGCTAACTCTGCCATAGTATGTGTCTGCACCCATCTTACTTTGATCACAGTATCAGCATACATGCCTCTGATTCCCACAACTGTAATGTTACTTATCACGTTTCTTTACTGTTACCCTCCCAAAATTTTACTGTTGTCACTTTACTTTCCACTACCTTTGGCATATTCGCACTTTCGTCTTACAGCACGAAATGAAATGAGTCACTTAAACTAATGTTCTCGCCCTTCTCCAACATGCTGCGCTCCGTAGTCTGTCATTTTCCAATCTCTGAAGGAAATATGCACGTCCTAGTGCATAAACCTATTCTATTATGGCGCTTAAATTTAAATTTTTAGTCACACTCTAATTGCAACCCCAAGGGACTTTGATTGCTAATTCATCCCATTTCCCCTTCAGGCTACAATTCCCCTGAATGTTGTCTGGCTTGAAATATTATACCCGTGTAAAAATCTGTCGTACGTTTATCGGAAGTTTTTTCTCTGTTACCTCTGACTACCAAATTAGGTCTTGTATCACCAGTAATTTTATAATTGAGCTATCTAAATAATAACTCTTGGTCCTTACCTTTAGCTACCTCAAATGCAACATGCATATTCTCAGTAACTCCAGCACTTCCCCTTTGTTACTCTGAAATGTTCCTGAAACTATTACTAGCGGTTTCTCAGAACGTATACCGCTCCTATCGCTGCTGGAGGACGTCTTTTTACACATGGGATTTCAAATGTCTTGGCGCCATGTGGCTCGTTCCACCAGCGGGCCTCCTCTGCTCGTCTGCTTCTTGGGGCAACCTCTGGCATGGATCTCAGTCTGGTGGCCTATATGTCTTCTGTTTCTGCGGCACTGCAACACATACTGACTTGAACTGGTATCATTTTGTTTATAACTGCTCAACGTCAATCATACTGGGACTACGTTTAAACGGATATACATCGTAATCTAGATAATTATGTGCCTAGTAAGTGGGTTAAGGACAAAAGACCAACCATGGTTTGATAACAAGATTCGAGAAAATTTGAGGAAGCAGACGATGTTGCGCTCTAAGTTCAAAAGACAACTTGTAAATGACTGCTAGCAAAGGATAGTGAAGATTGAAGCGTCTGTGAAAGATCTATGCTTGAAGCATACAACAACTACCACCGTCATACATTTGCAAACCATATGACAGAGAACTCATGAAAATTTTGGTCTTAATGTAAAATCGCTGAGCGGGTAAAAGAGTATTCCATAGCAGTGGCCTCTTACCTAGCTTGCATCTACCGCGAATCTCTCTCCCAGCGAAAAGTCGCCAGTTACTGGAAAAGAGCGCAGTTAATTCTTACATATAAGAAGGACAAAAGAACGGACCACTAAAGTTACAGACTGCTATTCCTGACATCGGTATGCAGCAAAATGCTTGAACACATTCTCAGTTCTTATATAATAAATCTTTGAACACTTTTATTTTCACAAGTTCTTCTTGATCACACAGATTTCTTTACACTTTATGAGGGTTTTCGGCTTATCGAGATCTTCGGATATGTTGTAAATATAAATACTGTGTGAGCGGCCAAGTTCTATTTATTAAGATTAAATCTATTCAAGTCTTAGAGATGCATGTAATATAAAATATTAAATATTTATATCCATGTATAACAGTCATACATACCGTCAAAGTATTCTGATATAAATCATCGTCAAGTTAAAAATGTGCTTGCTAATAATCAGACTGCGTCAGTATTTATACAAAAACCTAATGCCGACAGAGGGAAATTTAGCCAGAGTACATAGTAAACCAAAGTCGCCAATATAAAGATTAAAATGCGGTACGCATTGTCTTTAGTTAAAAGTTTTTCCCCCTTTGGCTAAACGAGCGCCTATCATTAAAAACATATACTGATATACTATATGTGAAATTAGACTCTCACTTGAAATTCATAAAAAGTACAAATAATATGCGATACAACCCTTAGCCTGGTTAGGTAACGTACAACTTTTATGAATGCCAGTATAAAAAATGGCCCTAACCAGGCGAGAGTTGTACTGAATATAATTGGTACTTTTTATTGATTTCAACAACGAGTATATCAGTATATGTTTTAATTACAGACGCTCGTTTAGCCAAGGGAGAAATTTTTTTTACTAAAGACAATGCATACTGAATTTTAATCTTTATATTGACGGCACTGGCATACTATGTACTCTTTCTAAGGTGCCGTCTGCTTACATTAGGATTTTGTTTAAATACTGACGTAATCTGAGTGTTATCGAGCACATGGTTAACTTAACCATGATTTATATCAGAATATTTTAACGCTATGTATGAATGTGGTACATGGCTCTAAATATTTTATATTTCATGCATCACTAAGACTTGTATAGATTTAATCTTAATTAATTGAACCTCGTCGCTTAGACAGTATTTATAATTAAAACAGGTCTGAAGATGGCGATAAGCCGAAACCGGTCGTAAAGTGGATAGAAATATATGTGATCAAGAAGGACTTGTGAAAATAAAAGTGCTCAAAATAAAATGATCGTGGACTCATATACGGACTTAATGTCTTCAATTGATAATAAATTTTCTGGAGACTGAGAATCTTATCTCAACGAATCAGCATGCTTTCCGAAAGTATCGCTAGTGCGAAGCTCAGCTTGCCCTTTTCTCACATGATATGCTGCGAATTATGGATGAAGCGCAACAGGCAAATCGCATACTTCTAGATTTCCGGAGAACGTTTGGACCGGTACCCCTTCGAAGCCTGTTAAAGAAGGTACGAGCATATGGATTAGTTTCACGGATACGTGAGTGCCCCAAATATTTCTTAAGTTATAGAACCCAGGATGTGGCCTTCGACGCCCAGTTTTCATCAGAAACAAGGATATTGTCAGGAGTGCTCCATGGAAGTGCGACAGGTCCACCGTTGTTCTCTACATAATATACAAATGATTTGGTGGACCGGGTGAACATCAATTTGCGGTTGTTTGCAAACGATGCAGTGGTGTAAGGCAAGTGTCGAACGTGAGTGACTGTAGGAGGACAAAATATGACTTAGACAAAATTTATAGTTGGCGTGATGAATGGCACTAGCTCCAAATGTAGAAAAATGAAAGTGAATGTGGATGATAAATCGTAATACTGGGATACAGCGTTAATAGTGCCCTGTTTGCCACAGTCACGTCGTTTAAATACATAGGCGCAATGCTGCAAGCGATATGAAACGGAACGAGCATGTGAGAATTGTTGTGAGGAAGGCGAATGGTCGAATTCTGTTTATTGGGACAAACATAAGTAAATGAGACCACATATAGGACGCTAGTGCAACCTATTCTTGGGTACTGCTCCTGTTTTTGGAGCCATACTGGGTCACATTAAAGTAAGACATCGAAGCAATTCAGAGACGGGCAATTAGATATTTTACTAACAGGCCCGAGCGTCGCCTAAGTGTTCCGGACAAGGTGCCGGATCTAAAATGAGGATTCTGGGAGGGAAGGAGACATTATGTACCAGGAACACTATTGAGATTATTTAGAGAACCAACATTTGTAGGTGACAGAAGATCGGTTCTACTGCCGCCACAGTATTTTGCCCACAAGGACCGTGAAGATAATATACGAGAAATTAGCACACATACGAAGGCACATACACAATCATATTCCTCTCGAACTGTTTTTGAGTGGATCAGGAAAGGAGACGACTGACAAGGGTACGGAGTACACTCCACCACTCGTCGTGTGGTGGATTGCGGAAACAGAAAAGAATCTTTGATAAGGATGGAGACATGTGAAAGTAGCAAGATAATACGCACTCCTTAAAAAAAAGTTTCTTTATTCCTGATTATATGTGAGGTGTTTGACCATCTGCTATACAAGGTAAATGGGTGTAAGTGCAGACATGTCTACTGGTGACTGAGGACGGTGTACTGAAGAATATTGAATCAGTATTTAAGTCGATTGTAGACTAATAATTACGGCTATTATAATTCTTACTTTTTCTGTCACGATAGTAGTACCTCCACGGAAGTGTTGTACAAGTACGCCACTAACATTCATTTTCACCCTGTGTAACAAGTCAATTATCGATTTGTGTACGTGTGGAAGCAAAACGGATAGTATATACCGAAAGGCATAGTCCACTTTGTTGTGCAGTTGCGACCATGGAGAAAACATGAATTATTGTTCGTGGGTAGACTGATGCAGAAGAAAAAACCAACACATTGATGTGTGTACGTATAAAGGTACCACATATAAAAATATCTGCATTGATAACTTCCACACCCTGTACATTCCTGAGCCACTCCTCGAACCAACATTTTACTGTCGTAATTTCTTTACTGTGATTTCATATAATTACAAATGGCATTCCCATTGTGAAGAGACGAGCCATCTGTCTCTTGTTCTAATCTATATAAAATGTACTCCCTAGGGTGCTTAGCTTGGACCTGTTCTGTCATCTAATGAATCAATGGCCACTTGGCCTAACTGCTAAATCAGCTTCTACCTGACCAGTTATTACATCACTGGCCTCTTCGCACAACTCTCGCAGGGACAGTTACTGTGCAAAACATTGCTAACTGAGATGATGTGTTGTCGTGAACATTACACTAAATGAAAAATATATATATATATATATATATATATATATATATATATATACACATAAGTGTGTGTGTGTGTGTGTGTGTGTGTGTGTGTGTGTGTGTGTGTGTGTGTGCGTGGGTGTGTGGGTGCGTGTGTGTGTGTGTGTGTGTGTGTGTGTGTGTGTGTGTGGGTGTGTGACATTTGTTAGACTGCTACTCATGCTACTCATCTATCAGATGTAGCACTGGCCACTCATAGGCTAAGTAATACTGTTCCTTCATCAACTGCTGTGTCCTACACGCTAGCGCTTACTGCGTCCATAATTACTACTCACTGACTCTATAAATGTTTACTACGTCCCAATTCTGGCCATTTATACGATCCTTAAGTGACTTTTGCGACTTGGAACTGTGTACACACGACACTCTTCACTGTTTCTGCAATATTCAATCTACGTGTGGTAATATCCATGTGTTAGCAAAATCCAGAGAGGATTTTTCATTATCATGAGTTTGGTGTCGACCCTCGACTCATTTGACATGGTGACAAGTGTCACCCATGTGTTGTGGCTATAGCAGGTTTTCAAATGATAAAGAGTATTCACCTGCTTCCGAAGGTGTTACCGTTTACAAGTGCTCTGGTTCTCCCCGTCGTTGTCGCGTCTGCCGGTACAGACCCATGGGTGTCTGCCAAGAAGTTCCGTTCAGCAACACAGTACCTACATCATCAACTACAGAAAGGACTGATCCCAGTGAAACAACTGAGTGAGCTGTGGAGACAACATCAGAGGGGACAACTTCTTCGGCCGGCACTGTGGCCGAGCGGTTCTAGGCGCTTCAGTCTGGAACTGCGCGACCGCAACGGTCGCAGGTTCGAATCCTGCCTCGGGCATGGATGTGTGTGATGCCCTTAGGTTAGTTAGGTTTAAGTAGTTCTAAGTTCTAGGGGACTGATGGCCTCAGAAGTTAAGTCCCATAGTGGTCAGAGCCATTTTAACAACTTCTTCAACCACAACAAATGCATCGACCTCAGCAGAAGAAGAAACAACAGTTGCTGACACAGCAACATATGGTTCAGTCACAACTGCTGAGACTGATTCTTCCACATCAGAGGAGACAAACGTGTCAACCCCAACTGCGTCGTAATGCTATCGCATTGGGTAAGATAAGTTAGCACCACGACTTACGCCATCGCTTTATGCGTCACTCTAAACACGCAAAACGTGGGGCACACGGAGAACATGTGAAAAATGAAGAACATGGCTCTTTTGACAGATAAAGTATTTCACAAGCGGTGTAACAAGAATGGTTCAACCAAATTTTAACTAACCATACTAATAATCTTTTACTTTTACGTGGATGAACTGAAACCTTGCAATTAGAAAGACGTAAAACACTAATAATAGGTTGGTTGATGCAGATATTGCACTGCAGAAGTGAATGCATAGCATGATGCTACGATAACAATTTAAAGAACCCAGTCAAACCCATTCATGTCACTACATTACTAATCATGCACTAAACAGTAATGATAGCAGTACATATACAACCATGGAAATAATAAATCTATCAGCCCACTGCAATTGCAGAAATCGATGTTTGTGAAGCAACATTACGTTATGATGCCAGACTTTAAATAACAACCAAGGTAAATTTAGGAAAATGAGGTGTAACCAAGCCTATTCAAAATTGTAGCTCTCTGCAACATATTCAGGTTTCAAAGTCCTTAACTTGAACGAAAACCTGTCATCCAGGTGAAGTACTTTACAAAAGATCGTCGAACTTACGTAGACTGTTGCAATGTTGATGTGGACTTTGCGTGTTTGATTGGCATTTCCATGACCTAATTATATCTCGTAATCCAGGACAGTAAATTCCTTCTTCCCGCATTAATATATCTCCTCCGCAATCACGACAAGCCCGGTTTTTCATCCAGATAAAAAATTTCCGTACCACTGAACTTCAAGCAACACGTATCATCACAGTGCCAGCCACCCACAGAATACTACTCCACACCGGTACGGTAAAGAAGCTTATGTCTAGGTAGTGCAGTTCTCTTACAGCTATAATGAAATGTTTTACATGTTTTAGTATTTTATTATGCATTCTGCTGTTCTGAAAAGTTTAACTTTTGAGGGAGCTGATGACAAAAATATTGCATTTTTCGATAAATGCGAACCTAGGAACACTTATCTCCAGAAGATGTGCGTCAGATGGATATGTAGTGAACATGATGGTTTATGAGACTCTACTAACTGTAATCATCAAACATAACATCTAACGCCTGTTACACTATAAAAAGTCTGTTAAGTCGTTCTTACTATTAAAATGCCTTATAACTTACCAGCTGATAAATGCTCCTGTCAGATAAGAAACAAGCCCCTATACTCTTCTTTAATAGAAGAGTGTTGTCAATCAGCAAAGATTAACAGCAATATTTTCTTGTCTGCTGTGAAATGAGGGGAAACTGAATGAAATACGTTCACTTTTAGAAATGTAGAGAAACGCAAACAATACGCACACTTTCAGCGCCACCAAGATGTTTAACACGAAGTTTTGTATTTATATAGGTTCTGTAGGTATCATGACGTTGCTCTAAGTGGCATATTATGTCCAACAGTGACTTGTTAACGACCTGCATTGCAAAGCTAATTAAGAATGAACTAAAATCTTTACTAGGTGAAAAATACGTTATATACAAAAATCCTTTACCAACATTGCTATTTCTAGCATACCTGATGTCTAAATAACAATGCATCACAAGTCTGAGTAAACAATATAATTGTGTGGTCGTTGAAAATTTGTGCAACTGGGTATGCTTCAGGGAAAAGCTGCAACCAGTTTTGAATTTGTGTATAATTATTCTAACCGGCCGCGGTGGTCAAGCGGTTCTAGGCGCTCAGTCAGGAAACGCGCAGCTGCTACGATCGCAGGTTCGAATCCTGCCTCGGGCATGGATGTGTGTGATGTCCTTAGGTTAGTTAGGTTTAAGTAGTTGTAAGTTCTAGGGGACTTACGACCACAGATGTTGAGTCCCATAGTGCTCAGAGCCATTTGAACCATTTTTGTATAATTATTCTAATTTCGGAAATTATATTAGAAAGTTTACATAATACACAGTATCGAGACGACATGGTTTATGTACAAAGGTGATAATGGCAGTTTCACCAAATGGAGAGTCACGAACAACGCACTGAACGATCTCGACAAAAATATGTAGTTCACTAAAATTGATGAATTGTATTAAGTTTAAGTAACCTGATTAAGTGACTTGTCATGAATACTACGGAATATTGAAAAATACTGATCTTCATTACGTGAAATATCTAATGACGGGGATGATAAAAGAAAATGTATAAGCAGAGATTCAGAATCGCAACTTTATTCAAAGGATAACGTCAGCAAAGAAGAAGGTTGGACTTTAATAGTGGAATAAATTACAATAGAACACCCACTTGCTCGATCGTTCGACCGGCTGATAAATCACGAAACATTTCAGAAAAAAAGCTTGAAAAAAACCAAAGTTCCTAAGGTTATTGGTGTCAGAAACACAAATCTTAAATAAGAAATGGCGTAATATTTAAATAGTTCTAGTATCATGGTTGCGTATTTATTACATACAACAAGAAGTCAATGGCGCGAGTACGTACTGGTCTCACTTTAGTCACTGAGTAAGGTGGCGCAGTGGTTGGCACAATGGACTTGCACTCGCGACGACGTCGGTTCAAAACCGCTCTCGGCCATCTTCCTTCCGATGTTCCGTGATTTCCCTAAATCGCCTCACGCCAATGCAGGGTAGGTTCCCACGAAAGGGTACGGCCGACATCTTTCCCCATCCTTCCCTACTCTGATGGGTCCGATGACCTAGCTGTTTGGTTCCCTCCCCCAAATCACTTCAGTCTGCTAGGCTCAAGACGTAGGAACAAGATGAGTGTTCTAAAGAGCGTCCGATACATTTATGAGCTGTTATAAAAAAAAGTGGACAATTACGTCGATAAACATGCAGCCTACGAAACCTCGCCTGAATGCAGCCAGTTATTACAGAGTTATAAGAAAGCGAATAAGTATGTCAATTTTTTTTGTATGGAAATATTACACTGTTAACAGTACTTTTGACGTTCTGTAGCCTTCTATTTATATCTGTTTATATGTTCAGCCAAAAACTTCTCTTACATACAATAGATATAGTATTGTGTTGTCTTTGATTACATAACAAGTAGGATGGAATACGGGCCACAGAAGTTCAAGTTGTTTGTTCGTCGGATTACAATCTAGTGAATATACATGAGTGCAGTCCATATTTGAGTCTGAGAAAAAAGTGTATATATAAATTTTTTATTACATCTAGCTGTGGTTGAGGCACATCTTTCAATGTAGCGTTCTTACAAATAAGTGTACTTTTACGCAAGATGTGCTGCCAGAGGTAGGGCTATTTTTAACCTTGGATTAATATTTTCTCTCTTGCACCGTCTTTGGATCATGTTTAGCTGAAAACCAAAGAAAAACTGCGAACAGGGCCTTCAGACTGTCATGTCAATGGTTATTAAAGAAGAGTTTCGTTCTTTGGTGTACTTGCTTAAGTTTCACATTTGATCATCCACACATACGTTTTATTGCTACTACAGTAGAAAGTTTATTTTCTAGCGCAATACATATACAGACATCAATGTCATTACATTGTAAGCAGAATAATATACATATTAGCTTTATGATTTGTTTGTAAATGCGAATTCGTTATAGTCATAAAACTTATACAGACACTGAAGAGCCAAAATATGTCTTCCTGCTTAACAGCCTGTTTGTCAATCTTTGGAACGAAAAACATCACTGATTCTGGGTATCAGGGGTCCGAGAGTTTGTTGCTAGGTTTGTGTAGGTACATCTACATCTACATGTACATCTACGTGATTACTCTGCAACTTACATTTAAGTGCTTGGCAGAGGGTTCATCGAACCACAATCATACTATCTCCCTGCCATTCCTCTCCCGAACAGCTTATTTTTTTTGATGATCATTTCTACCTATGTAGGTTGGGCTCAACAAAATATTTTCGCATTCAGAAGAGAAAGTTGGTGACTGAAATTTCGTAAATAGATCTCGCCGCGACGAAAAACGTCATTGCTTTAATGACTTCCATCCCAAGTCGCGTATCATATCTGCCACACTCTCTCCCCTATTACGTGATAATACAAAACGAGCTGCCCTTTTTTGCGCCCTTTCGATGTCCTCCGTCAATCCCACCTGGTAAGGATCCCACACCGCGCAGCAGTATTCTATCAGAGGACGAACGAGTGTAGTGTAAGCTGTCTCTTTAGTGGATTTGTTGCATTTTCTAAGTGTCCTGCCAATGAAACGCAACCTTTGGCTCTCCTTCCCCACAATATTACCTATGTGGTCTTTCCAACTGAAGTTGCTCGTAATTTTTACACCCAGGAATTTAGTTGAATTGACAGTCTTGAGAATTGTACTATTTATCGAGTAATCGAATTCCAGCGGATTTCTTTTGGAACTCATGTGGATCACCTCCCACTTTTCGTTATTTAGCATCAACTGCCACCTGCCACACCATACAGCAATCTTTTCTAAATCGCTTTGCAACTGATACTGGTCTTCGGATGACCTTACTAGACGGTATATAACAGCATCATCTGCGAACAACCTAAGAGAACTGCTCAGATTGTCACCCAGGTCGTTTATATAGATCAGGAACAGCAGAGGTCTCAGGACGCTTTCCTGGGGAACACCTGATATCACTTCAGTTTTACTCGATTATTTGCTGTCTATTACTACGAACTGCGACCTCTCTGACAGGAAATCACGAATCCAGTCGCACAACTGAGACGATACCCCATAGGCCCGCAGCTTGATTAGAAGTCGCTTGTGAGGAACGGTGTCAAAAGCTTTCCGGAAATCTATAAATACGGAATCAACTAGAGATCCCCTGTCGATAGCGGCCATTACTTCGTGCGAATAAAGAGCTAGCTGCGTTGCACAAGAACGATGATTTCTGAAACCATGCTGATTACGTATCAATAGATCGTACCCTTGGAGGTGATTCATAATGTTTGAATGCAGTATATGCTCCAAAACCCCACTGCAAACCGACGTCAATGATATAGTTCTGTAGTTCGATGGATTACTCCTACTACCCTTCTTAAACACTGGTGCGACCTGCGCAATTTTCAAATTTGCAGGTACAGATCTATTGGTGAGCGAGCGGTTGCATATGATTGCTAAGTAGGGAACTATTGTATCAGCGTAATCTGAAATGAACCTAATCGGTATACAATCACGACCTGAAGACTTGCCCATACCAAGCGATTTGAGTTGCTTCGCAACCCCTAAGGTATCTACTTCTAAAAAACTCATGCTAGCAGCTGTTCGTGTTTCAAATTCTGGATTATTCCATTCGTCTTCCCTGGTGAAGGAATTTCGGAAAACTTCGTTCAATAACTCCGCTTTAGCGGCACAGACGTCGGTAACAGTACCATCGGCACTGCGCAGCGAAGGTATTGACTGCGTCTTGCCGCTCAGGGACTTTCCCACCACAACTACAACAATTTACAACTACAATTCCGACTGTTCTTTGATCCAAGCACGTCCTGTATTTGCCATGCAGCCTTTGAGATTGCAGCACACCCCGTACTTTCCCGAGGCCTTCTAACCTAAAAAACCGTCCAGTCCACGCCACACACCGTGAGGTGGCTTGTGGAGTATGGATGTAGATGTAGATATAGATGACATGTAGACTAGTTTCTTACGTGTAAATTGATGTGTTTTCCCCATATAAAATCGAAACCTTTGCCATTTTCACACAGGACAAATGAGTAGTTACGACTGTCTTGGTTATTTTACAAACTACAAGAGGCTAGTTCCCACTGCTAGGATTTCCTACATCCGAAATATGGTTACATGTCGTATTTCAAGGGATGGGATAATGGCGAGGAAGCTTGCCAAAGCACATAGCAACACACATGCGAACATGAATTTATAATTGTCACGTCCTTAATATGAACAAGTGGAGTAACTTCCATAGCAGTATTTTTTCATGTCGAGCAATTCATGACTCCATATAATTTAAAGCTTCCTCTTTCATGACAGAAGCAGTTTCTGGTATAGCGTAAGTCCAAAGGATAGAAAATATTTGTAATATCTTCTCCACTCTTTGAAAATTATCTCACATTGTTATAACTTTGAAGCCAGTGGACGGAGATACGTCGGTTATAGAGACCAAAGAGTTAAAAATGCAATTAAAAGAAAACAGCCCTCGGTCACTAATTTTTAAGGAATTAATCGGGTTTCGACACTGCCAGGAGTGTCTTTCACAGAAGTTAAACCAAAGAATGGTCTGTAACATGGTCTTAGAATTGTGACTAAAAACGTATGATACAAATTAAGAGTATGGAATTACCGTGAATGACTGGCCGTACTTATATTTCATTTATAAAATAATAAATATGTCAAAAGCGCATTAGTCACAAGATGCCCTTTTGACCAATTTTTGACACTATGCATCACGGAATATTGAGTTCCAGAACGATTTCCGAAACGGAATATCCCATGTGTCTAGCTCCTACCACCACTGCGCGTTGAAAGTCTGTTAACTCTTGTTGTGCGACCATCATAACGTCAGAAAGCTATTCAAATGAATCGCCAAAGTACAAATGACAACTCTGCCAACGTAGTGCCCTTTTATTCCATGTGTACGCGATACTACTGCCATTTGTATACGTGCATATAGCTAATTCATGATCTTCGCCACCTCAGTGTATTAAAAGAAACTATTGACAATCGGACGAGAGATTATAGCTCTGAAGTATAATCTTGGTACATATGGGTGGGGAGGATGAAACACAGTTACGTTAATAATTTGCCGATAAGACCAGTGACCACGTAAGTTGAATAGTTAAATGTAGGAAGCACACAGAAACTTAGGAGTGAACACCATACGTTTGCCAAAACGCGCAGCGAGGGCAACAAGCTTGATTCGTGACCTTAAAATCCGCATTAGTCTGCTGAAGGAACTGAATGAACTTCGCGTCTGAAAGGCGACCAAGCGGGCAACGGAGATTCGTCTTACCAGGCGGGGAAAGAGCGAAAAAATCGGAAGACAGAACCAACAACTCGAGTGTCAGATTCAGCAGCCCATTTGTACTTAAAGATCAAGTGCTGAAATCCTTCCAACGGCAGCAAGGTTCAGATCATCAGTTACCTCCCCTGTCCTAGCCTGAAGCTGCAACTCTGCAGAAACCTGAAGTGACAACTCTGCAGAAACCTAGAGCGAATTCATTACTCTGCTGAAATGTACAGGTGATCTCCTTTTGCTTCTCTTTGGATCTTCGCTGCATTTCGCCAGAGAAGAAATTCGTTGGACAATGGTGACGAAGATTGCAAATGCCGACCAGAAAAAGCCTAATGAAGGTGTTAAACGATCTCCTATTCTTGTAGATTTTTCTCTTTGTTGACCCAATAGAGCTCTTAGGTGTTGAGGAAGGCAGAAGAACTCCCCTACTACATGGTACAATTCTCAAAAGGGCCTGTCCAATGTTCCGCAAGTGGAAAGAACGAAAACGTGTGGGCATGCCAGAAATTAATAGCATGACCGAGCCAGAAATCTACATTCTCTATGTTGATGATGATGAGCGTTTGGCGTCATTGGCCGGGAGGCCCCTCGCGGGGCAGGTCCGGCCGCCATATCGCAGGTCTTATTACATTCGGCGCCACATTGGGCGACCTGCACGCCGGATGGGGATGAAATGATGATGAACACAACACAACACCCAGTCCCTGAGCAGAGAAAATCTCCGACCCAGCCGGGAATCGAACCCGGGCCCAGAGGACGGCAATCCGTCACGCTGACCACTCAGCTACTGGGCCGGATTCTCTATGTTCAAACCGGACGTTATTATGAGACGTTGTATTGAAAATTTAGGCGGCATGAGGGAAACCACACCCGGCTAGTGGTCTCTTATATGACTAAATGGCTTCTGCGGAGAATTCTATGATTCTTACGACAAAAAAAGTGCTTCCTGGTCAGCCGGCGGAGGGAGAAAGAGGGGTTGGGTTGTTAGAGTGGTCATGAATGCCTATCTGCCCACCTTAGGCCGCGCCTCTCACAGGGATTAACATTTTTATGGTGGCCAATCCTCTTGACAGGACTGATATCTCGTGCAGCCAGCTAGAAAGCTTTCAGTTCTTGGAAACCTCTCCTGTATTATCTAGCAAATGTAAAGAAACAAATAGTGAAATGAAAACAGCCACTGTCTTGGCTAACCCAAATCTGCTATTTCAGAGCCATAGAAATGAACGAGTATGTTTGGTTTCACAACTTACCAGCCACGCCCAAGTACCATCTAGCGGCATTTTGCAAACTGGTCAGGTTAGTCTGTCCAGTATAGTCTGCTACCTGTAGCGATGAATTGAAACTTTGTTTGTCCAGAATTAGACATGCTCGTCCCCTGTTCACTCAGATACTGGCGAACATCCGTTGAGGAGACACTGCAGCTGGCAGATGCGTGTCTCGACCAGTCAACGACCGCAGCTCTTGCGGAATTTCTAATGTATTACTGAATACCATCTTGGTCACTTGTAAGACGATATGGAATAAAGTATTTTCATATCGCCCTCTGAAAAATGTTAGTGGCAACTTTCAGAGACTAATGCCCATGTTAGAAATGGAACAGTTCTTTAAAATGTCATTCCAAAAAAACTATAACCACTGTTGACCAAATTCAGAATTAGCATGGGAAATATGTCACACAAAAAACTATAGAATTTGCTGGCTAAGAGCAGGGGACAAAGCAGGGCACAAACCTTATGTACATTCTCGAGTGTGTACTCAGAGCACCAGCACAATACATTATACATACATACACACACACACACACACATATATATATATATAAGGGTGGTCCTTAAAACCACAAAGAACGAAGCTCGCCTAGCTTGAAGTGGGAAACGAGATGGAGCTATGGTAGGCCCGCTAGGTGGCGCTGCCATGGGTCAAACGATATCAACTGTGTTTTTTTGAATAGGGACCCCCATTTTTATTATACATATATAAAAGCAGTACTAACGTTCAAAGAACCAAGGTGAATTTTTTAGTTCACATGCAACACCATGATATACACAATTTACTCACCTTTGGGCCATGCCGTGTGGCTCCCACAGGTGACAGCAACACCACAGGTCTGAGTCTGGCAAGCGAGATGTTAAAATTTGTAAATCGAGTCCTAGCATGAATGTGTTAATCCCAGAATGAATGCACTGAATAAAATCTTCTGCTAAGTCGCCAGGTACCTTCAATAGTGAATGCTGTATTCGCCTGATAAACATAGGCATGGAGAGTGTGCAGGTTGTGTGTGTCTGCTTCAGACCTTCCTCAAAAGGTATCGGAGTCCAAGTGGTTTTGCCATGAGATTGGGCGCCGAGTGTCATTATGGTGCAGCTTCTAGCGACTCTCTTACATAAGCTGGCCTTGCAGTGTAGTTTGGATTTAAAACGGTTTTATTTACAAGAGCTGCAATATCTTCTTCTCCCAAATCGCCAATTATCCTATCTCATATACTTTGTTGACAATGTTGTTTACCGTAATGTCGGATGATTTTTACAGTACAATACAGTAAATACCTTCCTACTTGACGATTTGTATTACAGATTTGTTATGAGGAAGTTTCTGACTTTATGAAAATATGAGAAAGGAGTAGGGTTTCAGAGGACAGAAGAGAGATAGAGTGTGAATTAGGGCGTCGTCAGAGACTGGATCATCCGTTGCTAATAGCTACTATTAATTGTATACCGTCATTCTGATTATTTCCGATAATAGCAGCAGTCAGGGTTACATGGTTCCCCAAACTGACCTAGTACCAAACTGGGGCTTAGGTTTGATAGAAAACCCTATGTATTTAGTTTGAGGAGACGGTCCCATGAGTGAAATTGCGATCTGTCAACTGAAATAGAACTTTAAGCGAATTAACAAGGCAAGGTGTGCTGCTGTTTACGAAATAGTGATTTCAGATGGCGTTCTAGTTGCATTTTTCTATCTGAACTCTCTGATTGGCATTATTTTGGTTCTCCTACCTTTTACGACCCTATAACTAATGCCCTTGGTGTGTATATTCATCGTAAACAAAATTTTCTCTTTTCTAACGAATTCTTTTTCATGTAAGTTTGTATTTTGTTGCTGGATAATATCTTTCATCAAACGGTCGTATTCTTTCTGTGGCACTTCGCTGCTTCTTTAGTTGTACTGTTTCTGTGGCACTTCGCTGCTTCTTTAGTTGTACTGGGTGAAATGCAGGTATCTATGTGTGTCATTACAATTTTTAATACCTTAGTAATGATTGACCAGTGTTATTGTTAATCACAGTCATAACTTCTATTTTGTTAACTTCGTATTGCACAAAGCAAGGATCAGTCGTTTATGACTGAACTAGTGTGGAAACGAGGATATTTTGTTGTAGGCAGTTAGGAAAAATGTGAAAGGAAGAGCTTATTTATTGAGACTGAAGTTTTGGGATGAACTGACAAAATAAATCAAATCATCATGAGGAAAAGAAGTAGTTTATTTCCAATAGAATTGTGGAAATTAATATTCGTGCGAGTTATTTCTGCATATGGTGCTGTTATTACTCGTATTATTGAAAGAGCGACAGATATCGTAGCAAATAGTCGGCATTTATTAGTGAAGATGTTATCATTACTACGGTGGTGAACAGCAACAGGCCTGGAATTGTCAGTAGCCGTTGTACGTCAGTGAGGTTGTTGGTTTGTAAGAGCTCATCCACCTTCTTGCGTCGTGGTTTAGCCCCTAGATGGATGAAGCCGTGGACGCTAGAGAGGAGGACAAGAAAAAGAACTTGGTTATTACTTTGTTTCTATCATATCTCGAGCCATCATCACGTTCCACAATTAACTTCTTATATCAACGAATGTAGCATAAGAATTGCAGAGAATACACATTGACCTGTATGTTACGTTTGCAGGAAGTGTCTCCTTAGCTATTTTGTTGCAGTGCACGTCTATAGCAGAGAGATAGGAACAGCAACAGACCGTCTGTACACTCATCGTGCACAAATGTCAATCAGTATTTTATAAATGGGGTTGTTTGCTACGTTCTCACCCATCGTTGTTGGCAAAGTGTATGAGTACTGCATAGCTTTCAATTGCGAATGGCGGCATATATCAGTAAACGTTTTTGACCAAGGCATAGTCTTTTAATATCTCTTCTTAGTTTGACACAACAGAAAGTCTATGTGTCGAGGAGGCATCACAGAAAAACTATTACGGTTCAAGTAAGTGTTGTATTATCGTCGTGGGTGAAGAGTTAACAATTAACAATTTCAAACTGACAATAGGCAAAGATTCATGATTTACATTGTGGAAACGTCAAGAATTATGCCGCGATGGACATGGTACCGTTCCAGTGGTGTCGGATTTTAATTTATTATGATGTTCAAAAGCTTATTGTGTGATTTCTTTTCCTGTTTACCGTCTCTGAAGCTTACCTTATTGAGGAGTTGAATGACTGCGAGGTTGTTTTTATACCAAGCAGTGGACTTTAATAAATATAGCGAAACCAAACACACACAGACACCCACACACCCACACACCCACACACACACACACACACATATACATATATATATATATATATATATATATATATATATATATATATATATAAAACCAACTCAGTACTACCACTACTACCACTCTCATTGGTTGAGTTCTGTAGTGGCAGCGGAGTGTGGTTGAGAACACTATGTGCCTTATATTTTATAATAGCTTTACATTCTATTAATTCTATGTTTAAGATGCGTGGCCGGCGTTCTATTTGAAGTGATCTGTTTCACCGTGTCTGCCTCAGAGCTGTTACGTTTAATGCTTCGAGAAAAGTAAAACTGAGTTCAGAATTAAAAATAAGTAGGAATGTTACTATGTCGGAAGTTTAAATGAAGTGTTGTATCAACCGGCATGCTGCCGACGTCGGGCGGGGAATGTATGACTACAGCCGTGTCTGTTACTGAAATGACGTTTGTAGACAAGTTCACATTACTTTCATTCTTCGAAGAACTGGAACCGTCCTCCCTACAACTAAATTCCTCCGGAACCAACGGGGAAGGTGTACTTTACACCCATCTCTCGTAAGTACTATAATCTAGTCATGTACTTCATATTTAAAAATTTTGAAAAAAATGTATACTGGTTCCCAAGAATGCTTGTGCCATATTCTACAGTAATTTTAAACTTTTATCATTTAAAGTTAATTCAGAAATTTAAGTTGCAGTGATAAATGTAGTTGTAGTAGTATACTAGTAGTCCATACGACTTGCTACAACGACAGTCATATTAAATATTTTCAACTTCTGAACGCTAGTTACACGTCATCTATTTAAAATGTGGGCTGTTAGTAAAAGTCCACAACAGCTAAGATTATCTGTACTTTTTTTTAACTTTTTGCTTTCGTGGTGCTGTTGATGAACAAGATAGAATCGAGTTTAATAAGCTGTAGGTAGAGACAACATTGGGTAAGGGCGGTAATGAGAATAGAATTAGTGCCGAAATGTTTCGGGTGAGTGAGTACCAACCATGTTAAGTGACTTTGCCAGCTGGTACGTAAGGGAAAATGTGCAATGTCTTAGTGACTAGCTGCACGGAACGGAAACTGTTTTAATTATTATGTCTGACATGTGCAGTGGGACAGCAGGATTTACTGCTACTGTTCCCTTCATTTGCGTTATATGCGAAAAAAAACTGTGTATGCTTGGACTCACGCAGTTAAATTTCCTTAGTCAGCGAGAATTGTTACCGGAATAGCGATTCAACTTGAAAAATTCCATCATTGGTTTCAGATGTGGGTACATGTAAGATGGAAAATTCGGACGAGATGTTATTACTAAGCGACTCCGATTAAATACCACTATTTAACTTCAAATTCCGCGTGAGAGGGGGAAGTCATTTAGCAGTATTGCAAACTTTGGGCTGTTATTTGATAAAACATTCGAGCCAGAGGGTAGCTTTACAAAGCACAAACATGTAAATTTTGTGAGCTTACCATACCATTGGTAATTCCGTTGGGGGCAAGGAAGACGTCGAGATCGATCACTTGTCAATCGAGAAGGCCATATACTTACTGGATTTCTTTCCTGGCGTTCCCACTGATGACTTGGGAGCGACGAAACTGATGTCAGTTATAACGTGAAGAAAAGGTAACAGTCATACCGACTCTTACCCTCACGGATGACACAACCTTAGCCAATATCGGTTAGTTGATACGTGAAGGAATAATTATACTTTGTGTCATCATTATATTGACTAATATTTTTAGTTCTGAAAAGATGAGGCGGGGTTTGGCCAGCAGCTGATTAAAGAGACCTGAATTACAAAGTAATCCTCCAGTCTATTTCACTACGAGACTTCCATTCATGTTTTCGTGCTACGATAAGTCAGAGATATTAATTACACTGGACCTAAACCAGGCTTATATCAGATACCGTTTGCAGAAGCGTCTAAGACAATCACAGCCTTCACAATGCACTAAAACTTATATGAATCTAACTGAGTTTTGTTCAGGCCTTCAACAGGAGCTGCGGTATTGTTACGTCTCCTGGGCAACATTTTTTGACACAGCTAGGTGTTGTGCCTGTATTTACCTTAATGAAATGAAGTCAGAGTTACACAGATACGGTTCCAGGATTCCTTTATAAATAGCCTTTCAAACGCGATTACATTCACTTTATTGTGAATACGAGGAAGTCATTGTAACTAGAGACTGATAAACGATCTTAGTGATACACTTTATACATAACATATTATAACATAATTTTTTTTTCGAGTCATTCCTGTCGCGATTTGCATATTTTTCAGCATCGATCAAGATCGATTCAAGAGAGTTTCACGTGCGCATTTCAAACATCGCTGTAATCATTTTCGTGACTACTAGATTTTTAAAAAAGAAGACACAATAGCCAATTTATGAAGCACATGCAGCGATAGACCACTTCTGCGAGAAATGTTTCTCATGTTTCACTTCAGCATATGCACTTACTGAGTCGTTTAAACAAAATAAGTCTTGAGAATTATTTCACAGTAAAGGTTCAGCCTCTTATTCGTTTACACAGCATCACTTCTAGTCATTTCTTTCCCTGTTGCACTCGCAAATAGGGCGAGGACAAAACTACTGTCTACAAGCCTCCACACGAGACCCAGCTTCTGTTGTCTCATCTTCGTGGTCCTTGCACGAAACGTACGATGGCGGCAATAGAATAGTTCTGCTGTCAGCCTTAAAACCGAGTTCTCTAAATTTCTGGGATGGTGCCTCGAGGGAAGTGCGCCGTCTGCCCTCCGAGGTTCTCATTTGAGTCCACAAAGTATATTTCCCTGCTGATCGAACCATCCGGTAACAAATTTAACAGCACGAATCTGAATTATTGCGATGTTTTCCTTTAACCCGACCTGGTGAGTATCCCAAGCACATGAGCAGTACACAAGAAAGGGTCGCACCAGCGTTCTATATGCCGCCTCCGTTATAAATGAGCTACATTTACGCAAAATCTTTCCAATAAACCGAAGTCGATCATTCGCCTTTCCTGCTAAAAACCTGACCTCATCGTTCCATTTCATATTGCTTTGTAAATTTTCGCCTAGATGTTGAATCGATGAGTGTGTTATGCAGCACACGACTAACTCTGTATTCTAAAGTTACAGGAATTGTTTTTTTCCTACTCGATCACATTATCTTATATCTTTCTAAATGTAAAGCACGTTGCAACTCATCACACCAACTAGAAATTCTGTTAACGTCATCTTGCGTCGTCCTATAGCCAGTCAACGTCGACACCTTGCCGTACATCACAGAATCATCAGCAGAAAGACGTAAATCTCTGTAGCCTGTCCGATCACTTACATATATAGAGGATAAAAGCTGTGAAATCTTGCTCCCCAGAGACATTCCTGACAATGCACTTGTCTCTGGTAAACGCTTGCCGACAAGGAAAACGTACTGGGTTGTATTACTCAAATAGTATTGGCTCAAATGGCTCTGAGCCTATGGGACTTAACATCTGATGTCATCAGTCCCCTAGAACTTAGAACCAGTTAAACCTAACTAACCTAAGGACATTACACACATCCATGCCCGAGGGAGGATTCGAACCTGCGACCGTGGCGGTCACACGGTTCCAGACTGTAGCGCCTAGAACCGCTCGGCCACCTATGGCCGGCCACGCAGCTTATGGGAACATTAATCATATCGACCGTGGATCTCTGGAGCGTAGTGCTCATAAACGCTGTAACATCAAATAATCAGTGAACCAACAACTGAGCAAAGATCCAGAAACTTATTAATAAGTTCATGGCTCATATACGAATAATACAAAACTTTCAGTTATGTCAAATATTCATCCACAGGTATGATGCTAGCTGGTGCTACGAAGGATACAGAAAATTGCTCAACCGGGGAAAGCAATAAGTCTGCAATGCAAAAATATGGCATACCTTAGGTGGCACTGTACGAGAGCTTAGATTACGAGGAAGAATCTCCGTAGCTTGGGTGAAGGACAGAAAAAGCCAGCTGACAAGGTGAACAAGTTCTTTCAGCTTTAATCAGACCAAATGCTAATAAGAACTACTTTCTGAAAGAAAATTAAGGTTAAATGACCCTGATCCTTGCTACTTAAACCACGTTACAGCACGTGAAATTAGAAAAGCTGTAATGAGAATCCCTTCTGAAGCAATAGGTATCGACACTATTAGGCGTACCATTTTCCAAAATATACCACACGGCATCGTGCGAGCCTCGGCTAGCCTTCACTGGCGGAAAAAGTCGCAACACCAAGAAATAGTTGTGAGACATCAGAGCTACTCTAAATACACGCTGTAGCAGCCGTGAGCACTAGTTACTTTTGATAGTGGACACGGTGTGCTGCTGTTAGTCAAGAACACGTTTATGGTGACTAGG
The DNA here is from genome assembly GCF_021461395.2 of Schistocerca americana. NCBI lineage: Eukaryota > Metazoa > Arthropoda > Insecta > Orthoptera > Acrididae > Schistocerca > Schistocerca americana. The sequence goes on along the minus strand of NC_060126.1, from coordinate 303,275,119 downwards.
TTTGAACGAGGTCGTGTAATATAGTACTAGAAGCTGGATGCTCCGTCTCCGATACTGTAGAAAGACTTGGCAGGAACGTAGCCACTCTGCGCTACTGCTGAAATCGGTCGTCACGAGATTAAACAGTCGCAAGAAGATCGGTCTCCGGATGGCTACGTGGCACTACGAAGACCATACGTTCGGCGTGTAGTTCTGGGGCATATTTCAGCAGCGGTTGACATCATAGCGCCATAGAAAGCTGTTATAAATCTGTTACTTCAAGGACAGCTCTGAGCCAGACGCCTTGTAGCGTGCATTCCGCTGTGCCCAAACCATTGGACAGCGCGGTGGCAGTCTGTCGTGTTTTCTGGTGAAAGCAGGCTCTGTCTCTTTGCCAGTGACGGCTGTGTGTTGGTTACTGGGACATCATTTGAGGGCCTGCGGCCAACCTGTCTACTTTCTAGACGCAATGGACCTATACGTAGAGTTATGGTCTGCGATGCGATTTCATATATCAGATGGAGTACTCTTATGGCTATCCAACGCACTCTGACAGCAAATCTGTACGTCAACCTGTAGATTGAACCTATTGTGATGCCATTCATGAACAGCGTTCCAGGGTGTATTTCCCACATACAGTTGTTTTCACTCAACATGCTCTACAAAGTGTCGACATGTTGCCCCAGCCTGCTCTATCATCACATCTGTCTCCAATCGAACCCATATGGAGCATCATCACACAACAGCTCCACCGTCCTCCACATTAATTATTCTTGGTGTTGTGACATTTTTTCCGTCAGGGAATTTAAATTTGCCTTCGAGTTTGGGACACAACGCCTTCAATGAGTAAGAAGTAAAGTTCAGACTACTCCTAAAAAAAACCACATGCACTTAGTGTTAAACTAATTACCTGAAAAAACGAGAACCATCGATTATACTCTTCGCTAACGTTGCTATCCAGGGGTATCGGCTTGCTATTTGCTGTGGTCGCTGAGGCGGGAAGTGGCGCTCGTAGACTTTGACTGGGCAGGTCCCTCCCATCGCGTCCTGTGCAGGAAAGTTGAGTTAGTTACTGCTGAGTATTTTCCTGGAAGTAAAAGTGTTTACAATCGCTTCTTTCAGCTACCCGATGACGTGGTAATCCACTTACGGATGCTGAAAGCAGGAGCTACAATCAGCTACATTCTACCAGCTCTACTTTAGTGTTCGTTTCTGGTGCAGGCAACAACACGCCGAAATCTACATCTTTTGCTGTGAGTTTTGTGCTCGTCGGTGCGTTTCCGTCAATTAAGGAAAGTGCGTTCTGATTAGCTTACGATGTTAGTGCAATGAGGTGTAATTTGTGGTTCGGGACGTTTACCTTTCTTTTCTGCATGCAAATTGCCCGGAGTATAAGTTATCATTAGTTTGCCTGTCTGGTGTTTTTTACTATCAATTGTGCATTGAGATCTCTGGATTTGCGGAATTAGCCTGATAGCTTGTACTGATAGCCTATATCAGGGATTGCACGATTAGTTGAGAGAGTGTACTGACGGGGAATCAATTACGCACATCTCTCTGTGGTTCTGTTTAAACGGTTAAGGAACCGGGACTGAGCAAGGATGTACTATTTTTTGGAAATTTGTGGTAAGTTCCTATATGACCAAATTGCTGACGTTATCGGTTCCTAGGCTTACGCACTACTGAATATAATTTAAAATAAGTTACGGTAAGGACTACACATACACCCATTCCCAAGGGAGGACGCGAACCTCCGACGGAGAGAGTCGCGCGAACCTCACTCGATCAAGTTTGTATCTGTTTGGATTCACCGAGAACTCGAGTTAATGATATCCATGTCCGAGCGAGCACTGAGTTTCACTGTATGTGTTTTATGAAGTTTTCTAAACGCCGTTAAGTGTGTGCGTATTTAAGTGTTACCTTTTGTTGGGAAGTCTACGATAAGAACTGCATTGTGTTTTCGCATTGCACGTTATTTACTGTCAAATACTGAAATGTGGCAATAAGGAAAAACGTATGTTGGTCACTGCGGTTCAGCTGGATAAGGTAAGGTTAGTGCCGTCTTTGGGTAAATGGGTTTTTGTACGAAAATTGTAAGTGATATCTTACGACAAACGGCCTTACTTGTAAGAGGCGGATACGTTAAGAGTTAGTTTGGTTGTAGTTCGATGAGTTTCCACCAGTGTATCTACTAATTCATAGCAACGATTACGACAAACCGGGCTCAGGTAATACCTGTTAAGTGTGCAACTTATTCGGCTATTGATGGTGTTAATTGTTACCTGTGATAACCATTTAACCCATGTTATAATCAATACCACGAGGCAGCTGTGTTTGTTCGAAACAGCTTAGACCGATTTGCGGACACTAATAATTACCAACTATAAGATAAGTAACTGAAGTGTGTTGTCTGCCTTACTATTTGGTATTCTTTGATGTCAGAATTTTACTTTCTTGCAAATATAGTTTCACAAGTTAGTGTCAAAATTTTTTTCTAGGGCACTTCTTTACGTTTAAAAGGTGCTGCAAATTTTATTTACTTAATAGTCGTGCTCAAACTGTAAGGATTGACATAAATTCATCGCTTGAAAATAAAATCGCTGATTAAAAGCAAAGTAACATATGTAATTTTTCATCATAAAAATATGACCTTGAAAATATATTTAAAACTTGGCAGTAAATATTTTAAACTACCACAAGCACCAACAAATATCAGTACTTATTAATTGTATAAAAATAGCAACGAAGAATTGAAAAGAATATGAGCATAAAAATCGCATAATTTTTGGAATACTCAATTAATTTAAAAAAATATTTCTTTTAGTACATTTTTCAGACATATGTAGTGCTAATATACAAACCAGACTGCAGTTGGTCTTCTGCAACCGGAGGCCCTCCTGCCAGCCCTAGGCACTCCTTGGGACATACCACCTGTGCAGAGATGGCTCCTGCGCAAAGGAATTGTTTTGTAGTTTTAATATGTTTCATACAACGCAATTGCACCAGTACATTCATCATTCACAACAGAAAATTGAACTTATTTAGATGAGAGACCTAAACAGTTACTAAATGTTCACTTTACACATCAAAAGTCTCACAGTACTATATCTCGATGCTTTTCCTGTATTTACTATGGTCAACTGACCTCTGAGTTGTGAGAAAACAGTTCCAGAATCTGTAATAATTTACCAAACTGTCATCCATTCAATGGGAATTACATTCACTTCTGTGTCTATAAGAGTAATTTAACTTAATTCGAGGCGTGAACAGAAACTTACTAGGAGAAACTCTCTCCATAATATAGCTAAGAAGATTGTGTAGTCGCAACATTTTGAGATTGTTGCTGTTACATCCCACGCATCTCACTGCATGCAATAAACACTTACAGATGTAGAATGAGAATTTCACTCTGCAGCGGAGTGCGTGCTGATATGAAACTTCCTGACAGATTAAAACTGTGTGCCAGACCGAGACACGAAATCGGGACCTTTGCCTTTCGCGGGCAAGTGCTCGACCAGCTGAGCTATCCAAGCACTGGTCATGCCCCGTCCTCACAGCTTTACTTCTGCCAGTACCTCGTCTCCTACTTTCCAAACTTTACAGAAGCTCTCCTGCGAACCTTGCAGAGTGAAAATCTCATTCTGGAAACATCCCCCAGGCTGTGGCTAATCCATGTCTCCGCAATGTCCTTTCTTTCAGGAGTGCTAGTTCTGCAAGGTTCGCAAAAGAGCTTTCGTAAAGTTTAGAAAGTAGGAGACGAGGTACTGGCAGAAGTAAATCTGTGAGGACGGGGCGTGAGTCATGGTTGGGTAACTCAGATGGTAGAGCACTTGCCCGAGAAAGGCAGAGGTCCCGATCGAGTCTCGGTCAGGCACACAGTTTTAATCTGCCAGGAAGTTTGTTACAGAGGTAGCTGCAGCGAAAGTTTGACAGTGTAAAAGATATGGTAATATTTAAGCAACAGAACTCTGAGGGCATAATTTAGTATCCATTGTCTACTCCACACAGCACAAATTTTGTCACACAACTTGGAGGAACGTTAGATATATCGATCGTGACAGTCCAAAGCGGACTGCCTACAGCATGGTTCACAAAGATATGGAAATATTTTAATATGTTACTCTGCAAGTACAAGTAAAGAAAAAAGTTCAAATGAAGATAGGTCCGCAAATGTTTATTTACGGCTAATAATAGCTATTCCGTATAATTTAGCAAGTTCGTTAATGTGAAACCATAGCAAAACCTTTTTTAGATTAAAGTAAGGCACGATTTCAGATTTTTGTTGTTGTTATTGGTCTCCTGAATCTAATAAAACGTGTCCCAGACGTGCAGTAGTTTTCCAGAACATCCAACATGAATTCACAGGTGCTATTGTATTGATGAAATTAGATTATCAGACATATTCACACAGTTTCATTTAACGTTATTACCCCGTTTTTTAAAAATTAAGTTCTCCACTACTTCTGTTGAAAACGTTGTGCATAGTCTGGAATTTAAACAACGAATTAGGCCAAGTAGTTAATAAATTAAAATTTCACGAAATTACGTCTTTACTTCTCTGGATGTTATGGAAAACTACTGCAGATACACGTCTGGTACATGTTTTATTAGATCCACTTGATCAATAAAAACAAAATGAATGGAAATCACGCTTTGCTTTAACCTCGTACAGTCATGGCTTCAAATTAGCGACGTTGCTAAATTCCCGACAAAATATTTTACTAGCCACAACGCCGTAACTAAACATTTTCGGATGTGTGTTTATCTGCACTGTTTTCTTTAGTTTTACTTATAGAATAACATAGGAAAATATTAGCATATCTTCGTGAATCACCCTGTAGAAATACAAAGGCTCCAAATAAACAGTGCTTCCAAGAAAGTTGCTAAATTTTTGAGCTTCTGTTTCATGGCTCCATACAAAAAACATTCAATTCAGTATAACAATACGAGCCCTGCGTCCTGTTAAAGGATTTCTGTAGCTTTGGTAAAAATCAGAAAAAATCAATAGCTGTATATCACATCATAGCTGATAAACTTGTACAACTTATACCGCAAATATCAGTCGGAATTAAGTAAGCACCCGGTACCAACTGATGACCTGAGATATGCCACTGACAAACGTGCGGCTACCATAACGACACTGCTTGAGTTCGGCAAAGTATTTGATGCACAAGAAATTGGTCCAGCGCGTGAGAAAAATAGACGATTACATACACATACTTCTGTAGCTACTCTGATTTCTCTTACTTTATTAAGATGGTCATTTCTCACTATGTAGGTAGGCGACTCTAAAATAATTTCACATTAAGGGAAAATATTGGTGACTGAAATTTCATGAGAAGATCCTGTCGCAGTGAAATCGCTATTCGTTTAATGACTTGCAAAGGACGTATAAGGGTACTGTAAGCAGTCTCTTTAGTAGAAATCTTATACCTTCTAAGTCTTGGTGAAGTACAGTCCATGTAGTGTCTTCCCCATAACATTACCTATCTGGTCTTTCCAATTTAAATTGTCCTTAACACTAACTCACAGATACTTAGTTCAACTGGAAGCTTTTAAACTTGTGTGATTTCTGGTGTAACCAAAATTTAATGGCTTTCTTTTCTTACTCATTTGGGTGACCTTATAGTTTATCTATTCTGAGACCATTGTCACTTTTCGCACAATGCAGATACAGTTAGTAGTAGTTTATCCTGTAGTGAAGTAGAAGTGGATAACTCCTGTGAATTAATATGGTTGGAGGTTACACTAAACAACCGAACTAGGTTAATAATTGGCTCCTTTTACCGACCTCCCGACTCAGCAGCATTAGTGGCAGAACAACTGAGAGAAAATTTGGAATACATTTCACATAAATTTTCTCAGCATGTTATAGTCTTAGGTGGAGATTTCAATTTACCAGATATAGACTGGGACACTGAGATGTTTAGGACGGGTGGTAGGGACGGAGCATCGAGTGACATTATACTGAGTGCACTATCCGAAAATTACCTCGAGCAATTAAACAGAGAACCGACTCGTGGAGATAACATCTAGGACCTACTGATAACAAACAGACCCGAACTTTCCGACTCTGTATGTACAGAACAGGGAATCAGTGATCATAAGGCCGTTGCAGCATCCCTGAATATGGAAGTTAATAGGAATATAAAAAAAGGGAGGAAGGTTTATCTGTTTAGCAAGAGTAATAGAAGGCAGATTTCAGACTACCTAACAGATCAAAACGAAAATTTCTGTTCCGACACTGATAATGTTGAGTGTTTATGGAAAAAGTTCAAGGCAATCGTAAAATGCGTTTTAGACAGGTACGTGCCGAGTAAAACTGTGAGGGACGGGAAAAACCCACCGTGGTACAACAACAAAGTTAGGAAACTACTGCGAAAGCAAAGAGAGCTCCACTCCAAGTTTAAACGCAGCCAAAACCTCTCAGACAAACGGAAGCTAAACGATGTCAAAGTTGGCGTAAGGAGGGCTATGCGTGAAGCGTTCATTGAATTCGAAAGTAAAGTTCTATGTACCGACTTGACAGAAAATCCTAGGAAGTTCTGGTCTTACGTTAAATCAGTAAGTGGCTCGAAACAGCACATGCAGACACTACGGGATGATGATGGCATTGAAACAGAGGATGACACGCGTAAAGCTGAAATACTAAACACCTTTTTCCAAAGCTGTTTCACAGAGGAAGACCGCACTGCAGTTCCTTCTCTAAATCCTCGCACAAATGAAAAAATGGCTGACATCGAAATAAGTGTCCAAGGAATAGAAAAGCAACTGGAATCACTCAATAGAGGAAAGTCCACTGGACCTGACGGGATACCAATTCGATTCTACACAGAGTACGCGAAAGAACTTGGCCCCCTTCTAACAGCCGTGTACCGCAAGTCTCTAGAGGAGCGGAGGGTTCCAAATGATTGGAAAAGAGCACAGATAGTCCCAGTCTTCAAGAAGGGTCGTCGAGCAGATGCGCAAAACTATAGACCTATATCTCTTACGTCGATCTCTTGTAGAATTTTAGAACATGTTTTTTGCTCGCGCATCATGTCATTTCTGGAAACCCAGAATCTACTATGTAGGAATCAACATGGATTCCGGAAACAGCGATCGTGTGAGACCCAATTCGCCTTATTTGTTCATGAGACCCAGAAAATATTAGATACAGGCTCCCAGGTAGATGCTATTTTTCTTGACTTCCGGAAGGCGTTCGATACAGTTCCGCACTGTCGCCTGATAAACAAAGTATGAGCCTACGGAATATCAGACCAGCTGTGTGGCTGGATTGAAGAGTTTTTAGCAAACAGAACACAGCATGTTGTTATCAATGGAGAGACGTCTACAGACGTTAAAGTAACCTCTGGCGTGCCACAGGGGAGTGTTATGGGACCATTGCTTTTCACAATATATATAAATGACTTAGTAGATAGTGTCGGAAGTTCCATGCGGCTTTTCGCGGATGATGCTGTAGTATACAGAGAAGTTGCAGCATTAGAAAATTGTAGCGAAATGCAGGAAGATCTGCAGCGGATAGGCACTTGGTGCAGGGAGTGGCAACTGACCCTTAACATAGACAAATGTAATGTATTGCGAATACATAGAAAGAAGGATCCTTTATTGTATGATTATATGATAGCGGAACAAACACTGGTAGCAGTTACGTCTGTAAAATATCTGGGAGTATGCGTGCGGAACGATTTGAAGTGGAATGATCATATAAAATTAATTGTTGGTAAGGCGGGTACCAGGTTGAGATTCATTGGGAGAGTGCTTAGAAAATGTAGTCCATCAACAAAGGAGGTGGCTTACAAAACACTCGTTCGACCTATACTTGAGTATTGCTCATCAGTGTGGGATCCGTACCAGGTCGGGTTGACGGAAGAGATAGAGAAGATCCAAAGAAGAGCGGCGCGTTTCGTTACCGGGTTATTTGGTAACCGTGATAGCGTTACGGAGATGTTTAATAAACTGAAGTGGCAGACTCTGCAAGAGAGGCGCTCTGCATCGCGGTGTAACTTGCTCGCCAGGTTTCGAGAGGGTGCGTTTCTGGATGAGGTATCGAATATATTGCTTCCCCCTACTTATACCTCTCGAGGAGATCACGAATGTAAAATTAGAGAGATTAGAGCGCGCACGGAGGCTTTCAGACAGTCGTTCTTCCCGCGAACCATACGCGACTGGAACAGGAAAGGGAGGTAATGACAGTGGCACGTAAAGTGCCCTCCGCCACACACCGTTGGGTGGCTTGCGGAGTATCAATGTAGATGTAGATGTAGATGTAGTGTCGGTTTTGGAAATGGTTTGGATATTCTAAAGACTTCACTAGAGGGCAAACGATAGCTTCTTCTACAAACAGTCTAACAGCTCTACCAAGATTGCCTCCTAAAATGTTTACATAGGTTAGGGAAGGCAGAAGACTATAACTCTTATTTTGGGAAAGCCAGATAATAGTTCTGTTTTATAGAAACCGGACGTGTTTTTCTTCATAGAGTTACCACAATCGTTACTGAAGAATAAGTACGAGATTGAATTGAAGTAGTTCTATTTTACTCGATGATTTTCTGTAGATTACTACGAACTGTGACCCATTTGATAGGAGCGCACGAGTCTAGTCACGTAACTGAGGTGATGCATCATAGACAAGCAATTGATTAGAAGTCTTTTATGAGGAACAGTGTTAAAAGCCTTCTGGAAGCCTAGAAATATGGAATCAATTTGAGATCCCTCGTCGACAGCACTCATTATTACTTGCGAATGAAGAGCTGGTTGCGTTTCACAAGAACGAATTTTCTGAAAACACGCTGACAATGCGTCAATGAATATCAGGCATATGAATATCGATCTTTCTTCAGTGTTCCAAAAACTGCGACTTAGAGTACGTGTGTTGACGTCGCAGGTATTTTTTGTAACTGACCAGAAATTATTTACTTTCATGTTACACAAACTACTGATTTCGTTTCATCTTGACGGTATCCAAATACCATGTATCAGTAGATGGTAAAAATGAAGAGTGAAATTTCGCAGCGGCAGCTCAGCTGGACAGAAATGCGGTCGCCACATCAAAGAAGACGTACATTACGCAATGAGTTATTAGAACGAAACTGCCCTATTATGATGTAATCCATACCGGCACCAGTAGTTGTAATGCTAGATGATTAGAACTGACCATGAACGAATGTGTGTTACATCCAACTTGTCCCCAATATGAGCACGTCAGTGCTTCGCTGACCTGTTAATGATTTCGTGTAAACAAGTTACGTGACTAACATAACCTTTGTCTACATCACCAACTCCCCAGGGTGCAAGCACACTTTTTACCTCGTGTGACGTCATGTGCTGTCAATACTACGCCACCTGAGTCCACATGTAGAATTTGGCGGTAGCCCATGTGACTACGCTGCAAATCTACGGTCGGCTTAGAGACAAGACCTCCTCAGCCCACGCCGCTAGTACCGCCACGAAACCGACTTAATAGACGACCCACCGCTCTCTAGAGTAGTCTAGTCTAGTCTTTCTGTTGTTTCGCTCTCTCTGTCTAGTCTAAGCGTTGTCATTCAGCCTTTGTTACTACTGCGGACATCGGACTTGACCTATCTCACCGACTTGTGTTGGATATTACGCGGGACTTGCTGGGAATCACGTTCAGTTTAGAGATGTATCAAACACTACCCTAAGAATCTCGTTATTTGTGTCCCTGTCACAGAAGCCACCACGTCCTTGACCTCCACAAGTTTTTGGTCAACCAGACATCTCACATGAGAGGCCACGCGCTGTCACTGAGGCGGAAAACGTCATGGGATATCGTGCCGGATGTCCTGTTGCCCAGTGAAGTGCAGTAACTCGTTTTAGCATGGATTCAAAAAGTCGTTGGAAATCTCATGCAGTAAAATTGACCCATACTACGTATATAGCCGTGCACAACTGCAAAAACGTTGCGAGTGCTGGATTTTGTGCTCGAAGTGAGCCCTTGATTATGCCCCATAAGCGCCTGACTGTAATCCTGTGGGACGATCTAGGTGACCAATCTATTCGTAGAATGTTCTTCATACCAAACTAGAACAATGGCACATGGCGCATTGTCATCCATAATGATTCCACCACTGAATGACTGCAAATGGTCTTCTGTTAGCCGAATATAACCATTGCAAACATCCAACTTTCAATTTCAATCATGACTATAGTAAAAATATGGCAAAGGTAATGTTGAATCATATCACTCGGAGCAGTTGTGATCTAAATAAGAATAGATTTATTCATTCTTAACATCACAAGACAAAAAATGACTAAAGAAACAACACACACATTTTTTATTTGGACAAACGCTATCAAAGATATGCGGCCTAAGGTGAACAAAGTGATCACCTGGGGATCAACACACGACACAAACCAGAACACTAAACGCTTTACCTGACTTCATACATGTGAATCCGCGGTATGGCCCAAAAACTACGCTACAGTCAAGCATGGTGCTGAGAAGAATATATTGGAGCCCTACGCCATAGCAACGAACACTTTACCCTCCTGCTCGACAGGGCGGCACCCCGCGATGCGCTCGGCGACCCGAGTCATGGACGGCAGTAAACTGTTATTAATGTCGCGCGTCCGAAAGATGCAAGTAGGCGGTCTCGCGTTTGGCTAATTCGTAGCCTCTCAAACCCCGGTGGGTTCTAGTGTGCAGGTGGACCAGTTTGCTGTTGTGCCAAACCAATTTGACTCCATGCCACAACTATGAATGACGGAATATGTCAAATGTTTAGACGGATGACTCAAAACAAATAAGTCCACCCACGCACCACTCGTTGTGTGCTTGATGCTAAAAGCAGTACGTCTGACAGTTCAGATGAAAACTGGCACAGGCTCTCCCTTTCTCTGCATACACAGATTTGACCAATTAGTGACTTTAAGAATTAATTGGGAGAAAAGGAGAAACAGACTCAGATTATAGGCCTCTTTCTCCCACGTTTACGCTGTGACGTTTGCTAAAAGCATGAACTCGATGGAACCACAGTCTTACATACAAAGATTGCTATGTACCCTGTAGCGTCCATCTCGAACTTTCCAAAGAATGGCCATAAACTCGCTAAACCCTTGTGCCTTTACAAATATGTCTTGAAGTAGAGTCTTAACGTATGGGCGCCCCTGGTCATGGAAATTCGCAGAAACGCACAGCCGTCTCATTGCCTTCCTGCCTAACAAGGGCCCATCCTCTGATTTATTTGCTGATCATCAATGCTCTGCCCATAGCTAGTTGGCCGATGTGAACGCGGCCGCCGGCCGACTGGCGCCATCCAACGAGTCTGCACAATGAGACTGATTAGCAGCACGTTTTCACCCTGCAGAAAAAACGTCCCCTCGGCTCTGAGCCACCGTATGCTTTCACTGCAGTCGTTTAAATCGGCACCCTCTTCCTTTAGATGCAGGCAAAGTTTACCGCAATTCCTTCAGTAGAGCACACAAGCAAGAGCGTAACTACTGCCAACCATTTCATGATATGAATGAAGTCAGATAATTTCCAACTATAGCAACCATGTAATAAAGATCAACTTCCCTAGGAACACAACACCATATCAGAACTGACTGTACGCTGCAATCTCTCACCATCTCCAGTCAATGAGAGGTTCAGAAGAACTAGACTACCCAGTCCATTGAATCGAAACAGAGCTCTCACCATTATTGAACCACTACCAACTTACACTGTGTCTTGTTGAAAACTTGGTTTTGTGGATAAGTGGGGTGTGTGACACACTCAAAAACTAGCATGAGCTCTTACGAACTGAAATAGGCACTCGTCTGACATGACCACCGTTTCCCTGTCGTTTAGGGTCCACCCGATATGGTCATCGGCTCAGGAGAGGCACTGCAAGTGATGTCATGCTGTTAGCAAAGGCACTCAGGTCGGTCGTCTGCTGCCATAGCCCGTTAACGACATCTTTCGCAGCACAGCCGTAACAGATACGTTAGTCGTACGTTTCACACTGATTACTACGGCTATTTCACGTATTGTTATTGCCTGTTAGTACTGACCAATCTAACTCAGTTGCTGTCGGTCGTTAAGTGAAGGCCATCAACCACTGCATTCTCCGCCTGAAACGTCATATTCTCGGCACACTCTGAATTCCCAAACGATCTCCAGAATGTACTTAACCAATCGTCTCGCTCCAAATGCCTTTCCGCGTTCAAAGTATGCTAATTACCTTGTTGAGGCCATAATTAACTTGGTAAATTATTGTACATGAATCACATCTACATCTACATCATACTCCGCAAGCCACCTAATGGTGAGTGGCGGAGCGTACTTTTGGTACAACTATCTGATCCCCACAACCATGTTCCACTCGCAAATAGTGCGCGCAAAGAATGATTGTCACTAACCACCGGATCACAAATGAAAGCTCCGGCAACGCACTGCCGTTTTACGCCTTGTGTACCCGATACTGCCGACACCTGCATGTGTGCATGTCGTTATCCCATCACTTTTGTTACCTTAGAGTTATGTTTCGTACATGATCCAGTCGCCTGCTGTGGAGGCGACCCTTGAACCGTCATCCATTGACCTCTGTACAACAACAGGTCCATTATCAGTGGTGCCGGGCATATTCGACTAGTAATCTCACTAACTGGAGTAGAGGTGTTTACAGTGATGAGTCCCGCTTCAAACTGAGTCCCGATAACCAGTGGAGACGTACTTGCAGACACGCATGGATGGATATGCCATATCATATCATAGCAGAACCCCTTTGAGTGTCATCCACGCAACTTTACAGCATGTTCTAAGCCCGTTTTATTGCCCTTTATGGCAAGGCATTATGGGCTTACATCTTAGCTAGATAACACCCTCCTGCACACGGCGACACTTTCAGCTGCTTGCCTTCGTGCTTTCCAAAACATACGTTACACTGTAAGGTCACCTTATCTCACCCCAGTTGAGAAAGTTTAGAGCATTATTGGAAAGACCCTCCAAGCAACTCGGCATTTTGAAGATCTAAAGAGCAATTGGGACTGCATGTACCAAGGTATCCTTCAGGAGGACATCCAACCATTCTATCAAACAATGTCAATACTAATAACTGCTTACATAGCGCCAAAGGTGGACCAAAGCGTAAACGACTTCCTCAACTTAGGAAGCTTTTCCTCTTGAATTAACTATCGAATTTTTTCTCAAGTTGCAATCATTTGTTGACTGTACACGCACATTACATCAACCGAGTTCCGTCCCAGCCCTTCGTGATGCATCACTTTTTGTCTTAGAGTATATTCGTAAAGTAATTCTGGCGCAAGGATTGTCCTTTTTAGGAGCAGTAGTGGTCAATTTCATAACAAATAACCTTTTCGTTCCAAATCAAGGCGGGAGGAATATGGGAATCTTTTATCTGCATACGTGAGAACGAAAATTATTCGACACAATGGAAGAGACACAAAAGATTTAGACCTTGTATCGTAAAGCTGTTAATACTCAGTAAAAAGCCCTGTCCGGTTAAGAAGCAGCACATGAGCCACGCTGCCTCACGGATGACCCAATATGTGCAAAATGGGTTTAGCTTTAGAACTGACTGCCGCAGGATCGCCTGTCGAGCTATGTGACGAACGCTACGAACAATACCATACAGTTACCATAATCGCGCGTCATCTCTTTGCATCCCATTAAAATGGAACTAACTCTTAATTTAACGAAACTGGAATGTAAACGCAGCCATGGAGCACAAAACGACAAAAATTTATGTATTCATTAAAGTTATTTACGAAATATCAAGGTAGTTAATTTACTGTTTAGCTTGTGGAAATTTGTATGATATCTATGTCGTAACTGCTTCTTCAAATTATCGCAATAAATAATCCGTAGAATATCCCGTATATTTTGGAAGAAAATTCATTTATATAGTCTTGTCATCGCAACGATATGTAAGCACAGCGTTCATTGAGTTATTGAAATGTAGGAAACGTCTGTTAGATATTGGTCAAACGAACTCCACTTACCTAAACATCTAAACGGGAATGCTATCACAGCTCTGAATATGTGAACATAGCAACTTCATGCTGCATTTTGTTCCAAATGGGTGCTGTTTTTGGAGCTAGCAGTTACTGACTGGTAACATTAATCTTCTTTCCCAGAGTTTATTTCTAGGTAATTAAGTGCACATAGTGTCACTCTGCTGTACGCGACGCTTGCCTCATTTATCCTTTACGTTTCCCTTTCTTCACATATCAGATATTACTAGAAAAAGTTATGCCTATGGTTCCACCTTTAATATTTTCTGTCAAGCGATATGAGGTGAGAGCAAAAACTATGACGCTGTTGAGTCCGTCCTGTCAGTCAGTGTACAAGAACAAATGAATAAAGGCTTGTATACTGGTGAACGCATACAGTGCAGTTCGATGAAAGGGGATGCATATAGGGAACGAATGGATGAACGGAGTGTCTCAAAGATTAGCAACAAGTAATTCGTTTCCAGCTGTTCGCCTCTTCGAAACGTAGTTAGAGGTCAAACATCGTTATTGGTATATCTGTTACAAAATGAATGCGTCTAAGAGTCGATTACAAACGAAGTTACGTGGCTCTGTTGGGCGAATTGACTTACCGACACAGGCGGCGACCACGACGATGACAATGAGTGTCTTCTGCATGGCGAATAGTAGCCAGGAGTTAGGAACATCGCCTTTTATGAGCTAGTAAGCTTCCGTTGTTACGTAAAGCGAACGTCATCAGTTAAGTGCGAATTGTAGTGATAAAAGCTACCAGGCGTTTTGTACTTCACAGAAAATTATCCGTTGTTCCCTCCTGTGGATGTTAATAGCAGTCGAACAAGGAAAAGGGAAATGAATTTACATGTCACCGGCTGAGGGAGGTGTGGCTACTCGAACGAGCCAGATAACAAAACGTTTGCAAGATACGCAGTCTGGTTACGTAAAGATTTTAGTTTTTCATTTATTTATTTATATAATGCTTTGAATTAAAAGAAATACTATCGACGGCTCTCGAGTAACATATACCAAATAAATTAATAAGAAATGCTACTGATCCGCTACATTACACAGTACAGGTCGGAACACTGTTGCAAAAGCGACGAAAAAAGCATATCAAATTAGAATGAACGCGAAACCTCCAAGAGTGTTGAAGTTTTACAGAAGCTAGAAATTTACTCCGAACTCGAATGACAAATACTTTTAATAGTTTGCACAACGAAACTAAATCTAAAATGTGGCAGAAGATCCAAAGACATTCTGGTCGTATATAAAGTACGCAAGCGGAAATATGCAATGAATATCTCCATTACACTATAACACCCTACTGATGACAGTGCCATTAAAGCAGAGTAACTAAAAGCGGATTTAGCAAATTCTTTCCCCAAAGAAGACGAAGTAAATATTCCAGATTCGAATCAAGATAAGCTGGAAACGTGAGTAACTTACAAGCAGATATCCTTGGTGTAACACAGCAATTTAAATCATAAAAGCAAAGCCTCCGGTCCTTACTGTATACCAGACAGGTTCCTTTCAGAGTATGTTGATAAAGTAGTTTCATATTTATAAAAGTATGTACAAGCGCTTTCTCGTCGAGTCATTCTTACCTAAACACTGGAAAGTTGCGCAGCTCACACCAATATTTAAGAAAGGAAATGGCTTTAATCCGCTGAATTACAGACCCAAATCGTAAACGTCGATTTGCCGTAGTGCTTAGGAACATATATTCTGTTCGAAGATTATGAGTTACCTCAAAGCAAACAATTTATTGAAAAACGGATAACGGCTTGTGAAACACAGCTACCAATTTATTGTCAGGAAGTAATGAGCGCTATTGACGGGGTTGTCATAGTGTTCCGTAGCTGCAGGTTTCCAGAAATTCCGTATTTTTAGGTTTCCTGGAAGTTATTGACACCGTTCTCCACGGGCAGGAGCTGCTTCTGTTCAAATTGCGTGACTGCGGAGGATCGTCCCAGTTGTGTGACTGGATTTGTGACTTCCTGCCAGAAAGGTCACAGTTCGTAGTAATAGACGGAAAGTCATCGAGTAAAACAGAAAAAATACCTGGCGTTCCCCAGGAAGTGTTATAGGCTTCAAAAAATGGTTCAAGTGGCTCTGAGCACTATGGGACTCAACTTCTGAGTTCATAAGTTCCCTAGAACTTGGAACTACTTAAACCTGGCTAATCTACGGGCATCACACACATCCCTGCCCGAAGCAGTATTCGAATCAGCGACCGTAACGGCCGCGCGGTTCCAGACTGTAGCGTGTTATAGGCCCTCTGTTGTTCCTCGTCTACATGACCGATTTAGGAGACAATATGAGTAGCACTCGTAGATTGTGGGAAGATGGAGCTGTCATTTATGGTCTTATAAAGTCATCAGATGCTCAAAACAAATTCCACTACAATTTAAACGAGGTATCTATATGGTGCGAAAAGTGGCAATTGACTCTAAATAATTAAAAAGGTGAAGTCGACCACATGAGTACTAAAAGAAATCGACTAAATTTCGGTTATACTAAAAAATCACACAAATATAAAGGCTATAAACGCAACTACATACTTATGGATATCTATTACGAATAACTTAAGTTGGTTCAATCACATATAATGTTGTGGGTAAAATAAACCGAAAACCCCAATTTATTTACAAAATACTTAAAACGTGTGACGGGGTCTCTAAAGAGACTGCGCACACTACGCTTGTCCGTGCTCTTCCGGAGTAGTCCTGTGCGGTGTAGGAGACGCATCATATTGGATCTACGGAGGACACTGAAAAAGTTCAGAGATGGGCACCTCGTCTTGTTCTGTCACGAAATAGCGAAGAGAGTGTCACGGATATGGTACGTGAACTGGTGCGGCAATCACTAAACGGAAGTCGTTTTCCTTTGTGGCTGGAAGTTGTCACGAAATTTCAATCACAATATTTTTCCTCAGAGTGTGGAGATTTGGGATTATCCCCACCTACATAGGGCGCAATGATCATCGTAATGAAAGATGAGAAATCAGAGCACTCACGGACAGATGTACTCGTATGTATTTGTGTTTCCCGCGGGCTGTAACAAAGTGGTGCGTTAGAGAAAAAGAATGACAGTGGTTCGGTGAACCCTGTGTCAGGCACTTCATTGTGAATTGCAGAGTAATGAAGCACATGTGGATGTATTTTCACAGACCATAAGTGACTACCTGGACCAACAGAGTGAACTGGACAGAAATAAAGCTGTAAGCTACCCGTGGTCTAGGGGTAGCGTCTTTGATTCATAATCAAAACTTCTTCGGTCCCGTGTTCGATCGCCGTCACTGCCTAAGTTTTGATAAATAATCAGCATTGGTGGCCGATAACTTCCGGCATAGAAGTCAGCCTCATTCTGCCAACGGCCTTGTCAAAGAGGGCGGAGGAGCGGATAGAGGTTCAAGGCACTCTCTTGTCCTAGGGGTGGGAAATTGCCCCTAAAGGCGGAAGAATCAGCAATGATCAACGACATGAGGATGCAGAAGGCAATGGAAACCACTGCATTAAAGACACGTAACGTGTATCCACAGGACATGTGGCCTGTATTAGAAGAAGTGTCATGATGATCTCTCCATTGGCAAAAGATTCCGGAATAGTCCCCCATTCGGATCTCCGGTAGGGGACTGCCAAGGGGGAGGTTACCATGAGAAAAAGATTGAATAATCAACGAAAGGATAGCGTTCTACGAGTCGGGGCGTTTAATGTCTGGAGCTTGAACGTGGTAGGGAAACTAGAAAATCTGAAAAGGGAAATGCAAGGCTCAATCTCGATATAGTAGGGGTCAGTGAAGTGAAGGAAGCCAAGGATTTCTGGTCAGATGAGTATCGGGTAATATCAACAGCAGCAGAAAATGGTATAACAGGTGTAGGATTCGTTATGAATAGGAAAATAGGGCAGAGGGTGTGTTACTGTGAACAGTTCAGTGACCGGGTTGTTCTAATCAGATTCGACAGCAGACCAACACCGGCAACAATAGTTCAGGTATACATGCCGACGTCGAAGCTGAAGACGAACAGATAGAGAAAGTGTATGAGGAAATTGAAAGGGTAATGCAGTAAGTAAAGGGGGACGAAAATCTAATGGTCAAGGGCGACTGGAATGCAGCAGTAGGGGAAGGAGTAGAAGAAAAGGTTACGGGAGAATATGGGCATGGGACAAGGAATGAAAGAGCAGAAAGACTAATTGAGTTCTGTATCAAGTTTCAGCTAGTAATAGCGAATACCCTGTTCAAGAATCACAAGAGGAGGAGGTATACTTGGAAAAGGCCGGGAGATACGGGAAGATTTCAATTAGATTACATCATGGTCAGACAGAGATTCCGAAATCAGATACTGGATTGTAAGGCGTTCCCAGGAGCAGACATAAGATACTGGATTGTAAGGCGTTCCCAGGAGCAGATATAGACTCAGATCACAATATAGTAGTGATGAAGAGTAGGCTGAAGTTCAAGACATTAGTCAGGAAGAATCAGTCCGCAAAGAAGTGGGATACGGAAGTACTAAGGAATGACGAGATACGTTTGAAGTTCTCTAACGCTATAGATACAGCAATAAGGAATAGCGTAGTAGGCAGTACAGATGAAGAGGAATGGACATCTCTAAGAAAGGGCCATCACAGAAGTTGGGAATGAAAACATAGGTACAAAGAAGGTAGCTGCGAAGGAACCATGAGTAACAGAAGAAATACTTCAGTTGATTGATGAAAGGAGGAAGTACAAACATGTTCCGGGAAAATCAGGTATACAGAAATACAAGTCGCTGAGGAATGAAATCTGTAGGAAGTGCAGGGAAGGCTCTGAGCACTATGGGACTTAACATCTATGGTCATCAGTCCCCTAGAACTTAGAACTACTTAAACCTAACTAACCTAAGGACATCACACAACACCCAATCACGAGGCAGAGAAAATCCCTGACCCTACCGGGAACCGAACCCGGGAAACCGGGCGTGGGAAGCGAGAACGCTACCGCACGACCACGAATTGCGGACGAAGTGCAGGGAAGCTAAGACGAAATGGCTGCAGGAAAAATGTGAAGACATCGAAAAAGATATGATTGTCGGAAGGACAGACTCAGCATACAGGAAAGTCAAAACAACCTTTGGTGACATTAAAGGCAACAGTGGTAACATTAAGAGTGCAACGGGAATTCCACTGTTTAATGCAGAGGAGAGAGCAGATAGGTGGAAAGAATACATCGAAAGCCTCTATGAGGGTGAAGATTTGTCTGATGTGACGGAAGAAGAAACAGGAGTCGATTTAGAAGAGATAGGGGATCCAGTATTAGAATCGGAATTTAAAAGAGCTTTGGAGGACTTACGGTCAAATAAGGCAGAAGGGATAGATAACACTCCATCAAAATTTCTAAAAACTTTGCGGGAAGTGGCAAAAAACGACTGTTCACGTTGGTGTGTAGAATATATGAGTCTGGCGATATAACATCTGATTTTCGGAAAAGCTTCATCCACACAATTACGAAGACGGCAAGAGCTGACAAGTGCGAGAATTGTCGCACAATCAGCTTAACAGCTCATGCATCGAAGCTGCTTACAAGATTAATATACAGAAGAATGGAAAAGAAAATTGAGAATGCGCTAGGTGACGATCAGTTTGGCTTTAGGAAACGTAAAGGGACGAGAGAGGCAATTCTGACGTTACGGCTAATAATGGAAGCAAGGCTAAAGAAAAATCAAGACACTATCATAGGATTTGTCGACCTGGAAAAAGCGTTCGACAATATAAAATGCTGCAAGCTGTTCGAGATTCTGAAATAAGTAGGGGTAAGCTATAGGGAGAGACGAGACTTATACAATATGTACAACAACCAAGAGGGAATAATAAGAGTGGACGATCAAGAACGAAGTGCTCGTAATAAAAACGATGTAAGACAAGGCTGGAGCCTTTCACCCCTACTCTTCAATCTGTACATCGAGGAAGCAATGATGGAAATAAAAGGATGGTTCAGGAATGGAATTAAAATTCAAGGTGAAAGGATATCAATGATACAATGCGCTGATGACATTGCTATCCTGAGTGAAAGTGAAGAAGAAATAAATTATCTGCTGAACGGAATGAACAGTCTAATGAACACACAGTATGGTTTGAGAGTAAATCGGAGAAAGACGAAGGTAGTGACAAGTAGTAGAAATGAGAACAGCGAGAAACTTAACATCAGGATTGATGGTCACGAAGTCAAAGAAATTAAGGACTTCTGCTACCTAGGCAGTAAAATAACCGATGACGGACGGAGCAAGGCGGACATCAGGAGCAGACTCGCTATGGCAAAAAAGGCATTTCTGGCCAAGAGAAGTCTACTAATATCAAATACCGGCCTTAATTTGAGGAGGAAATTTCTGAGGATGTGCGTCTGGAGTACAGCATTGTATGGTAGTGAAACACAGACTGTGGGAAAACCGGAACAGAAGAGAATCGAAGCATTTGAGATGTGGTGATATAGACGAATGTTGAAAATTAGGTGGACTGATAGGGTAAGGAATGAGGGGGTTCTACGCAGAATCGGAGAGGAAAGGTAAATGTGGAAAACACTGATAAGGAGAAGGGACAGGAGGATAGGACATCTGCCAAGACATGAGGGAATGACTTCCATGGTACTAGAGGGAGCTGTAGAGGGCTAAAACTGTAGAGGAAGACAGAGATTGGAATACGTCAAGCAAATAATTGAGGAAGTAGGTTGCAAGTGCTACTCTGCGATGAAGAGGTTAGCGCAGGAAAGGAACTCGTGGCGGGTCGCATCAAACCAGTCAGTAGACTGATGACCAAAAAAAAAAAAAAAAAAAATTAAAAAGCCCAGTTTACTCTAAACACCGGATTTGAAAGTATTTCTTCGTTTAATAAAGGCTAAACGTATAAATACCGTCGAAGTGCTTTACTGGTTTTTTTTTTTGTTACTACCTCAGTAATAAGTATTATGTTAATGCGGAGATACTCACTTTATTGGTAAGCTTCGTTATTGATTTGTAGGTAAGGTTATATATCTCGCCTTCATACAAGAGCCGGTTAATTAATCTTCTCCTCTATTTGAAAACACTAGGAAGAACATGAGATCATATCATTAACCTCGATGCGAATTATATCATCGGTCAGCATTTAACAGGTTTTTTTAATGTCCGCAAAACAAGGAAATGCACAGTCCTCAAGGTAGTACTTAAAGAAATTCTTTTCAACTAATAATATAAACCCTTTAGTTCCCAAGAAAGCCATATGCATTCTAAAAATTTTCACAAACCTCGCTGTTTACTTAAAACACTACCTCCAGTTATCTATTGCGTTTCCATCGTAACAGTGTGAGTCCCACGTAACAGAGTGATTCTCACGGAAGGTAAATGGGCCACAGACTTGTTTTTACACCACACACTAAAAAGTATTGTACTAATCAGCCTCACTAATGTGGCGTTCGCTGTGTTATTCAGTGGTTTGGTATTTAACTAATTTGTAAATGGAAATGACAATCTTATTTTATTACATTAGGTGATTACTAAATAATTTTTCTCCCGGCTAAAGATTTGATCAAGTTGCTAAAGATCTCCAAGTTAACGTCGAGTTAAAGTGTTGTCTGTAAGTTGTGTGTCACTAAATCACAGTTCATACAACAGATTCAATACAACTATGGATTACGATGGAAACAGTTATCTTCAGCAAAATGATCATTAAAACCACCGAATATCAGCCGCGCATAGCACTGACGTATGTTACCTGAACCAATATTCTTCGCAACTCGTGCGTAATTAATTTCGGCTCCATACATCAGCTAGAAAAATTTCTTATAAGGATCGTGCAATGAGCACTGTTTTTAAAGAACCAATCTGATTCGAATCATTTTCATATAAAATGAGTTCGGAACCACCAGTGCACATTTATTTTTACACATTTGTATTACGTTCGGCATTTATGTCTGCAGAGTTGCGTGATATAAATTTGTATTTGCCGCTGAGATAATTGTTGAGATGGCGGCAGGCAATTGATAGAGACTTTCTATTGTTAGAGCAAATAACTAAATATTTAAAATGCTTATTGAACGCTATAAAACCTATTTTCGTATTGTGCACTATTTAGACTTCATCAAGGAAACATTCGATTTGTTTCAAAGGAAAACACAGACAAAAGCGCGATACAAATCGCTATCATCAATGGCTGCGCTCCTTTCAGCAGAAAGAAATAATTAACACAGATAATGCTTACTGAGAGAGGAATTACAGTTACAAATAATTATTCACTCATGTTCATAATTATAATGAACTCTATTTTCAAGTAATAATTAACAAATAATTACACTTTCTTAACAGACCTCAGTTTGATATGCGTCTTGCGTGCTGAACCTACAAAAGCCATCCAACAAAAGGTACAAACAAAGGAAGACAAACGCAGATCATAAAAGAAATTTACAAATATCATTGTCTTTGTATTGTACACATCGATATGTCCAATTATATCATAGAATATTATGTAAATAATTAATATTTAAAAATTTTCACTGTTTTTTGATACGTCGAATAGATAATGTTTGTAACTGTTAGAGGCATAATTTCCTCTCGTCGCACTGTAGCCAAAAATTTATCACGTGAATGTTACACTAACCACTGACATTATGTTTTTCGCCCCCCTGTCCTGCATGGTACTGGGAAGCTCTTCTACAGACTCCACGAAGGTCCTAGAGGTTTTCACGAATTATCGACTGCAGAGAGAATCGTGAGTAACTTTCATCCACACACAAATTCTGCAGCACCATTAACTTGTATCAGAGATATGAACACTGCTATAGCTACACAGACTCTTGAGCAAACTATACGTCTCAGAAGCTATTAACTCAGAGCACAACACACATACGCGACACAAAGGCGACCATAGAATTACCTAAAATATGAAGTCTTTTTTGTAAAAAAGCTTTCCTAAAGTCGTGTGTTTTCCGATTATGAGTTTCCACCCTTCGCATCTGGAATATGCACACAGAGGTGGGCATTCCAGAGCACACACTGGTGGCCTGTATCTCTCCCACAAGCAGCCTTTTCTTCTCTGTGACAGAAAAATCCCACTGCTGTAGAAGTCTGCGTTTAAATCAAGTACACTCGCTTCCCGAAACAGCTTTTGATCGGTTAATTTACCATTATGAAATTTCAATACAGACTGAAAATGATATGAAACACAACTACTTATCAGTGTTATCGGCTAATTTATTGGTTCACAAATTACAGGAGACAAAGAATTTGGAAGAAAAAGTAATCACTAAATCTTTAGTTATACAAAGGGAGTACAGGAATTATTATTAGCAAATACAAACTGTGATGTAGCGCAATAACGGGTAAACGCAGGTAAACGCAGGTAAACGACTCAGCCGTTACCACGCACAGGGGGCACAGTCGAACAGTTGAAAAGATCGATTAATATGTTTCTCGTAATGGATGTCGAGAACATGCGCTTGCAAATTAACTGTTGGCTTTTCCGGTCTCTGCCTGGCCAGCACTCGAGATATCCTGACAGGTAGCCGTGTCTTGGTACTTGGAGTGAGAAGGTGATTGGAAAAAGACGTCCACTACAGATTCAGCTGACTCTATGACCGGAAACTACGGCCCATAGCTCACCCTTTATAGGTTTTCAGAGTGACTGTTTTTCCACTCGAATATAGTTGTCCATGAGCCTCTTCGTTATTTTTCTCGATCATTGCATCTACGCATCTAGTAACCACAATTAGAACATGGCCTTTTCCTGTCATGAGTTTTTTTCTCTATCCTCGACTCATTTGATGGGTTGATAAGTTTCATCCATGTGTTGTACCCATGACAGGCAAGCAGATCACTTCTGGGAGGATGTATCTACATCTACATCTACGTGATTACTCTACTAGTCACAATAAAGTGTCTGTCAGAGGGTTCAATGAACCACCTTTAAGAAGTTCCTACCGTTCCACTCTCGAACGGCGCGCGGATAATATAATCACTTATATTTTCTGTGCGACCCCTGATTTCTCTTTTTACATCGTGATGAAATTTCTCCTATTTAGGTGGGTGCCAACAGAATGTTTTCGCAATCGGAGGAGAAATCGGGTGACTCAAATGTTTTGCGAAGATCCCGTCCCAACGAAAAACACTTTCGTTTTAATTATTTCCAGTCCATTTCGCCTATAATGTCTGTGGCATTATCTCCCCCTATTTACAGCCTTGAGATATGAGTGACTTATCGCGTAATCGAAATGCAGCGGATTTCTTGTAGTACTCATTTGAATAACTTCACACTTTTCTTTATTCTGGGTCAATTGCCACTTTTGGCACCATACGGATAACTTATCTAAATCACTTTCGAATTCGTTTTGGTCATCTGATGACTTTACGAGAGGGT
This sequence comes from Schistocerca americana, assembly GCF_021461395.2. Taxonomy (NCBI): domain Eukaryota; kingdom Metazoa; phylum Arthropoda; class Insecta; order Orthoptera; family Acrididae; genus Schistocerca; species Schistocerca americana. The sequence continues at coordinate 303,250,829 of NC_060126.1, read as the reverse complement.
AAATGACACCATCATCTGCAAACAAGCTTATAGCGCTACTCAGATTGTCTCCTCTGTAGTTAATATAGATTGGGAATAACAGAGGGCTATAGCACTTCCTTGGCGAACGCCGGATATTTATTCTGTTTCACTCGATGATTTTCCGTGTACTACTACGAACTGTGATGTTTCTGACAGGAAATCACGAATCCAGTCGCACAACTGAGGCGATATTCCATAGGCACACAGTTTGGTTAGAAGACGCTTGTGAGGAACGGTGGCGAAAGCGATCTGGAAACCTAAAAATATGGAACCAATTTGACATCCCCTGTCAATAGCACTCACCACTTTCTCAGTATAAAGAGCTTGTTGTGTTTCACAAGAACTATGTTTCCTGAATTCGTTCTATATGTCAACAAATCGTTTTCTTCGAGGTACTTCACAATGTTCGAATACAGTATATGTTCCTAAACCCTCTTGCAAATTGACGTTAGTTATATGGGCCTGTAATTCAGCGGATTGCTCCTATTTCCATTTTGGGTATTGGTGTGACTTGAACAATTTTCCAGTCTTTAGGTACGAAACTTTCTGTGAGCGAGCAGATGTATATAACTGCTATATATGGAGCTATTGTATCAGCGTAATCTGAAAGGAACCTGACTGGTATACAATCTGGACCGGAGGCTTACCTTTATTAAGTGATATAAGCTGCTTTACTACACCGGGGTTATCTACTCCTACGTTTCACATTTTCGTAGTTGTTCTTTATTGGAATTGAGGAATGTTTACTTCGTCTTCTTTGGTGCAGGAGTTTCGGAAAGCAGTGTTTAATAACTCCCCTTTAGTGGTACTGTCATTAGTGGCTTCACCGTTGTTATTGCGCAGTGAAGGTATTGACTGCGTCATGCCACTGATGTGCTTTATGTGTGACCAGAATATCCTTGGGTTTTCTGCCAGATCCCGAGGCAGAGTTTCGTTGTGGAAATTATTAAAAGCATCTCGCACTGAAGTACAGGCTATATTTTGAAGTTCTGCAAAACATTGCCAATCTTGATGATTTTGCGATCTTTTAAATTTGGAGTGCTGTTTTCGTTGCTCCTGCAACAGCGATCTCACCCGTTTTGTGTACCATGGAGGTCCCCTACCATCACTTATCACTTTATGAGGTACATATCTCTCAACAGCCTTCGATACTATCTCTTTGAAATCAATCCACATCTTTTTTACGCTAACATGATCAGATCGGAAGGAGTGGAGACTGCCTCTTAAAGAGGCATGAAGAGCATTTTTATCAGCTTTTATAAACAAATGTACTTTGCATTTCCTTTTGATGGTTGTGGGTGTTACGGTATTCAGCCTAGCAGAAACCGCCTTGTGGTCGCTAATCCCTGTATTCGTCATTATACTCCCAATTGGTACGGGATTATTTGCTTCTAAGAGGTCAAGTATGCTTTCGCAACCATTTATGCATCGAGTTGGCTCATGAAATACACGTTGAAAATAAATTTCAATACAATTTCGGATGACGTTGTATGCCTGTCACCGGCATTATATGTATAATTTTTCCAGCATATCGATGGTAGATTTAAGTCACCTCCGACTACAATTGCATGACTGGCGTACCTATTGAAATGAGACTCAAGTTTTCATTGAATTGTTCAGCAATATATGTTCTGAGTCGGGTGATCGGTAAAACGATCCAATTAATAGTTTAGTCCGACATACTACTTCGCAGGAAATATCTAGTTCAATTTCACTACAAGCTAAACAACTTCTGACGTAAATAATTACGCCATCACAAGAATATTTAATATATCCTTTCAGATCACTGTTAAATCATTTGAAATAATTTCTGCTAAACTTATTTCCGGCTTTATCCAGCTTTTCGAACTTATAACTATTTGAGCTTCAGTCCTTTGTATTAGGGCTTGGAACTCTGGTTCTTTCCCAACACAGTTATGACAATTCACATTTACAACACCGATCGTTTCTGCAACTACCTTTCTGTGTTTTAACCTGCCCCCATTTAGACGGACGCCATTTCTGTGGTTTCCTGAGACCCTCTAACCTAAAAATTTGCTTCGGAAGGCGTTCTCGTTTAAAATTACTCGGCTTTGCTCCGTTCTTGTTTCTCGTGCTCCGCACACCCATTGGCGTCTTCGAAGAAGCCCCAGTGGAACAGCCCCACTTATTTTCTCACTTTTAACTAAAATAGTCCCGGTCCTGACAGCTCCCCGCATAAATACATTAAAGGGCCCTACACAGAGTAGCAGTAGCACAATAAAAGTTGTACATGGATTGTTTATATGATCCTGAAAGAGCGCAGCTACATTTTATTCACTATCGTCAGTTTCTTGGGATTACTCTGTCATCTGTTTCTCTACGAAGTCTTTCTTACGTCACTATTTTGTCATTTGTCCTCCTGCTCGCAACGGTAATTCGATTTCTCTGATGAACTCACTACAGTCGTCCTCTTAGAAAGAGAAAACAATAGTCACCACCTCAAATATCATCAAATTAATTCTTATACAGATGTTGCAACAATCACATTCGGAACAACGCAAAGATACAACATCTATTATAACTAAGATTTTACTTAGGATATGTAGCAATGGGACATTTTTAGACCCTTTCTTGGCTTTCCATTTCGATCTACTCCTTACCTATGGTTTTGGAAATTTTCTCTACTCTTTTGACGGGTTTTCTTAAATCAACAGATTCGATGTTACATATTTCAAAGTCAAATATAATCGTACCTGTCAGGCAGTAATGTTTGTTTCCAGGCCCTCACAACATCCGTGCTCAAAGCCACATTTGGTATTACTTCTTTCCAATTATAATTTGTTGTACCACTTTGTCCAACTGAATATATGAGGACCCCACCTTTCACCATTCATCCAGATTTCATTTACTTCAACAGCTTGAAATGAACACGTATTACAAAATATGGTATTATCTTCCTCACTAGAAACTACATACAACCATTTGTTGGCACATAAATGTGTCCATTAACTTTTAGCTAATGAATTAGTTTTTATTTAATACAATTATTAGGATAATGCCTGTCTCGTTGTAGGTCTTTTCGCTTTTCTCGGTCATAAATCGTAATTTCCTCAAAAGTTTCATTATAAATTTTCTTCCTTTCGTCTCTCTCCTTACATAATTTCTGTTCCTTACCTGCTGTTGTAACAAATGGTCAACATAAAATTTTAATTGTCTAGAAATCTCACTTAAGGGAATATCAATTAAATATCCTTGAACATCAAGATCCATGACATTCAATAGACTATACCTATAAAATCTACAATTAGATATAATGGAAACCTTACATCTCTCTTCAGCTTGGATTAACCTTAGGTATTTAACATTCTCTAGTGAATTTGCTACATGTGGTGCAGGTGGTCTTTCTGTTTGTGAACTACAGCACTCACTAACTGTTCATATTCTATACTTATCTCGCTCAATGAGGTGTAGTTCTTTTCAGAGTCACATCTGTAGTTCTCAGACAGTACGTGTGAACTGTTCCATTTCTGTCATACTATTCTTAAGCAACTTCCCATTTCTGCCGATCGAATTTACCATCCAGTTCAGACCAGACAAGGGGAATTTATTACAGTCACTTGCTCTTTGAGCCAAGTCATCACTGCACATGATAACATGATGATTGGGTGTTCAATAGGAGGACACCTCACCTAAATTTAGTTGAAAGTTTATGCCATACACTTCTATTTTAATAATATGTCTTCTGCCTATTGACGTGTATCTACAATTTTGCTTTCTCTCGGTCTCCTTTACTACATTAGTCAGTGCAACCCTTACTATGAGGGTGATATGCCCATTTTATACCATTCACAGATCCTAAGGTATGGATGGGAAGGTTTCCTGCTGCTAAGCGTCGGATAACATGATGAAAGGCAAACGAAAGATGTCTTCACTGAATCATCGGGATCGGTACTCCAAGGAGTGCGAAGATCTCCTGGAGCTCAAAAAAAAAAAAAAAAAAAAAAAAAATCTGTTGAGAGCCATCGGTCAGGAAAGTGATGTTAGCAGCCTTCTGGGCTGCCATCAGACGAAGGCGTCGAGGGATACTAAGTGATTCTCATCCACGACAATCCGATGCCACATGTGGTATTCAGAACTGCCGACAAACTACCAGGCTAAGGTTTTCCAGTCATCTAGGGTCCAGGCGATAAGGTAACGAGCCAAGGAGAGGTGCTGCAAGTGATGGCGTGTCGTGGCCATAAACGCGAAATTTCGGCGCTTTGTGCTATCGGATACGTTCGTTGGACGTCCCACACTGATTTCAGGGTCTGTTTCATGCAATGTTGCTTGTCTGTTAGCACTGACAACTATTGCAAACGCCACTGCTCGCGGTCCTAAAGTGAAGAGCGTCGGCCACTGCGTTCTTAGTGGTGAGAGGTATTACCTGAAATTTGGTGTTCTCGTGACATTCTTGACATTGTGGATCTCTATGTATTAAATTCCCTGACGAAATCCGAAATGGATTGTCCCATGCTTCTAGCTCCAACCACCATTCCGCGTTTAAAGTTCGTTAATTCCCGTCGTGCGACCATAACCACATCGGACACCCTTTCACATGCATCACATGAGTACAAATGACAGTTTCAACAGCGCACTGCCTTTTCATACCTTGTGTATGTGACACTACCACCATCTGGATTTGTGCATATCACTACCGCATGACTTATGTCACCTCAGTGCATTATTTGACCATTATGTTCTGCTGATACCGGATGTATATGCCTCATAGTATCAATAAATGACAATCTGTCACCCTTTAAATGAAGCACAATGAGATATGCACAAACGGACGGTGTGATCGAGCGGTTCTTGGCGCATCAGTCTGGAACCGAGCGACCGCTGCAGATGCGGGTTCGAATGCTGCCTCGGGCATGGACGTGTGTGATGTCCTTACGTTAGTTAGGCTTAAGTAGTTCTAACTTCTAGGGGACTGATGTTCTCAGATGTTAAGTCCCGTAGTGCTTAGAGCCATTTGAACCATTTTCAGATCTGCACAACAGAACGTTTGTAAAAATGGTTAGAACTACTTAAACCTAGCTAACCTAAGGACATCACACACGTCCATGCCTGAGGCAGGATTCGAACCTGCGACCGTAGTGGCCGCCCGGTTCGAGACTGTAGCGCGTAGAACCCCTCGGCCACTCCGGACGGCATAGCTTTTGTCATTCATGTTTTCCGTTTCGTTTTATGTGCCCTGTTCGCTAAGCGTGCGTGACTTGCGCGAAGTGAGCATTATTATATTGGACCACGTCTGAGGTTTCTACATCTTACTGTTTTTTCCCAGCATATTGATTCAGTACAGATCTTATATCACACTCCTCTTCGCTCGCATTCATTTCATTTATAATTCATTCTCCTCGTATGATTGGTAGTAGGGCTTCTGTTTCGACACTATCATTTCTTCGCCTTCTGGAGTAATGCAGTATTCCTTTATTCGATTCCACATGACCTTCCCGTCCCTTCATCCGGTTGTTACCTTTCGGCCGCGAAGCTTGCTTTTTCTTTCGCCACCTAACAACTGCATTGGTCCGTAATTCTCGCTGACAATGTTCCACCAATTGATATTCCTTTGCTGCGACTCGTCCCATTGTGTCTTCTCATTTATTACATTCCTATAGTCCTGATGGCCAATTCGTGCTCCCAATTGTCCAGTAACATTTCGTGGTTTCGTTTGCTCTTTCAGTATCTTATCGTCGTGTACCTTCCACAAGGGTATATTACTCTCATTCACTTCTGTCTACCCATATCGATAATGACCACTATGTCTCTTGTGAGGAAATATGTTCCTACTAAACGATTATAGCGGACGTTTCTTCCCTTCTTCAGATTTGAAATTTGTTTCCTCCTAAAACATTTATGGCTATTTTAAGCGTCAAATTCACCATCCCAAGCATGTTCTAAGTGCCATGTGTCACACTTTTCAATCTTCGCACATCATGCTTGTCAGCTGGTACACATTTGGATGTAGCTTCCCTGTAACTAATTTGTAAATACACTCAGATGACAAAAGTCAAGGTAAAGCGATATGCACATACAGAGATGGCGGTAGTACCACGTACACATGGGGTGAAAGGGCAGTGTGAATGCGGAGCTGTCATTTTGACTCTAGTGATGAATGTTGTAACCGCCCCACAAAATAATTTAAAAGGAACCAAGCACCAAATGTAACCTCCCCACAAAATTGGCTCCTATTTATGATCTTTGTGCAGAAACGCATTCACATTTAATGTACCCACTAAATTCATTTCTCATTTAATGTTAAGTTCGAAACAGAAGAAATTCCTAAACACCGAAAGAATAAAAAAAAAATCAGTAACCTGGTAAATTTTATGACGGCAGCAGCGCTGAGCCTCGGCCCTGTATTCTGAATAAAAAAGGAAAAATTCTTACCTCAATAAAAACTGCGAATATATCTGTTCTTAAGTAGAAATTTTTCGGCACAACTTCGTGCAATGCTGGCGTATATTTTTTTCTGATTCTTGAAAGGAATGATCATGCATTGGAAATATTCTTTAAATTGAAATAATGCTTGTCTTTAAAAAATTACTTTATATTATGAAAATTATTATTGGGGGATTTTTTAAAGAAATTAATGACAGTTAATATACATTACTAGATATGCGCAAGGCTGCTTCTTTAGCTTCTACAATAATACTCAGCCTCCAAAGTCCCGACCAGAGGAGACTGCCGACACGCGCAGGTACGCGCCGACTACGGGGGGGGGGGGGGGGGGCGGGAAGGGGGGGCAAAAATTTGGCAGCGATGGTGAGTCAATTGGAATGGCCATGAGCAACAAATTTTTCTTAATTAACTAAGTTTACAATCACACAATATATACATATATATATAAGTGCAGAATATGATATATAATATAGTGCACATGCACTGAGTACAGAACATATCAAGCAATGACAAAATGTATACACAATGAGTACAAATCATATTAACAAATGACAAAAGTGCACACGCACTGTAGTTCAGAACATATCAGAAAATCACAAAATGTATACGGAATGAGTACTAACCATATTAACAAAATGACAAAAGTGCACACGCACTGTATATACTTTTTTTACTATTTTACAAGAACTAGGATAGGAAAGGGAAGTATTGCATCATGGTTGTAGCACTTTAGGTTGCACGCAGCTGCATTGAAAGTCCATATCTTTCTACATAAGCACAACACCAAGTGAGACAATCTGAAGTTCTTTTCCTTGAAGTATTAATCAGTGTAGCCAAGACACTGAAATGTCGTAGTAATATTCCATGTTATCATTTTGGTAGTACATTAGGTACACCAAACAGTGGGACCATAATAACATCTCCATCGCTCAAGGTGGTGGACAGCATGTCGTGTCAACATCACGTTTCTGTAAGGTACACCAATGTAGAATTAGTGCAAAAACCAAATATAGTGCTGCATGATCATGAGGATAGACAGAACAAACGGATATTGCAGTAAATTCTGGTAACTAGGCCAGAAGGTGAAGGACATTAAGTCACATACAAGTCTTCATTGAGAATTACACTAGTCTAACAACTGATTTGACTAATAGGTGGCACTCATCGCCCAGTTACTGAACTTTTCTGTGCCATGTATGAAGTATTACAGAATAATTTTCATAAATCATCTGATTACAGTGAACATCGTCTCTCATTGACCAGTTAGAAACCATCAGAAGTCATCATTCAAAACAGGAGCTAATCAATGGCATAGTATTAACATAATTCACTTAGTTATAGTAATCATTGGCACTCATTGGCCAGTAATTAAACATATAGCAAGTATTGAATGTTTCAAAACATTTTTCATCATTAAAGTGACATATGACATATTTAAAAAAATTATTGGCTCTCATTGGCCAGTTACAAAATATTCTTATATTTTAATAAAACCTAATTCAGTATTATTCAGAAGTTATTATTCAAAATGAGAGTCAATTATTGGCATAGCATTTATAGAGTATAACAAAAATATTATTTACAGAAATTATTGGCATAGTATTTATGCATTATTACAAAGCATCATTCAGTATTACTCAGAACTGATCATGCCAGTGACATAGGAAAAATTGAAAATGTAACATACTGTAACTATTATTCAAGGTCTGTGACTAGGAAACATTATTCAGTATTACTCAGAACTCTCTTAAACTGGTAGCATTATTTGGGACTGGTAATAATTTTTTTTTTTTTTTTTGTGCTAGCAATGCTTTGTGTTGGAATCGATAATTAATTACTGGGGCATAACAATATTTGCTTTTGAGTTACTGCTGCAAATGAAGATGTGTAACGTCATTCGTCATGAGTCAACTGTAGCAAGGTTATGAAACAAGTAGAGTATATGTGATCCCATTCATAAATGACACAGGTTTAACGATCAACTGTTTATAGCACATTAATTTCATGAATAATTTCTCCTGCAAAAAATACAAAATGGATTATTAAACTGAAAGAAGAAACGCATATTATGCTGAAGAGTAGTGAACTTCGAATTAACAGGTAATGAAATGTGTATTAATTATATATGTTCTCTAGCTGTCCTTTCCAAAACCTTCAGTCATCATAACATGCGACATAAGACATACAGTCAAAAGGAACTGCAACAAATACCTAAATAACGACATAGCATTTTTTAACTAACAGTAAATATATAAACTTCATCATTATTTTCATCTACAAAGAAAAACTTCATTATCATTACTATCATCACCTGCAAAGAAAAACTTCATTATCCATATCACTATAACTCCATTATTATCATCACCTGCAAAGAAAAACTTCATTATCCATATCACTATAACTCCATTATTATCATCACCTGCAAAGAAAAACTTCATAATCCATAGTAGCATACTCTTCATCGCTATTCATCACCATTCATTATCATCTGCAAAAAGACACTTCATCATACAACTATTCATAGTATAGAGTTCCTTATTACTAGCATATTTCTTCACTAAAACTAAGATATGTAGTTCTGTCTGACAGCCTGCAACAATCGCCTCGTACTCTGAAAGAAAAGAATAGTTAAGACTGCAATTCTACGATGTGTATAGTATATTCTCGTTAATGCTTGTTAATTCTGATCCATTTACTCTTCGTGACGAGGTATTGCATCTTTTTTCGTTCATTCCGAAGGTGAAATTCCCATTTCATAGTAATCCACTGTGTTTCTTTCATTTATTTCTTTTATACGTTATTGCTTTCTGAAAATGATGTACAATGATTAATGTCTTGTATTTAAATCATATACCCCTTAAATAAAAACTGGTTTATAGTAACACAATTTAGCACACAGCATAGCATGACAGAAAACGTAATCTGTCAAAAACATAGACAGTGTTCAGAGGCAAAAATGTACGCAGAGTATCACAATGTAGCAGCAAAAAAAAAAAAAAGTAAAATAGTCACGATGTTGAGATAGCATAAGGCAAAATGTCAAAGTCAACTAGTGTTTCTTACATCTTAAATATTTCATAATGCATACGAACAAAATAATAAAACAATCATACATACATGAAAAATGGAAAATAAGCACAGTCAGATATATAACGACAAGAAATGACTTTCTCTGTGTTCAGCTTGTATGTTGTGTAGTTAATAGAGGCGAGAACTGAAGACTTTAATGGAGAGAGAATTACATAAAATTAATATGTCACTAGATAGAACTGCATAATTATTCATAAAATACGTAAGTATATCTGGAAAAGTGAGCACAGTCTGATGTGTAACGACAAGAAAAGCGACTTGCTAACCTTACCTTGCCGGGTACTTGCCAAGAAAAAATACGTTAATCATCAGTTAGTAGTCACATAAATATAATTGCGTAAGTGGTCATAAAAAAATTAGGAAGTGGCATTACAGTGTGATAAATCATAAAGTATGTTCATTCAATACACGGTTTGATGTTGGAGACATGGTGATTGCCCACACTTTTTCTGGTTCTCAAAGTTTCCACGTGTACTACATTGGGGTGAGGAATGCTGCGAATTCTATATGGACCTGCGTATAAAGCTCAAATTTACTGCATCTTCTCTTTCCTCCGTTCGAAATACAGTGTGTACGCACTAATATCTTCTGTCCAATGTGAAAGTCACGCGTGTACAAACCTGTTTTTGCTGTCTTCTCCGGCGATCTGCGGGCCATTTGATGTTGTTCAGCGCAATGTCAATTATTTCATGGTGTCGTAGTCGACGAGATGTAGGAAATGTTACTAATTCTTTAATTTTGTTAGGTGGTTCAACATTTTTCAGTATAACAGACGGAGATAGCATAGTAGATTCATTTGGTATGGAATTAATTACATCCTGGAATGAGAGTATGTGTGTGTCCCAATCAATATGTTTTTTATGGCAGTATATTCTACACACTTTACCAATTTCTTTCATTAATCGTTCACAAGGGTTCGAAGAAGCATGGTACCTGGATATATAGATCGGAGAAATGTTTCTAGCTCGTAACATACGCGTCCATATAGCAGATCGAAACTGTGATCCATTGTCGGAAATTACTTCCAACATATACCCTACATGAAATAGAAAATCTTTTACAAATGCTTTCGAAACAGTTTTAGCAGTAGCTTTGCGTAACGGAGTGAAGGTAACAAATTTTGAAGTGAGTTCAACAGCGACAAAGATGTAGCAAAAACCTCTATTAGTTCTGGGAATCGGACCAAAAATGTCTACAGCGGCCATAGGTCTCAATTTAACAGGTAAAATGGGATGTAATGGAGGAATATGTGAAGTCGTGTCTGATTTAGCTTTCTGGCAGATCTTACGTGACGCTAAAACTCGTCGAATACGTTTCTCCATGTTGGTAAAATAACAGTTCTGTCTCAATATAAGAAAACATTTTTTGACTCCGTAATGTGCGTAACTTAAATGAGTATACCAGATTAATTTGTTAACAAGTTCGCCTGGAATGCATAATAACCAATTGTTGCTGTCTGGATGAGAGCGGCGAAACAGAATGGCATTGCGTACAGTGTAATGGTTTCTAATGGTAACATTATTCCTATCTTGCCAAAGGTGTTTCATTTCTTTCCACACGTTGTCTTTACTCTGTTCTTGTGCTATGTCTTGTAATGACGACGAAACGAAATTTTCAAATGCAACTCGTTGAATGTACATGACGCTGAAATTTGCTTTGCAGAAGTTGGTTGCGATGTCTTGCTGATTGTTGCTGAGAGAACGGGATAGTGCGTCTGGTACAATATTTTGTGTGCCGGGAATGTGAACAATTGTAAAATTAAATTCCTGCAAATAAAGTTTCCATCTGCTTAATCTGTCGTGTGTAAACTTGGCGGAAAGTAAAAACTGTATCGCTCTATGGTCTGTATAAACGGTCGTATGGCTTCCATAAAGGAAATGCCGAAATCTGGTAAATGCCCATACAACACATAATGTTTCAAGTTCTGTAACAGAATAATTGCGCTCAGCAGGTGACAGAATGCGACTCGCAAAGGCGATATTTTTAATTACTGTAGAACCATCTTCTTCAACTTCCTGAAAAATGTGTACGCCTAAAGCGGTGTTAGAACTGTCGGTGGCAATGGAAAAATTTCTAGTAAGATCTGGGTGAGATAAAAGTGGTGCACGCAACAAAGCATGTTTCAGGTTCATAAATTCAGAATGTGCTTGCTTATCCCAGGACCAAATAGTGTTTTTACCTGTCAGTTGACATAATATAGGGGTGTCTAAAGCAGAGTAATGAATAAATTTACGAAAAAAGTTAATTAAACCCAAAAAGCTGCGTAGTTGTTTCTTCGTCGTAGGAACAGTAATGTCACGTAAAGCTTGAAGTTTTTTCGGGTCAGGCGTAGTGCCCTCTGCTGACATTATATGTCCAAGAAATTTTATAGAAGTTTTACCAAAGTGCGGTTTACTGAGATTAACTGTGAGTCCTTCTGCACGAAAAGTTCGTAACAGTTGTTCAAGAATCAGATTGTGCTCAGACCAGTTAGCTTCTGCAATAAGAATGTCGTCTACGTACGTTGTGATTCTGTCTTTCAATGCAAAAGTGTGTATCGGATGTCGTCAAAAGTAATAACATTTTCGTGAACAACATTCTGCGTGTCAAAAGTAGTGCTTACGTTACTGGAAGATGCAACCTGTACTGTATCTAGTCAAATTCTATCTGACGCGCTATTATTTTCAGTAGGATGCTGTGGCATTTCAACTATTTGTACTGTTCTGTTATTTCTTCCTGACGTATTACGTTCGGGATGATATCTACTGTCTGGTTCATTCATGATAATATGTTGTTGCGGATGATTTTGCTGCTGATAAGACCGACTGTTATTAAACGTACGCTGAAAATTGTGTTCATTACTTTTACATCTGTCATGATAGTCATTTCTATACGGTTCATTGCGATAGGAATTGAGATAGTGTGTTTTCTGTACGTACTGATTCCCTTGTTGCTGTGCGTTACTATTTGTTGAAGCTGATGCTATACGTGTAGGCGGCGAAAGATTAAAGCTTGGTTGACCTTGTACATTACATTGTTGGTTAGGTATGCTAACCGGCTGGCTTTGATGCTGTTGCGGTGAAAAACCTCTGTTGTTACCAAAATGTGGTTGCTGACAATTTTGATGAATGCTAAAAATGTTGTACATACTGATGATTACAATTTCATCTGTTATTAAAATTACGGCGGTAGTTGTCATTTCGGGAGTGTCTAAAGAGAACTGTCACTTTCGGTAAAATTTGTTCTATCAGGTTTTCTTTACCCATTCTTAATTCTAGATTGATCGATAGTTGAAGAGCTGTTTTAATAGGTATAAAGGATAGTAGAAGAGAAGGCAGCAGTGCAGAAAAGTAAAGATGAAATGGCACTACTACGGCTCGGGGCCCTGTGCACGCTACGGCACATATTCATTAAAGCATAATGAATCCCTTGAGGTCTATTACGAGCTGCAAATAAATTTTAGTTTTTGCGTTACAAGCAATGCCGATGAAAATTCAAAAGCAAATTGTTGTATCCAGTCCAATTCTAGTTTCAGCATTACAGGACAAGCTGGTGAAAGTACAAAAATAAATCGGCGTATCCACTTCAAAGTGTGTACCTGTGATCTGTTATTTTTAAACACTTTAAATTTTCTCACGGATAGAAAATGCTTGTAATCAAAATAATCGTCTCTGTATGTGTGAACAGGTTCAGGATTGTATGAGAATCTATTTGTCTGTGATTGTTCGGAATTTAAGTCACGTACTCTCTGTAAATTACCTAAATTATACTGGCTGTGTGAGTGTGACAAATGTTCGGAACATGCCGTATGCTGTGACGTGTTATTGACTGAAATATTTTTTATCTCTGTCACCTCTTGCTGTAAAGTTGACAATTTTCTACGTAATGTATTATTGGACAAATCTATCTCACTGATCGTCTGCTGTAAATTTTGGAATTCATGTGTTTGATTAAACGAAACTGGTGACGTATCGTCTGATTTGGTGTCATTATTACTTTCGATAACGTCAATACGACTGGCCAATTCATCATATTTTTCAGTCAGTATTTTTACCTGATCATCGTTTTTAGTGTCACTAGCATTAATTTGTTTTTGTATTTTACGAGTGGTTTCGTTCAATTTTTTTACGTCTGCTTTGATGACATCGGAATCCTGTATTAGTTCTAATTGTTCGAGTCTGTCGGTCACTGTCTGAAAGTCTACTGTGTGTCGTTCAACTTTATTTTGTTCCTGTATGAAATTACGGTAACGCGTTTCACTGTTTTGTAGGTGGTGATTAAAGCGTTCGTCAATTTGACTGTTCTGTTGGTCGAATTTCGCATCTACTTTTACATCCAGTGTGCGCGAAAGTTCTGCTGTCGTTAGTTTAAACTCGTCGCGTAGCTGTGTTGCGTTTTCAGAGCATTGTTTACCGACTGCACTAATTTCGTCTCTAAGTGATTCTGTTGTAGCTGTTTGCATATTCCTTAATTCTTGAGCAACAGATCTAATATCTTCAATATTTCCTAGCACAAGCCTTAATTCCCTCATGTAATTGTTCTTTAGTATCATGACATTGCTCAGCAACGGCTGTAATCTGTTCACTAAGTTGTTTGTTGTGTTCATTAACTTATTTAAAATTTTCACTAAGTTGTTTGTTGCGTTCACAAAGTTGTTTGAAATTTTCATTGAGGTTGCCTTGTTTTTCATTAAGTTGTTTGAAATTTTCACTAAGTTGTTTGTGATTGTTGTCTTGTCTTTCATTCTGTCGTTTGGAATTTTCGTCTTGTTTTTTATTATGTTCATTAATTTGTAGCAACAATGCCATAATTTGATCCAAGCTAAAATTAGCAACTCTATTCTCAGTGCTGTGTGATGGTGTATCTGCAATTGTCACGTTTTGTGTATCCATTTGGATATTCTGTGATTCTTGAAAATGTTAGCTAATCGGATGTGCACTGTTAGTCACTACCTCGGAATCAAATAAATGTGACGTATTCTGATTACACTGTTCATTTTCGTTAGAAAAATTTGTCTGTTCATTACGTAAATTTTGCAAACCGGGTGTATCAAGCTGCGCAGCATTCATTGTAACAGAACGTCGCGCGTCATCAATTGTTGTTAAATTAACAGACGACACAATTGAATTTATTTGCTCATCACTTGGATCAAAGTCAATATTAGCGGTCGGTACGCAATGATTGTCTGTAAATGGAGGACTGTCACTATTACACTGAGTGTTGCAAGTACTATCGGTCAAATTATTCGAGTCGGCTATTTCACTCATTATACATCGCGATGTACTGTTAACAGTTTTTCGCGGTGTTTTTCAGAAATCAGAATTAAGCATAAATGAAACTAAGACAAAGCAAAAAAAATGCAACAAACACAATTACAACAAAGAGCAACACATTGCCGATGATCTGTGCAAGAGAGAGTGACAAATTAGTAAATGCGTTGCGCCAGATGCAAACTACATTTAAGTAAATAAGAGCAGATATATGACTACTTATCAGAAGATTCAAGAGCTTGCCAAGAATAGCAAACTGCAGACATTACCGATCACCACGAACGATACATCGGCTGTCGGCCTTCACTTAACGACCGCGAGCAGCGACGTTTTCGTAAAGTTGTCAGTGCTAACAGTGAACACCACTGTGTGAAATAGGCGCAGAACGCAATGTGGGACGATATTATTGATAAGGACTTTACGGTTTTTTGAAAGGATAGGCTAAACACCGTTTGTGGTGGCATGTCTGTGGCTGTTAGAAGTATTTAATCTTGTACCGAAATTGAATTAATTTGGGTAGAGGTCATTCGTGGCAACCGGAATAAGGTATTAATTGGATCCCTTTAGCGACTGCCAACTCAAATAATATAATAACACCTACCCGACTCATACCGTTATAGTTGGTGTTGACTTCAGTTTACCCTCTATATCTTACCTAAAATACTTGTTTAATACGGAGGTACGGATAAAACATCATTCAGAATTGTGCTACACGCACTCTCTGTATATTATTTCCATCTGTTAGTTCACAAGCCGACTCGAATAGTAAACGTTTGTGAAAACATACTTGACATCATGGCTGCAAATAATTATGAGCTAATAATGAGCATCAAAACGGATAAATTGATTAGTGAACACAGGTAGTCGCAGAGAGACCAAATACCCTAAAAATAAACGAAAAGTATACGTATTCAGAAAACAGATAAATGTTCTCTTGACGCATTCCTGAAACACAAGTTCTAATCCTTCCAAATGAGGCTTGAATTCAAAGAAATAGTATCTGCAATTCAGAGATTTACGCTAAATTAGTTAACGAACGATGGAGCTGATGGAGCTGATTCCTCTGGGTACATGAAACGGGTAGGAACACTGTTGCAGAAACAACGGAAGAAACATGCCAGATTTAAATGAAAACAAAATCTCAAAAATTTGTGATCTTCTACAGAAGCTCGAAACTTAGCGCAGAGTTCAATGCGAGATGCTAATAACAGTTTCCACAACGAAAGTTTCTCTTGAAACCTGGCATAAATTCGAGAGTGATTCTGATGGTATGTAAAGAATGCTAGCGGCAAGACGCAATCCGTATCTTTACTGGAAAATGCTAATGGTACCGATAAAAGGGACACTAAGACGGTTATTAGACTTAATCCTCGAAATTCCTTCACGAAAGAAAACGAAGTAAATATTCGTGAAGTCCAATCAAGAACAGCTGTCAACATATGAAAATTATAAGTAGATGCCCTCCGATTAGTGTAGAAGCCTAAATCAATAAAAGCTAGTCTAGCTGTGCAGGGCCCTTTCTGAGTACGCTGGTGCAGTAGACCCCTAATGTACAATGTACCTCTAATGTGCAATGTACATTCCGTCTCTTCACGAAAGAACCTTACCCAAAGACTGGAAAGTTGCACAGTCTCACCAGTATTCAGGAAAGGTAATAGGAGTAATCCTGTAAATTAGAGGCCCAAATCATTAACTCTGATATGCAGCAGGATTTTGGAATGTATATTGTTTTCGAACATAATGAATTACCTTGAAGAGAACTGTCTATTGACACAGTCAGCACGGATTTAGGAAACATCTTTATTGTGAAACACAACTAGCTATTTACTCACACGAAATGGTCAGTGCTATTAACAAGGGATTCCAAATTGATTCCGCATTTCTAGATCTGCAGAAGGTTTTTGACACTGTACCTAAAAAGCGGCTCCTAATCAAACCGCATGTTTACGGATATCGTCTCGCTTACGTCAATGGATTCCTGATTCCCTGCCAGAAAGTTCGCAGTTCGTAGGAAAGCGACGGAAAGTTATCGAGTAAAACGGAACTGATTTCTGGCGTTCCCGAAGGTAGTGTTATAGACATCTGCTGTTCCTTTTCAATATAAATGATTTAGGAAACAATCTGAGAAGCCCTCCAGGTTGTTTGCAGATGATGCTGTCGTTTGGCGTCTACCAAAGTCCTCAGAAGATCAAAGTACATTGCGGAACGACTTAAAAAAATATCTTTATGATGCGAAAAGTGGCCATTGACTATAAAAAATGAAACGTATGAATCATCCACATGAGTGCTAAAAAGAATCCGGTAAAACTTCTGTTAAACGAAAAATAAGATCTGATGGCCGTAAATTCAATTGATATCTAGGGATTACAATTGCGTACAGCTTAAACTCAAAAGAACAACAGCAAATGTGTGATAAGCGAACCAAAGTCTGCGATTGATTGGAAAAACACTTTGAAAAAGTTGCATATCTGCTCAAGAGACTTCCTACACTACGCTTGTCCGTCTTGTTTTGGAGTACCTCTACGCGGTGAGGGGTCATTACCAGATAGGATTAACGGAGAACATCGAGAAATTTCGAAGAAAAGCAGAACTGTAAAACAGTCGCCTTGTCAGATGAGTTTCAGTTTCATTTGGTAAGAGCTCACGGTTGATTTCGAGTGGTGCAGACCTCACGAAGCCATGGACCCAAGTTATCAACAAGGCACTCTGCAGGCTGGTGGCTGTTCCATAATGGTATGGGCTGTATTGACATGGAATGGACTGGATCCTCTGGTCAAACTGAACTGCTCATTGACAGGAAATGGCTATGTTTGGCTACTTGGAGACCATTTGCAGCCATTCATGGACGTCATGTTCCAGGATAACGATGGGATTTTTATAGATGACAATGCGCCATTCACCGGGCCACAGCTGTTCGTGATTAGCTTGAAGAAGATTGTGGACAATTCGAAAACATGATCTTGCACTAGGGCCACCTTCTTAAATCCCGTAAAAGATTTACGACATATACTGATGAGGTTAGTTCTTGCACAATACCCTGCATGATCAACACTTTCGTAATTGTGGACGGATATGGAGGCAGCATGGTTCAATATTTCTGCAGAGGACTTCCAACGACATTTTGAGTCTATGCCAGGTCCAGCTGCCTTAGCACGGTGCCAGCCAAAGGGAGGTCCGAAACGATATTAGAAGGTATCCCATGGCTCTGTCACCTCAGTCATTTTCTGCTGTGCGTGTTACTACCCTAACATTGTGCCATATTTGACAGTGGCCACGCATGACTGCCACACGAGGCAGCTATTGAATATCCCATCGTTTTCTCAGGAGTGTTCCCGAGTTTCTCTCCACACCGGTGTGCTGCTTGCCAGTATTTAGTACATAAATAACATCTGCAAGTCTCAGAGGACTTACGGTGAGGTCTCTGACTTTTTAATAGTTCAACTATGCATCTGTTTGCTCTGACTCGTCACAATAGTAGCAGAAATCTAGAAATTTTCTAGCTAACTCTGCCATAGTATGTGTCTGCACCCATCTTACTTTGATCACAGTATCAGCATACATGCCTCCGATTCCCACAACTGTAATGTTACTTATCACGTTTCTTTACTGTTACCCTCCCAAAATTTTACTGTTGTCACTTTACTTTCCACTACCTTTGGCATATTCGCACTTTCGTCTTACAGCACGAAATGAAATGAGTCACTTAAACTAATGTTCTCGCCCTTCTCCAACATGCTGCGCTCCGTAGTCTGTCATTTTCCAATCTCTGAAGGAAATATGCACGTCCTAGTGCATAAACCTATTCTATTATGGCGCTTAAATTTACATTTTTAGTCACACTCTAATTGCAACCCCAAGGGACTTTGATTGCTAATTCATCCCATTTCCCCTTCAGGCTACAATTCCCCTGAATGTTGTCTGGCTTGAAATATTATACCCGTGTAAAAATAATAACTCTTGGTCCTTACCTTTAGCTACCTCAAATGCGACATGCATATTCTCAGTAACTCCAGCACTTCCCCTTTGTTACTCTGAAATGTTCCTGAAACTATTACTAGCGGTTTCTCAGAACGTATACCGCTCCTATCGCTGCTGGAGGACGTCTTCTTACACATGGGATTTCAAATGTCTTGGCGCCATGTGGCTCGTTCCACCAGCGGGCCTCCTCTGCTCGTCTGCTTCTTGGGGCAACCTCTGGCATGGATCTCAGTCTGGTGGTCTATATGTCTTCTGTTTCTGCGGCACTGCAACACATACTGACTTGAACTGGTATAATTTTGTTTATAACTGCTCAACGTCAATCATACTGGGACTACGTTTAAACGGATATACATCGTAATCTAGATAATTATGTGCCTAGTAAGTGGGTTAAGGACAAAAGACCAACCATGGTTTGATAACAAGATTCGAGAAAATTTGAGGAAGCAGACGATGTTGCGCTCTAAGTTCAAAAGACAACTTGTAAATGACTGCTAGCAAAGGATAGTAAAGATTGAAGCGTCTGTGAAAGATCTATGCTTGAAGCATACAACAACTACCACCGTCATACATTTGCAAACCATATGACAGAGAACTCATGAAAATTGTGGTCTTAATGTAAAATCGCTGACCGGGTAAAAGAGTATTCCATAGCAGTGGCCTCTTACCTAGCTTGCATCTACCGCGAATCTCTCTCCCAGCGAAAAGTCGCCAGTTACTGGAAAAGAGCGCAGTTAATTCTTACATATAAGAAGGACAAAAGAACGGACCACTAAAGTTACAGACTGCTATTCCTGACATCGGTATGCAGCAAAATCCTTGAACACATTCTCAGTTCTTATATAATAAATCTTTGAACACTTTTATTTTCACAAGTTCTTCTTGATCACACAGATTTCTTTACACTTTATGAGGGTTTTCGGCTTATCGAGATCTTCGGATATGTTGTAAATATAAATACTGTGTGAGCGGCCAAGTTCTATTTATTAAGATTAAATCTATTCAAGTCTTAGAGATGCATGTAATATAAAATATTAAATATTTATATCCATGTATAACAGTCATACATACCGTCAAAGTTTTCTGATATAAATCATCGTCAAGTTAAAAATGTGCTTGCTAATACTCAGACTGCGTCAGTATTTATACAAAAACCTAATGCCGACAGAGGGAAATTTAGCCAGAGTACATAGTAAACCAAAGCCGCCAATATAAAGATTAAAATGCGGTACGCATTGTCTTTAGTTAAAAGTTTTTCCCCCTTTGGCTAAACGAGCGCCTATCATTAAAAACATATACTGATATACTATATGTGAAATTAGACTCTCACTTGAAATTCATAAAAAGTACAAATAATATGCGATACAACCCTTAGCCTGGTTAGGTAACGTACAACTTATATGAATGCCAGTATAAAAAATGGCCCTAACCAGGCGAGAGTTGTACTGAATACAATTGGTACTTTTTATTGATTTCAACAACGAGTATATCAGTATATGTTTTAATTACAGACGCTCGTTTAGCCAAGGGAGAAATTTTTTTTACTAAAGACAATACATACTGAATTTTAATCTTTATATTGGCGGCACTGGCTTACTATGTACTCTGGCTAAGGTGCCGTCTGCTGGCATTAGGATTTTGTTTAAATACTGACGTAATCTGAGTGTTATCGAGCACATGGTTAACTTAACCATGATTTATATCAGAATATTTTAACGCTATGTATGAATGTGGTACATGGCTGTAAATATTTTATATTTCATGCATCACTAAGACTTGTATAGATTTAATCTTAATTAATTGAACCTCGTCGCTTAGACAGTATTTATAATTAAAACAGGTCTGACTTGTGAAAATAAAAGTGCTCAAAATAAAATGATCGTGGACTCATATACGGACTTAATGTCTTCAATTGATAATAAATTTTCTGGAGACTGAGAATCTTATCTCAACGAATCAGCATGCTTTCCGAAAGTATCGCTAGTGCGAAGCTCAGCTTGCCCTTTTCTCACATGATATGCTGCGAATTATGGATGAAGCGCAACAGGCAAATCGCATACTTCTAGATTTCCGGAGAACGTTTGGACCGGAACCCCTTCGAAGCCTGTTAAAGAAGGTACGAGCATATGGATTAGTTTCACAGATACGTGAGTGTCTCAAATATTTCTTAAGTTATAGAACCCAGGATGTGGCCTTCGACGGCCAGTTTTCGTCAGAAACAAGGATATCGTCAGGAGTGCTCCATGGAAGTGCGACAGGTCCACCGTTGTCCTCTACATAATATACAAATGATTTGGCGGACCGGGTGAACATCAATTTGCAGTTGTTTGCAAACGATGCTGTGGTGTAAGGCAAGTGTCGAACGTGAGTGACTGTAGGAGGACAAAATATGACTTAGACAAAATTTATAGTTGGCGTGATGAATGGCACTAGCTCCAAATGTAGAAAAATGAAAGTGAATGTGGATGATAAACCGTAATACTGGGATACAGCGTTAATAGTGCCCTGTTTGCCACAGTCACGTCGTTTAAATACGTAGGCGCAATGCTGCAAGCGATATGAAACGGAACGAGCATGTGAGAATTGTTGTGAGGAAGGCGAATGGTCGAATTCTGTTTATTGGGACAAACATAAGTAAATGAGACCACATATAGGACGCTAGTGCAACCTATTCTTGGGTACTGCTCCTGTTTTTGGAGCCATACTGGGTCACATTAAAGTAAGACATCGAAGCAAGTCAGAGACGGCAATTAGATATTTTACTAACAGGCCCGAGCGTCGCCTAAGTGTTCCGGACAAGGTGCAGGATCTAAAATGAGGATTCTGGGAGGGAAGGAGACATTATGTACCAGGAACACTATTGAGATTATTTAGAGAACCAACATTTGAAGGAGACAGAAGATCGGTTCTACTGCCGCCACAGTATTTTGCCCACAAGGACCGTGAAGATAATATACGAGAAATTAGCACACATACGAAGGCACATACACAATCATTTTCCTCTCGAACTGTTTTTGAGTGGATCAGGAAAGGAGACGACTGACAAGGGTACGGAGTACACTCCACCACTCGTCGTGTGGTGGATTGCGGAAACAGAAAAGAATCTTTGATAAGGATGGAGACATGTGAAAGTAGCAAGATAATACGCACTCCTTAAAAAAAAGTTTCTTTATTCCTGATTATATGTGAGGTGTTTGACCATCTGCTATACAAGGTAAATGGGTGTAAGTGCAGACATGTCTACTGGTGACTGAGGACGGTGTACTGAAGAATATTGAATCAGTATTTAAGTCGATTGTAGACTAATAATTACGGCTATTATAATTCTTACTTTTTCTGTCACGATAGTAGTACCTCCACGGAAGTGTTGTACAAGTACGCCACTAACATTCATTTTCACCCTGTGTAACAAGTCAATTATCGATTTGTGTACGTGTGGAAGCAAAACGGATAGTATATACCGAAAGGCATAGTCCACTTTGTTGTGCAGTTGCGACCATGGAGAAAACATGAATTATTGTTCGTGGGTAGACTGATGCAGAAGAAAAAACCAACACATTGATGTGTGTACGTATAAAGGTACCACATATAAAAATATCTGCATTGATAACTTCCACACCCTGTACATTCCTGAGCCACTCCTCGAACCAACATTTTACTGTCGTCATTTCTTTACTGTGATTTCATATAATTACAAATGGCATTCCCATTGTGAAGAGACGAGCCATCTGTCTCTTGTTCTAATCTATATAAAATGCACTCCCTAGGGTGCTTAGCTTGGACCTGTTCTGTCATCTAATGAATCAATGGCCACTTGGCCTAACTGCTAAATCAGCTTCTACCTGACCAGTTATTACATCACTGGCCTCTTCGCACAACTCTCTCAGGGACAGTTACTGTCCAAAACATTGCTAACTGAGATGATGTGTTGTCGTGAACATTACACTAAATGAAATGTATATATATATATATATATATAAGTGTGTGTGTGTGTGTGTGTGTGTGTGTGTGCGTGTGGGTGTGGGTGCGTGTGTGTGTGTGTGTGTGTGGGTGTGTGACATTTGTTAGACTGCTACTCATGCTACTCATCTATCAGATGTAGCACTGGCCACTCATAGGCTAAGTAATACTGTTCCTTCATCAACTGCTGTGTCCTAGACGCTGGCGCTTACTGCGTCCATAATTACTACTCACTGACTCTGTAAATGTTTACTACGTCCGATTTCTGGCCATTTATACGATCCTTAAGTGACTTTTGCGACTTGGAACTGTGTACACACGACACTCTTCACTGTTTCTGGAATATTCAATCTACGTGTGGTAATATCCATGTGTTAGCAAAATCCAGAGAGGATTTTTCATTATCATGAGTTTGGTGTCGACCCTCGACTCATTTGACATGGTGACAAGTGTCACCCACGTGTTGTGGCTATAGCAGGTTTTCAAATGATAAAGAGTATTCACCTGCTTCCGAAGGTGTTACCGTTTACAAGTGCTCTGGTTCTCCCCGTCGTTGTCGCGTCTGCCGGTACAGACCCATGGGTGTCTGCCAAGAAGTTCCGTTCAGCAACACAGTACCTACATCATCAACTACAGAAAGGACTGATCCCAGTGAAACAACTGAGTGAGCTGTGGAGACAACATCAGAGGGGACAACTTCTTCGGCCGGCACTGTGGCCGAGCGGTTCTAGGCGCTTCAGTCTGGAACTGCGCGACCGCAACGGTCGCAGGTTCGAATCCTGCCTCGGGCATGGATGTGTGTGATGCCCTTAGGTTAGTTAGGTTTAAGTAGTTCTAAGTTCTAGGGGACTGATGGCCTCAGAAGTTAAGTCCCATAGTGGTCAGAGCCATTTTAACAACTTCTTCAACCACAACAAATGCATCGACCTCAGCAGAAGAAGAAACAACAGTTGCTGACACAGCAGCATATGGTTCAGTCACAACTGCTGAAACTGATTCTTCCACATCAGAGGAGACAAACGTGTCAACCCCAACTGCGTCGTAATGCTACCGCATTGGGTAAGATAAGTTAGCACCACGACTTACGCCATCGCTTTATGCGTCACTCTAAACACGCAAAACGTGGGGCACACGGAGAACATGTGAAAAATGAAGAACATGGCTCTTTTGACAGATAACGTATTTCACAAGCGGTGTAACAAGAATGGTTCAACCAAATTTTAACTAACCATACTAATAATCTTTCACTTTTACGTGGATGAACTGAAACCTTGCAATTAGAAAGACGTAAAACACTAATAATAGGTTGGTTGATGCAGATATTGCACTGCAGAAGTGAATGCATAGCATGATGCTACGATAACAATTTAAAGAACCCAGTCAAACCCATTCATGTCACTACATTACTAATCATGCACTAAACAATAATGATAGCAGTACATACACAACCATGGAAATAATAAATCTATCAGCCCACTGCAATTGCTGAAATCGATGTTTGTGAAGCAACATTACGTTATGATGCCAGACTTTAAATAACAACCAAGGTAAATTTAGGAAAATGAGGTGTAACCAAGCCTATTCAAAATTGTAGCTCTCTGCAACATATTCAGGTTTCAAAGTCCTTAACTTGAACGAAAACCTGTCATCCAGGTGAAGTACTTTACAAAAGATCGTCGAACTTACGTAGACTGTTGCAATGTTGATGTGGACTTGGCGTGTTTGATTGGCATTTCCATGACCTAATTATATCTCGTAATCCAGGACAGTAAATTCCTTCTTCCCGCATTAATATATCTCCTCCGCAATCACGACAAGCCCGGTTTTTCATCCAGATAAAAAATTTCCATACCACTGAACTTCAAGCAACACGTATCATCACAGTGCCAGCCGCCCACAGAATACTACTCCACACCGGAACGGTAAAGAAGTTTATGTCTAGGTAGTGCAGTTCTCTTACAGCTATAATGAAATGTTTTACATGTTTTAGTATTTTATTATGCATTCTGCTGTTCTGAAAAGTTTAACTTTTGAGGAAACTGATGACAAAAATATTGCATTTTTCGATAAATGCGAACCTAGGAACACTTATCTCCAGAAGATGTGCGTCAGATGGATATGTAGTGAACGTGATGGTTTATGAGACTCTACTAACTGTAATCATCAAACATAACATCTAACGCCTGTTACACTATAAAAAGTCTGTTAAGTCGTTCTTACTATTAAAATGCCTTATAACTTACCAGCTGATAAATGCTCCTGTCAGATAAGAAACAAGCCCCTATACTCTCCTTTAATAGAAGAGTGTTGTCAATCAGCAAAGATTAACAGCAATATTTTCTTGTCTGCTGTGAAATGAGGAGAAACTGAATGAAATACGTTCACTTTTAGAAATGTAGAGAAACGCAAACAATACGCACACTTTCAGCGCCAGCAAGATGTTTAATACGAAGTTTTGTATTTATATAGGTTCTGTAGGTATCATGACGTTGCTCTATGTGGCATATTATGTCCAACAGTGACTTGTTAACGACCTGCATTGCAAAGCTAATTAAGAATGAACTAAAATCTTTACTAGGTGAAAAATACGTTATATACAAAAATCCTTTACCAGCATTGCTATTTCTAGCATACCTGATGTCTAAATAACAATGCATCACAAGTCTAAGGAAACAATATAATTGTGTGGTCGTTGAAAATTTGTGCAACTGGGTATGCTTCAGGGAAAAGCTGCAACCAGTTTTGAATTTGTGTATAATTATTCTAACCGGCCGCGGTGGTCAAGCGGTTCTAGGCGCTCAGTCAGGAAACGCGCGGCTGCTACGATCGCAGGTTCGAATCCTGCCTCGGGCATGGATGTGTGTGATGTCCTTAGGTTAGTTAGGTTTAAGTAGTTGTAAGTTGTAGGGGAGTTACGACCACAGATGTTGAGTCCCATAGTGCTCAGAGCCATTTGAACCATTTTTGTATAATTATTCTAATTTCGGAAATTATATTAGAAAGTTTACATAATACACAGTATCGAGACGACATGGTTTATGTACAAAGGTGATAATGGCAGTTTCACCAAATGGAGAGTCACGAACAACGCACTGAACGATCTCGACAAAAATATGTAGTTCACTAAAATTGATGAATTGTATTAAGTTTAAGTAACCTGATTAAGTGACTTGTCATGAATACTACGGAATATTGAAAAATACTGATCTTCATTACGTGAAATATCTAATGACGGGGATGATAAAAGAAATAGTATAAGCAGAGATTCAGAATCGCAACTTTATTCAAAGGATAACGTCAGCAAAGAAGAAGGTTCGACTTTAATAGTGGAATAAATTACAATAGAACACCCACTTGCTCGATCGTTCGACCGGCAGATAAATCACGAAACATTTCAGAAAAAAAGCTTGAAAAAAACCAAAGTTCCTAAGGTTATTGGTGTCAGAAACACAAATCTTAAATAAGAAATGGCGTAATATTTAAATAGTTCTAGTATCATGGTTGCGTATTTATTACATACAACAAGAAGTCAATGGCGCGAGTACGTACTGGTCTCACTTTAGTCACTGAGTAAGGTGGCGCAGTGGTTGGCACAATGGACTTGCACTCGCGACGACCTCGGTTCAAAACCGCTCTCGGCCATCTTCCTTCCGATGTTCCGTGATTTCCCTAAATCGCCTCAGGCCAATGCATGGTAGGTTCCTACGAAAGGGTACGGCCGACATCTTTCCCCATCCTTCCCTACTCTGATGGGTCCGATGACCTAGCTGTTTGGTTCCCTCCCCCAAATCACTTCAGTCTGCTAGGCTCAAGACGTAGGAACAAGATGAGTGTTCTAAAGAGCGTCCGATACATTTATGAGCTGTTATAAAAAAAAGTGGACAATTACGTCGATAAACATGCAGCCTACGAAACCTCGCCTGAATGCAGCCAGTTATTACAGAGTTATAAGAAAGCCAATAAGTATGTCAATTTTTTTGTATGGAAATATTACACTGTTAACAGTACTTTTGACATTCTGTAGCCTTCTATTTATATCTGTTTATATGTTCAGCCAAAAACTTCTCTTACATACAATAGATATAGTATTGTGTTGTCTTTGATTACATAACAAGTAGGACGGAATACGGGCCACAGAAGTTCAAGTTGTTTGTTCGTCGGATTACAATCTAGTGAATATACATGAGTGCAGTCCATATTTGAGTCTGAGAAAAAAGTGTATATATAAATTTTTTATTACATCTAGCTGTGGTTGAGGCACATCTTTCAATGTAGCGATCTTACAAATTAGTGTACTTTTACGCAAGATGTGCTGCCAGAGGTAGGACTATTTTTAACCTTGGATTAATATTTTCTCTCTTACACCGTCTTTGGATCATGTTTAGCTTAAAACCAAAGAAAAACTGCGAACAGGGCCTTCAGACTGTCATGTCAATGGTTATTAAAGAAGAGTTTCGTTCTTTGGTGTACTTGCTTAAGTTTCACATTTGATCATCCACACATACGTTTTATTGCTACTACAGTAGAAAGTTTATTTTCTAGCGCAATACATATACAGACATCAATGTCATTACATTGTAAGCAGAATAATATACATATTAGCTTTATGATTTGTTTGTAAATGCGAATTCGTTATAGTCATAAAACTTATACAGACACTGAAGAGCCAAAATATGTCTTCCTGCTTAACAGCCTGTTTGTCAATCTTTGGAACGAAAAACATCACTGATTCTGGGTATCAGGGGTCCGAGAGTTTGTTGCTAGGTTTGTGTAGGTACATCTACATCTACATGTACATCTACGTGATTACTCTGCAATTTACATTTAAGTGCTTGGCAGAGGGTTCATCGAACCACAATCATACTATCTCCCTGCCATTCCTCTCCCGAACAGCTTATTTTTTTTGATGATCATTTCTACCTATGTAGGTTGGGCTTAACAAAATATTTTCGCATTCAGAAGAGAAAGTTGGTGACTGAAATTTCGTAAATAGATCTCGCCGCGACGAAAAACGTCATTGCTTTAATGACTTCCATCCCAAGTCGCGTATCATATCTGCCACACTCTCTCCCCTATTACGTGATAATACAAAACGAGCTGCTCTTTTTTGCGCCCTTTCGATGTCCTCCGTCAATCCCACCTGGTAAGGATCCCACACCGCGCAGCAGTATTCTATCAGAGGACGAACGAGTGTAGTGTAAGCCGTCTCTTTAGTGGACTTGTTGCATCTTCTAAGTGTCCTGCCAATGAAACGCAACCTTTGGCTCTCCTTCCCCACAATATTACCTATGTGGTCTTTCCAACTGAAGTTGCTCGTAATTTTTACACCCAGGAATTTAGTTGAATTGACAGTCTTGAGAATTGTACTATTTATCGAGTAATCGAATTCCAGCGGATTTCTTTTGGAACTCATGTGGATCACCTCCCACTTTTCGTTATTTAGCATCAACTGCCACCTGCCACACCATACAGCAATCTTTTCTAAATCGCTTTGCAACTGATACTGGTCTTCGGATGACCTTACTAGACGGTATATAACAGCATCATCTGCGAACAACCTAAGAGAACTGCTCAGATTGTCACCCAGGTCGTTTATATAGATCAGGAACAGCAGAGGTCTCAGGACGCTTTCCTGGCGAACACCTGATATCACTTCAGTTTTACTCGATTATTTGCCGTCTATTACTACGAACTGCGACCTCTCTGACAGGAAATCACGAATCCAGTCGCACAACTGAGACGATACCCCATAGGCCCGCAGCTTGATTAGAAGTCGCTTGTGAGGAACGGTGTCAAAAGCTTTCCGGAAATCTATAAATACGGAATCAACTAGAGATCCCCTGTCGATAGCGGCCATTACTTCGTGCGAATAAAGAGCTAGCTGCGTTGCACAAGAACGATGATTTCTGAAACCATGCTGATTACGTATCAATAGATCGTTCCCTTGGAGGTGATTCATAATGTTTGAATGCAGTATATGCTCCAAAACCCCACTGCAAACCGACGTCAATGATATAGTTCTGTAGTTCGATGGATTACTCCTACTACCCTTCTTAAACACTGGTGCGACCTGCGCAATTTTCAAATTTGCAGGTACAGATCTATCGGTGAGCGAGCGGTTGTATATGATTGCTAAGTAGGGAACTATTGTATCAGCGTAATCTGAAATGAACCTAATCGGTATACAATCACGACCTGAAGACTTGCCCATACCAAGCGATTTGAGTTGCTTCGCAACCCCTAAGGTATCTACTTCTAAAAAACTCATGCTAGCAGCTGTTCGTGTTTCAAATTCTGGAATATTCCATTCGGCTTCCCTGGTGAAGGAATTTCGGAAAACTTCGTTCAATAACTCCGCTTTAGCGGCACAGACGTCGGTAACAGTACCATCGGCACTGCGCAGCGAAGGTATTGACTGCGTCTTGCCGCTTGTGTACTTTACATGCGACCAGGAATTTCTTCGGATTTCCTACCAAATTTCGAGACAATGTTTCGTTGTGGAACCTATTAAAGGCATCTCGCATTGAAACCCGTGCCAAATTTCGCGCGTCTGTAAATTTTAGCAGACCTTCGGGATTTCGCGTTCTTCTAAACTTCGCATGCTTTTTCCGTTGCCTCTGCAACAGCGTTCGTACCTGTTTTGTGCACCATGGGGGATCAGTTCCATCTCTTACCAATTTATGAGGTATGAATCTCTCAATTGCTGTTGCTACTATATCTTTGAATTTGAGCCATATCTCGTCTACATTTGCATAGTCAGTTCGGAAGGAATGGAGATTGTCTCTTAGGAAGGCTTCTAGTGACACTTTATCCGCTTTTTTAAATAAAATTATTTTGCGTTTCTTTCTGGTGGATTTGGAAGAAACGGGTGATCACTAATCCCTGTATCAGTCATGATGCTCTCTATTAGCTCTGGATTGTTTGTGGCTAAGAGGTCAAGTGTGTTTTCGCAACCATTTACAATTCGCGTGGGTTCGTGGACTAACTGGTCGAAATAATTATCGGAGAAAGCATTTAGGACAATCTCGGAAGATGTTTTCTGCCTACCACCGGTTTTGAACAAGTATTTTTGCCAACATATCGAAGGAAGTTTGAAGTCCCCACCAACTATAACCGTATGAGTGGGGTATCTGTTTGTTAAGAGACTCAAATTTTCTCTGGACTGTTCAGCAACTATATCATCGGAGTCTGGGGGACGGTAGAAGGAGCCTATTATTAACTTAGTTCGACTGTTAAGTATAACCTCCACCCATATCATTTCGCACAGAGTTCCTACTTCGACTTCACTACAAGACAAACCACTACTGACAGACACAAACACTCCACCACCAATTGTGCCTAATCTATCTATCCTAAACACCGTCTGAGACTTCGTAAAAATTTCCGCAGAACTTATTTCAGGCTATAGCCAGCTTTCTGTACCTATAACGATTTCAGCTTCTGTGCTTTCTATTAGCGCTTGAAGCTCAGGGACTTTCCCACCACAACTACAACAATTTACAACTACAATTCCGACTGTTCTTTGATCCAAGCACGTCCTGTATTTGCCATGCAGCCTTTGAGACTGCAGCCCACCCCGTACTTTCCCGAGGCCTTCTAACCTAAAAAACCGTCCAGTCCACGCCACACACCGTGAGGTGGCTTGTGGAGTATGGATGTAGATGTAGATATAGATGACATGTAGACTAGTTTCTTACGTGTAAATTGATGTGTTTTCCCCATATAAAATCAAAACCTTTGCCATTTTCACACAGGACAAATGAGTAGTTACGACTGTCTTGGTTATTTTACAAACTACAAGAGGCTAGTTCCCACTGCTAGGATTTCCTACATCCGAAATATGGTTACATGTCGTATTTCAAGGGATGGGATAATGGCGAGGAAGCTTGCCAAAGCACATAGCAACACACATGCGAACATGAATTTATAATTGTCACGTCCTTAATATGAACAAGTGGAGTAACTTCCATAGCAGTATTTTTTCATGTCGAGCAATTCATAACTCCATATAATTTAAAGCTTCCTCTTTCATGACAGAAGCAGTTTCTGGTATAGCGTAAGTCCAAAGGATAGGAAATATTTGTAATATCTTCTCCACTCTTTTGAAAAGGTGATCTCCTTTTGCTTCTCTTTGGATCTTCGCTGCATTTCGCCAGAGAAGAAATTCGTTGGACAATGGTGACGAAGATTACAAATGCCGACCAGAAAAAGCCTAATGAAGGTGTTAAACGATCTCCTATTCTTGTAGATTTTTCTCTTTTTTGACCCAATAGAGCTCTTAGGTGTTGAGGAAGGCAGAAGAACTCCCCTACTACATGGTACAATTCTCAAAAGGGCCTGTCCAATGTTCCGCAAGTGGAAAGAACGAAAACGTGTGGGCATGCCAGAAATTAATAGCATGACCGAGCCAGAAATCTACATTCTCTATGTTTAAACCGGACGTTATTATGAGACGTTGTATTGAAAATTTAGGCGGCATGAGGGAAACCACACCCGGCTAGTGGTCTCTTATATGACTAAATGGCTTCTGCGGAGAATTCTATGATTCTTACGACAAAAAAAGTGCTTCCTGGTCAGCCGGCGGAGGGAGAAAGAGGGGTTGGGTTGTTAGAGCGGTCGTGAATGCCTATCTGCCCACCTTAGGCCGCGCCTCTCACAGGGATTAACATTTTTATGGTGGCCAATCCTCTTGACAGGACTGATATCTCGTGCAGCCAGCTAGAAAGCTTTCGGTTCTTGGAAACCTCTCCTGTATTATCTAGCAAATGTAAAGAAACAAATAGTGAAATGAAAACAGCCACTGTCTTGGCTAACCCAAATCTGCTATTTCAGAGCCATAGAAATGAACGAGTATGTTTGGTTTCACAACTTACCAGCCACGCCCAAGTACCATCTAGCGGCATTTTGCAAACTGGTCAGGTTAGTCTGTCCAGTATAGTCTGCTACCTGTAGCGATGAATTGAAACTTTGTTTGTCCAGAATTAGACATGCTCGTCCCCTGTTCACTCAGATACTGGCGAACATCCGTTGAGGAGACACTGCAGCTAGCAGATGCGTGTCTCGACCAGTCAACGACCGCAGCTCTTGCGGAATTTCTAATGTATTACTGAATACCATCTTGGTCACTTGTAAGACGATATGGAATAAAGTATTTTCATATCGCCCTCTGAAAAATGTTAGTGGCAACTTTCAGAGACTAATGCCCATGTTAGAAATGGAACAGTTCTTTAAAATGTCATTCCAAAAAAACTATAAGCACTGTTGACCAAATTCAGAATTAGCATGGGAAATATGTCACACAAAAAACTATAGAATTTGCTGGCTAAGAGCAGGGGATAAAGCAGGGCACAAACCTTATGTACATTCTCGAGTGTGTACTCAGAGCACCAGCACAATACATTATACATACATACACACACACACACACATATATATATATATATATATATATATATATACATATATATATATTTATATAAGGGTGGTCCTTAAAACCACAAAGAACGACGCTCGCCTAGCTTGAAGTGGGAAACGAGATGGAGCTATGGTTGGCCCGCTAGGTGGCGCTGCCATAGGTCAAACGATATCAACTGTGTTTTTTTGAATAGGGACCCCCATTTTTATTATACATATATAAAAGCAGTACTAACGTTCAAAGAACCAAGGTGAATTTATTAGTTCACATGCAACACCATGATATACACAATTTACTCACCTTTGGGCCATGCCGTGTGGCTCCCACAGGTGACAGCAACACCACAGGTCTGAGTCTGGCAAGCGAGATGTTAAAATTTGTAAATCGAGTCCTAGCATGAATGTGTTAATCCCAGAATGAATGCACGGAATAAAATCTTCTGCTAAGTCGCCAGGTACCTTCAATAGTGAATGCTGTATTCGCCTGATAAACATAGGCATGGAGAGTGGGCAGGTTGTGTGTGTCTGCTTCAGACCTTCCTCAAAAGTTATCGGAGTCCAAGTGGTTTTGCCATGAGATTGGGCGCCGAGTGTCATTATGGTGCAGCTTCTAGCGACTCTCTTACATAAGCTGGCCTTGCAGTGTAGTTTGGATTTAAAACGGTTTTATTTACAAGACCTGCAATATCTTCTTCTCCCAAATCGCCAATTATCCTATCTCATATACTTTGTTGACAATGTTGTTTACCGTAATGTCGGATGATTTTTACAGTACAATACAGTAAATACCTTCCTACTTGACGATTTGTATTTCAGATTTGTTATGAGGAAGTTTCTGACTTTATGAAAATATGAGAAAGGAGTAGGGTTTCAGAGGACAGAAGAGAGATAGAGTGTGAATTAGGGCGTCGTCAGAGACTGGATCATCCGTTGCTAATAGCTACTATTAATTGTATACCGTCATTCTGATTATTTCCGATAATAGCAGCAGTCAGGGTTACATGGTTCCCCAAACTGACCTAGTACCAAACTGGGGCTTAGGTTTGATAGAAAACCCTATGTATTTAGTTTGAGGAGACGGTCCCATGAGTGAAATTGCGATTTGTCAACTGAAATAGAACTTTAAGCGAATTAACAAGGCAAGGTGTGCTGCTGTTTACGAAATAGTGATTTCAGATGGCGTTCTAGTTGCATTTTTCTATCTGAACTCTCTGATTGGCATTATTTTGGTTCTCCTACCTTTTACGACCCTATAACTAATGCCCTTGGTGTGTATATTCATCGTAAACAAAATTTTCTCTTTTCTAACGAATTCTTTTTCATGTAAGTTTGTATTTTGTTGCTGGATAATATCTTTCATCAAACGGTCGTATTCTTTCTGTGGCACTTCGCTGCTTCTTTAGTTGTACTGTTTCTGTGGCACTTCGCTGCTTCTTTAGTTGTACTGGGTGAAATGCAGGTATCTATGTGTGTCATTACAATTTTTAATACCTTAGTAATGATTGACCAGTGTTATTGTTAATCACAGTCATAACTTCTATTTTGTTAACTTCGTATTGCACAAAGCAAGGATCAGTCGTTTATGACTGAACTAGTGTGGAAACGAGGATATTTTGTTGTAGGCAGTTAGGAAAAATGTGAAAGGAAGAGCTTATTTATTGAGACTGAAGTTTTGGGATGAATTGACAAAATAAATCAAATCATCATGATGAAAAGAAGTAGTTTATTTCCAATAGAATTGTGGAAATTAATATTCGTGCGAGTTATTACTGCATATGGTGCTGTTATTACTCGTATTATTGAAAGAGCGACAGATATCGTAGCAAATAGTCGGCATTTATTAGTGAAGATGTTATCATTACTACGGTGGTGAACAGCAACAGGCCTGGAATTGTCAGTAGCCGTTGTACGTCAGTGAGGCTGTTGGTTTGTAAGAGCTCATCCACCTTCTTGCGTCGTGGTTTAGCCCCTAGATGGACGAAGCCGTGGACGCTAGGGAGGAGGACAAGAAAAAGAACTTGGTTATTACTTTGTTTCTATCATATCTCGAGCCATCATCACGTTCCACAATTAACTTCTTATATCAACGAATGTAGCATAAGAATTGCAGAGAATACACAAGGACCTGTATGTTACGTTTGCAGGAAGTGTCTCCTTAGCTATTTTTTTGCTGTGCACGTCTATAGCAGAGAGATAGGAACAGCAACAGACCGTCTGTACACTCATCGTGCACAAGTGTCAATCAGTATTTTATAAATGGGGTTGTTTGCTGCGTTCTCACCCATCGTTGTTGGCAAAGTGTATTAATACTGCATAGCTTTCAATTGCGAAAGGCGGCATATATCAGGAAACGTTTTTGACCAAGGCATAGTCTTTTAATATCTCTTCTTAGTTTGACACAACAGAAAGTCTATGTGTCGAGGAGGCATCACAGAAAAACTATTACGGTTCAAGTAAGTGTTGTATTATCGTCGTGGGTGAAGAGTTAACAATTAACTATTTCAAACTGACAATAGGCAAAGATTCATGATTTACATTGTGGAAACGTCAAGAATTATGCCGCGATGGACATGGTACCGTTCCAGTGGTGTCGGATTTTAATTTATTATGATGTTCAAAAGCTTATTGTGTGATTTCTTTTCCTGTTTACCGTCTCTGAAGCTTATCTTATTGAGGAGTTGAATGACTGCGAGGTTGTTTTTATACCAAGCAGTGGATTTTAATAAATATAGCGAAACCAAACACACACAGACACACACACCCACACACACACACACACACACACACACACACACACATATATATATATATATATATATATATATAAAACCAACTCAGTACTACCACTACTACCACTCTCCTTGGTTGAGTTCTGTAGTGGCAGCGGAGTGTGGTTGAGAACACTATGTGCCTTATATTTTATAATAGCTTTACATTCTATTAATTCTATGTTTAAGATGCGTGGCCGGCGTTCTATTTGAAGTGGTCTGTTTCACCGTGTCTGCCTCAGAGTTGTTACGTTTAATGCTTCGAGAAAAGTAAAACTGAGTTCAGAATTAAAAATAAGTAGGAATGTTACTATGTCGGAAGTTTAAAGGAAGTGTTGTATCAACCGGCATGCTGCCGACGTCGGGCGGGGAATGTATGACTACAGCCGTGTCTGTTACTGAAATGACGTTTGTAGACAAGTTCACATTACTTTCATTCTTCGAAGAACTGGAACCGTCCTCCCTACAACTAAATTCCTCCGGCACCAACGGGGAAGGTGTACTTTACAACCATCTCTCGTAAGTACTATAATCTAGACATGTACTTCATATTTAAAAATTTGGAAAAAAATGTATACTGGTTCCCAAGAATGCTTGTGCCATATTCTACAGTACTTTTAAACTTTTATCATTTAAAGTTAATTCAGAAATTTAAGTTGCAGTGATAAATGTAGTTGTAGTAGTATACTAGTAGTCCATACGACTTGCTACAACGACAGTCATATTAAATATTTTCAACTTCTGAACGCTAGTTACACGTCATCTATTTAAAATGTGGGCTGTTAGTAAAAGTCCACAACAGCTAAGATTATCTGTACTTTTTTTTAACTTTTTGCTTTCGTGGTGCTGTTGATGAACAAGATAGAATCGAGTTTAATAAGCTGTAGGTAGAGACAACATTGGGTAAGGGCGGTAATGAGAATAGAATTAGTGCCGAAATGTTTCGGGTGAGTGAGTACCAACCATGTTAAGTGAGTTTTCCAGCTGGTACGTAAGGGAAAATGTGCAATGTCTTAGTGACTAGCTGCACGGAACGGAAACTGTTTTAATTATTATGTCTGACATGTGCAGTAGGACAGCAGGATTTACTGCTACTGTTCCCTTCATTTGCGTTATATGCGAAAAAAAACTGTGTATGCTTGGACTCACGCAGTTAAATTTCCTTAGTCAGCGAGAATTGTTACCGGAATAGCGATTCAACTTGAAAAATTCCATCATTGGTTTCAGATGTGGGTACATGTAAGATGGAAAATTCGGACGAGATGTTATTACTAAGCGACTCCGATTAAATACCACTATTTAACTTCAAATTCCGCGTGAGAGGGGGAAGTCATTTAGCAGTATTGCAAACTTTGGGCTGTTATTTGATAAAACATTCGAGCCAGAGGGTAGCTTTACAAAGCACAAACATGTAAATTTTGTGAGCTTACGATACCATTGGTAATTCCGTTGGGGGCAAGGAAGACGTCGAGATCGATCACTTGTCAATCGAGAAGGCCATATACTTACTGGATTTCTTTCCTGGCGTTCCCACTGATGACTTGGGAGCGACGAAACTGATGTCAGTTATAACGTGAAGAAAAGGTAACAGTCATACCGACACTTACCCTCACGGATGACACAACCTTAGCCAATATCGGTTAGTTGATACGTGAAGGAATAATTAGACTTTGTGTCATCATTATATTGACTAATATTTTTAGTTCTGAAAAGATGAGGCGGGGTTTGGGCAGCAGCTGATTAAAGAGACCTGAATTACAAAGTAATCCTCCAGTCTATTTCACTACGAGACTTCCATTCATGTTTTCGTGCTACGATAAGTCAGAGATATTAATTACACTGGACCTAAACCAGGCTTATATCAGATACCGTTTGCAGAAGCGTCTAAGACAATCACAGCCTTCACAATGCACTAAAACTTATATGAATCTAACTGAGTTTTGTTCAGGCCTTCAACAGGAGCTGCGGTGTTGTTACGTCTCCTGGGCAACATTTTTTGACACAGCTAGGTGTTGTGCCTGCATTTACCTTAATGAAATGAAGTCAGAGTTACACAGATACGGTTCCAGGATTCCTTTATAAATAGCCTTTCAAACGCGATTACATTCACTTTATTGTGAATACGAGGAAGTCATTGTAACTAGAGACTGATAAACGATCTTAGTGATACACTTTATACATAACAGATTATAACATAATTTTTTTTTCGAGTCATTCCTGTCGCGATTTGCATATTTTTCAGCATCGATCAAGATCGATTCAAGAGAGTTTCACGTGCGCATTTCAAACATCGCTGTAATCATTTTCGCGACTACTAGATTTTTAAAAAAGAAGACACTATAGCCAATTTATGAAGCACATGCAGCGATAGACCACTTCTGCGAGAAATGTTTCTCATGTTTCACTTCAGCATATGCACTTACTGAGTCGTTTAAACAAAATAAGTCTTGAGAATTATTTCACAGTAAAGGTTCAGCCTCTTATTCGTTTACACAGCATCACTTCTAGTCATTTCTTTCCCTGTTGCACTCGCAAATAGGGCGAGGACAAAACTACTGTCTACAAGCCTCCACACGAGACCCAGCTTCTGTTGTCTCATCTTCGTGGTCCTTGCACGAAACGTACGATGGCGGCAATAGAATAGTTCTGCTGTCAGCCTTAAAACCGAGTTCTCTAAATTTCTGGGATGGTGCCTCGAGGGAAGTGCGCCGTCTGCCCTCCGAGGTTCTCATTTGAGTCCACAAAGTATATTTCCCTGCTGATCGAACCATCTGGTAACAAATTTGACAGCACGAATCTGAATTATTGCGATGTTTTCCTTTAACCCGACCTGGTGAGTATCCCAAGCACATGAGCAGTACACAAGAAAGGGTCGCACCAGCGTTCTATATGCCGCCTCAGTTATAAATGAGCTACATTTACCCAAAATCCTTCCAATAAACCGAAGTCGATCATTCGCCTTTCCTGCTAAAAACCTGACCTCATCGTTCCATTTCATATTGCTTTGTAAATTTTCGCCTAGATGTTGAATCGATGAGTGTGTTATGCAGCACACGACTAACTCTGTATTCTAAAGTTACAGGAATTGTTTTTTTCCTACTCGATCACATTATCTTATATCTTTCTAAATTTAAAGCACGTTGCAACTCATCACACCAACTAGAAATTCTGTTAACGTCATCTTGCGTCGTCCTACAGCCAGTCAACGCCGACACCTTGCCGTACATCACAGAATCATCAGCAGAAAGACGTAAATCTCTGTAGCCTGTCCGATCACTTACGTATATAGAGGATAAAAGCTGTGAAATCATGCTCCCCAGAGACATTCCTGACAATGCACTTGTCTCTGGTAAACGCTTGCCGACAAGGAAAACGTACTGGGTTGTATTACTCAAATAGTATTGGCTCAAATGGCTCTGAGCCTATGGGACTAAACATCTGATGTCATCAGTCCCCTAGAACTTAGAACCAGTTAAACCTAACTAACCTAAGGACATTACACACATCCATGCCCGAAGGAGGATTCGAACCTGCGACCGTGGCGGTCACGCGGTTCCAGACTGTAGCACCTAGAACCGCTCGGCCACCTATGGCCGGCCACGCAGCTTATGGGAACATTAATCATATCGACCGTGGATCTCTGGAGCGTAGTGCTCATAATCGCTGTAACATCAAATAATCAGTGAACCAACAACTGAGCAAAGATCCAGAAACTTATTAATAAGTTCATGGCTCATGTACGAATAATACAAAACTTTCAGTTATGTCAAATATTCATCCACAGGTATGATGCTAGCTGGTGCTACGAAGGATACAGAAAATTGCTCAACCGGGGAAAGCAATAAGTCTGCAATGCAAAAATATGGCATACCTTAGGTGGCACTGTACGAGAGCTTAGATTACGAGGAAGAATCTCCGTAGCTTGGGTGAAGGACAGAAAAAGCCAGCTGACAAGGTGAACAAGTTCTTTCAGCTTTAATCAGACCAAATGCTAATAAGAACTACTTTCTGAAAGAAAATTAAGGCTAAATGACCCTGATCCTTACTACTTAAACCACGTTACAGCACGTGAAATTAGAAAAGCTGTAATGAGAATCCCTTCTGAAGCAATAGGTATCGACACTATCAGGCGTACCATTTTCCAAAATATACCACACGGCATCGTGCGAGCCTCGGCTAACCTTCACTGGCAGAAAAAGTCGCAACACCAAGAAATAGTTGTGAGACATCAGAGCTACTCTAAATACACGCTGTAGCAGCCGTGAGCACAAGTTACTTTTGATAGTGGACACGGTGTGCTGCTGTTAGTCAAGAACACGTTTATGGTGACTAGGTTTGAACGAGGTCGTGTAATATAGTACCAGAAGCTGGATGCTCCGTCTCCGATACTGTAGAAAGACTTGGCAGGAACGTAGCCACTCTGCGCTACTGCTGAAATCGGTCGTCACGAGATTAAACAGTCGCAAGAATATCGGTCTCCGGATGGCTACGTGGCACTACGAAGACCATACGTTCGGCGTGTAGTTCTGGGGCATATTTCAGCAGCGGTTGACATCATAGCGCCATAGAAAGCTGTTATAAATCTGTTACTTCAAGGACAGCTCTGAGCCAGACGCCTTGTAGCGTGCATTCCGCTGTGCCCAAACCATTGGACAGCGCGGTGGCAGTCTGTTGTGTTTTCTGGTGAAAGCAGGCTCTGTCCCTTGCCAGTGACGGCTGTGTGTTGGTTACTAGGACATCATTTGAGGGCCTGCGGCCAACCTGTCTACTTTCTAGACGCAATGGACCTATACGTAGAGTTATGATCTGCGATGCGATTTCATATATCAGATGGAGTACTCTTATGGCTATCCAACGCACTCTGACAGCAAATCTGTACGTCAACCTGTAGATTGAACCTATTGTGATGCCATTCATGAACAGCGTTCCAGGGTGTATTTCCCACATACAGTTGTTTTCACTCAACATGCTCTACAAAGTGTCGACATGTTGCCCCAGCCTGCTCTATCATCACATCTGTCTCCAATCGAACCCATATGGAGCATCATCACACAACAGCTCCACCGTCCTCCACATTAATTATTCTTGGTGTTGTGACATTTTTTCCGTCAGGGAATTTAAATCTGCCTTCGAGTTTGGGACACAACGCCTTCAATGAGTAAGAAGTAAAGTTCAGACTACTCCTAAAAAAAACCACATGCACTTAGTGTTAAACTAATTACCTGAAAAAACGAGAACCATCGATTATACTCTTCGCTAACGTTGCTATCCAGGGGTATCGGCTTGCTATTTGCTGTGGTCGCTGAGGCGGGAAGTGGCGCTCGTAGACTTTGACTGGGCAGGTCCCTCCCATCGCGTCCTGTGCAGGAAAGTTGAGTTAGTTACTGCTGAGTATTTTCCTGGAAGTAAAAGTGTTTACAATCGCTTCTTTCAGCTACCCGATGACGTGGTAATCCACTTACGGATGCTGAAAGCAGGAGCTACAATCAGCTACATTCTACCAGCTCTACTTTAGTGTTCGTTTCTGGTGCAGGCAACAACACGCCGAAATCTACATCTTTTGCTGTGAGTTTTGTGCGCGTCGGTGCGTTTCCGTCAATTAAGGAAAGTGCGTTCTGATTAGCTTACGATGTTAGTGCAATGAGGTGTAATTTGTGGTTCGGGACGTTTACCTTTCTTTTCTGCATGCAAATTGCCCGGAGTATAAGTTATCATTAGTTTGTCTGTCTGGTGTTTTTTACTATCAATTGTGCATTGAGATCTCTGGATTTGCGGAATTAGCCTGATAGCTTGTACTGATAGCCTATATCAGGGATTGCACGATTAGTTGAGAGAGTGTACTGACGGGGAATCAATTACGCACATCTCTCTGTGGTTCTGTTTAAACGGTTAAGGAACCGGGACTGAGCAAGGATGTACTATTTTTTGGAAATTTGTGGTAAGTTCCTATATGACCAAATTGCTGACGTTATCGGTTCCTAGGCTTACACACTACTGAATATAATTTAAAATAAGTTACGGTAAGGACTACACATACACCCATTCCCAAGGGAGGACGCGAACCTCCGACGGAGAGAGTCGCGCGAACCTCACTCGATCAAGTTTGTATCTGTTTGGATTCACCGAGAACTCGAGTTAAGGATATCCATGTCCGAGCGAGCACTGAGTTTCACTGTATGTGTTTTATGAAGTTTTCTAAACGCCGTTAAGTGTGTGCGTATTTAAGTGTTACCTTTTGTTGGGAAGTCTACGATAAGAACTGCATTGTGTTTTCGCATTGCACGTTATTTACTGTCAAATACTGAAATGTGGCAATAAGGAAAAACGTATGTTGGTCACTGCGGTTCAGCTGGATAAGGTAAGGTTAGTGCCGTCTTTGGGTAAATGGGTTTTTGTACGAAAATTGTAAGTGATATCTTACGACAAACGGCCTTACTTGTAAGAGGCGGATACGTTAAGAGTTAGTTTGGTTGTAGTTCGGTGAGTTTCCACTAGTGTATCTACTAATTCATAGCAACGATTACGACAAACCGGGCTCAGGTAATACCTGTTAAGTGTGCAACTTATCCGGCTATTGATGGTGTTAATCGTTACCTGTGATAACCATTTAACCCATGTTATAATCAATACCACGAGGCAGCTGTGTTTGTTCGAAACAGCTTAGACCGATGT
Organism: Schistocerca americana; assembly: GCF_021461395.2. Lineage (NCBI taxonomy): Eukaryota > Metazoa > Arthropoda > Insecta > Orthoptera > Acrididae > Schistocerca > Schistocerca americana. Next base: position 303,209,275 of record NC_060126.1, on the reverse strand, counting down.
GCGGACACTAATAATTACCAACTATAAGATAAGTAACTGAAGTGTGTTGTCTGCCTTACTATTTGGTATTCTTTGATGTCAGAATTTTACTTTCTTGCAAATATAGTTTCACAAGTTAGTGTCAAAATTTTTTTCTAGGGCACTTCTTTACGTTTAAAAGGTGCTGCAAATTTTATTTACTTAATAGTCGTGCTCAAACTGTAAGGATTGACATAAATTCATCGCTTGAAAATAAAATCGCTGATTAAAAGCAAAGTAACATATGTAATTTTTCATCCTAAAAATATGACCTTGAAAATATATTTAAAACTTAGTAGTAAATATTTTAAAGTACCACAAGCACCAACAAATATCAGTACTTATTAATTGTATAAAAATAGCAACGAAGAATTGAAAAGAATATGAGCATAAAAATCGCATAATTTTTGGAATACTCAATTAATTTAAAAAAATATTTCCTTTAGTACATTTTTCAGACATATGTAGTGCTAATATACAAACCAGACTGCAGTTGGTCTTCTGCAACCGGAGGCCCTCCTGCCAGCCCTAGGCACTCCTTGGGACATACCACCTGTGCAGAGATGGCTCCTGCGCAAAGGAATTGTTTTGTAGTTTTAATATGTTTCATACAACGCAATTGCACCAGTACATTCATCATTCACAACAGAAAATTGAACTTATTTAGATGAGAGACCTAAACAGTTACTAAATGTTCACTTTACACATCAAAAGTCTCACAGTACTATATCTCGATGCTTTTCCTGTATTTACTATGGTCAACTGACCTCTGAGTTGTGAGAAAACAGTTCCAGAATCTGTAATAATTTACCAAACTGTCATCCATTCAATGGGAATTACATTCACTTCTGTGTCTATAAGAGTAATTTAACTTAATTCGAGGCGTGAACAGAAACTTACTAGGAGAAACTATCTCCATAATATAGCTAAGAAGATTGTGTAGTCGCAACATTTTGAGATTGTTGCTGCTACACCCCACGCATCTCACTGCATGCAATAAACACTTACAGATGTAGAATGAGAATTTCACTCTGCAGCTGAGTGCGTGCTGATATGAAACTTCCTGACAGATTAAAACTGTGTGCCAGACCGAGACACGAAATCGGGACCTTTGCCTTTCGCGGGCAAGTGCTCGACCAGCTGAGCTATCCAAGCACTGCTCATGCCCCGTCCTCACAGCTTTACTTCTGCCAGTACCTCGTCTCCTACTTTCCAAACTTTACAGAAGCTCTCCTGCGAACCTTGCAGAGTGAAAATCTCATTCTGGAAACATCCCCCAGGCTGTGGCTAATCCATGTCTCCGCAATGTCCTTTCTTTCAGGAGTGCTAGTTCTGCAAGGTTCGCAAAAGAGCTTTCGTAAAGTTTAGAAAGTAGGAGACGAGGTACTGGCAGAAGTAAATCCGTGAGGACGGGGCGTGAGTCGTGGTTGGGTAACTCAGATGGTAGAGCACTTGACCGAGAAAGGCAGAGGTCCCGGTCGAGTCTCGGTCAGGCACACAGTTTTAATCTGCCAGGAAGTTTGTTACAGAGGTAGCTGCAGCGAAAGTTTGACAGTGTAAAAGATATGGTAATATTTAAACAACAGAACTCTGAGGGCATAATTTAATATCCATTGTCTACTCCACACAGCACAAATTTTGTCACACAACTTGGAGGAACGTTAGATATATCGATCGTGACAGTCCAAAGCGGACTGCCTACAGCATGGTTCACAAAGATATGGAAATATTTTAATATGTTACTCTGCAAGTACAAGTAAAGAAAAAAGTTCAAATGAAGATAGGTCCGCAAATGTTTATTTACGGCTAATAATAGCTATTCCGTATAATTTAGCAAGTTCGTTAGTGTGAAACCATAGCAAAACCTTTTTTAGATTAAAGTAAGGCACGATTTCAGATTTTTGTTGTTGTTATTGGTCTCCTGAATCTAATAAAACATGTACCAGACGTGCAGTAGTTTTCCAGAACATCCAACATGAATTCACAGGTGCTATTGTATTGATGAAATTAGATTATCAGACATATTCACACAGTTTCATTTAACGTTATTACCCCGTTTTTTTTTAAATTAAGTTCTCCACTACTTCTGTTGAAAACGTTGTGCATAGTCTGGAATTTAAACAACGAATTAGGCCAAGTAGTTAATAAATTAAAATTTCACGAAATTACGTCTTCACTTCTCTGGATGTTATGGAAAACTACTGCAGATACACGTCTGGTACATGTTTTATTAGATCCACTTGATCAATAAAAACAAAATGAATGGAAATCACGCTTTGCTTTAACCTCGTACAGTCATGGCTTCAAATTAGCGACGTTGCTAAATTCCCGACAAAATATTTTACTAGCCACAACGCCGTAACTAAACATTTTCGGATGTGTGTTTATCTGCACTGTTTTCTTTAGTTTTACTTATAGAATAACATAGGAAAATATTAGCATATCTTCGTGAATCAACCTGTAGAAATACAAAGGCTCCAAATAAACAGTGCTTCCAAGAAAGTTGCTAAATTTTTGAGCTTCTGTTTCATGGCTCCATACAAAAAACATTCAATTCAGTATAACAATACGAGCCCAGCGTCCTGTTAAAGGATTTCTGTAGCTTTGGTAAAAATCAGAAAAAATCAATAGCTGTATATCACATCATAGCTGATAAACTTGTACAACTTATACCGCAAATATCAGTCGGAATTAAGTAAGCACCCGGTACCAACTGATGACCTGAGATATGCCACTGACAAACGTGCGGCTACCATAACGACACTGCTTGAGTTCGGCAAAGTATTTGATGCACAAGAAATTGGTCCAGCGCGTGAGAAAAATAGACAATTACATACACATACTTCTGTAGCTACTCTGATTTCTCTTACTTTATTAAGATGGTCATTTCTCCCTATGTAGGTAGGCGACTCTAAAATAATTTCACATTAAGGGAAAATATTGGTGACTGAAATTTCGTGAGAAGATCCTGTCGCAGTGAAATCGCCATTCGTTTAATGACTTGCAAAGGACGTATAAGGGTACTGTAAGCAGTCTCTTTAGTAGAAATGTTATACCTTCTAAGTCTTGGTGAAGTACAGTCCATGTGGTGTCTTCCCCATAACATTACCTATCTGGTCTTTCCAATTTAAATTGTCCTTAACACTAACTCACAGATACTTAGTTCAACTGGAAGCTTTTAAACTTGTGTAATTTCTGGTGTAACCAAAATTTAATGGCTTTCTTTTCTTACTCATTTGGGTGACCTTATAGTTTATCTATTCTGAGACCATTGTCACTTTTCGCACAATGCAGATACAGTTAGTAGTAGTTTATCCTGTAGTGAAGTAGAAGTGGATAACTCCTGTGAATTAATATGGTTGGAGGTTACACTAAACAACCGAACTAGGTTAATAATTGGCTCCTTTTACCGACCTCCCGACTCAGCAGCATTAGTGGCAGAACAACTGAGAGAAAATTTGGAATACATTTCACATAAATTTTCTCAGCATGTTATAGTCTTAGGTGGAGATTTCAATTTACCAGATATAGACTGGGACACTGAGATGTTTAGGACGGGTGGTAGGGACGGAGCATCGAGTGACATTATACTGAGTGCACTATCCGAAAATTACCTCGAGCAATTAAACAGGGAACCGACTCGTGGAGATAACATCTAGGACCTACTGATAACAAACAGACCCGAACTTTCCGACTCTGTATGTACAGAACAGGGAATCAGTGATCATAAGGCCGTTGCAGCATCCCTGAATATGGAAGTTAATAGGAATATAAAAAAAGGGAGGAAGGTTTATCTGTTTAGCAAGAGTAATAGAAGGCAGATTTCAGACTACCTAACCGATCAAAACGAAAATTTCTGTTCCGACACTGACAATGTTGAGTGTTTATGGAAAAAGTTCAAGGCAATCGTAAAATGCGTTTTAGACAGGTACGTGCCGAGTAAAACTGTGAGGGACGGGAAAAACCCACCGTGGTACAACAACAAAGTTAGGAAACTACTGCGAAAGCAAAGAGAGCTCCACTCCAAGTTTAAACGCAGCCAAAACCTCTCAGACAAACGGAAGCTAAACGATGTCAAAGTTGGCGTAAGGAGGGCTATGCGTGAAGCGTTCATTGAATTCGAAAGTAAAGTTCTATGTACCGACTTGACAGAAAATCCTAGGAAGTTCTGGTCTTACGTTAAATCAGTAAGTGGCTCGAAACAGCATATCCAGACACTACGGGATGATGATGGCATTGAAACAGAGGATGACACGCGTAAAGCTGAAATACTAAACACCTTTTTCCAAAGCTGTTTCACAGAGGAAGACCGCACTGCAGTTCCTTCTCTAAATCCTCGCACAAACGAAAAAATGGCTGACATCGAAATAAGTGTCCAAGGAATAGAAAAGCAACTGGAATCACTCAATAGAGGAAAGTCCACTGGACCTGACGGGATACCAATTCGATTCTACACAGAGTACGCGAAAGAACTTGCCCCCCTTCTAACAGCCGTGTACCGCAAGTCTCTAGAGGAACGGAGGGTTCCAAATGATTGGAAAAGAGCACAGATAGTCCCAGTCTTCAAGAAGGGTCGTCGAGCAGATGCGCAAAACTATAGACCTATATCTCTTACGTCGATCTCTTGTAGAATTTTAGAACATGTTTTTTGCTCGCGTATCATGTCATTTCTGGAAACCCAGAATCTACTATGTAGGAATCAACATGGATTCCGGAAACTGCGATCGTGTGAGACCCAATTCGCCTTATTTGTTCATGAGACCCAGAAAATATTAGATACAGGCTCCCAGGTAGATGCTATTTTTCTTGACTTCCGGAAGGCGTTCGATACAGTTCCGCACTGTCGCCTGATAAACAAAGTAAGAGCCTACGGAATATCAGACCAGCCGTGTGGCTGGATTGAAGAGTTTTTAGCAAACAGAACACAGCATGTTGTTATCAATGGAGAAACGTCTACAGACGTTAAAGTAACCTCTGGCGTGCCACAGGGGAGTGTTATGGGACCATTGCTTTTCACAATATATATAAATGACTTAGTAGATAGTGTCGGAAGTTCCATGCGGCTTTTCGCGGATGATGCTGTAGTATACAGAGAAGTTGCAGCATTAGGAAATTGTAGCGAAATGCAGGAAGATCTGCAGCGGATAGGCACTTGGTGCAGGGAGTGGCAACTGACCCTTAACATAGACAAATGTAATGTATTGCGAATACATAGAAAGAAGGATCCTTTATTGTATGATTATATGATGGCGGAACAAACACTGGTAGCAGTTACGTCTGTAAAATATCTGGGAGTATGCGTGCGGAACGATTTGAAGTGGAATGATCATATAAAATTAATTGTTGGTAAGGCGGGTACCAGGTTGAGATTCATTGGGAGAGTGCTTAGAAAATGTAGTCCATCAACAAAGGAGGTGGCTTACAAAACACTCGTTCGACCTATACTTGAGTATTGCTCATCAGTGTGGGATCCGTACCAGGTCGGGTTAACGGAAGAGATAGAGAAGATCCAAAGAAGAGCGGCGCGTTTCGTTACCGGGTTATTTGGTAACCGTGATAGCGTTACGGAGATGTTTAATAAACTGAAGTGGCAGACTCTGCAAGAGAGGCGCTCTGCATCGCGGTGCAACTTGCTCGCCAGGTTTCGAGAGGGTGCGTTTCTGGATGAGGTATCGAATATATTGCTTCCCCCTACTTATACCTCTCGAGGAGATCACGAATGTAAAATTAGAGAGATTAGAGCGCGCACGGAGGCTTTCAGACAGTCGTTCTTCCCGCGAACCATACGCGACTGGAACAGGAAAGGGAGGTAATGACAGTGGCACGTAAAGTGCCCTCCGCCACACACCGTTGGGTGACTTGCGGAGTATCAATGTAGATGTAGATGTAGTGTTGGTTTTGGAAATGGTTTGGATATTCTAAAGACTTCACTAGAGGGCAAACGATAGCTTCTTCTACAAACAGTCTAACAGGGCTACCAAGATTGCCTCCTAAAATGTTTACGTAGGTTAGGGAGGGCAGAAGACTATAACTCTTATTTTGGGAAAGCCAGATAATAGTTCTGTTTTATAGAAACCGGACGTGTTTTTCTTCATAGAGTTACCACAATCGTTACTGAAGAATAAGTACGAGATTGAATTGAAATAGTTCTATTTTACTCGATGATTTTCTGTAGATTACTACGAACTGTGACCCATTTGATAGGAGCGCACGAGTCTAGTCACGTAACTGAGGTGATGCATCATAGACAAGCAACTGATTAGAAGTCTTTTATGAGGAACAGTGTTAAAAGCCTTCTGGAAGCCTAGAAATATGGAATCAATTTGAGATCCCTCGTCGACAGCACTCATTATTACTTACGAATGAAGAGCTGGTTGCGTTTCACAAGAACGAATTTTCTGAAAACACGCTGACAATGCGTCAATGAATATCAGGCATATGAATATCGATCTTTCTTCAGTGTTCCAAAAACTACGACTTAGAGTACGTGTGTTGACGTCGCAGGTATTTTTTGTAACTGACCAGAAATTATTAACTTTCATGTTACACAAACTACTGATTTCGTTTCATCTTGACGGTATCCAAATACCATGTATCAGTAGATGGTAAAAATGAAGAGTGAAATTCCGCAGCGGCAGCTCAGCTGGACAGAAATGCTGTCGCCACATCAAAGGAGACGTACATTACGCAATGAGTTATTTGAACGAAACTGCCCTATTATGATGTAATCCATACCGGCACCAGTAGTTGTAATGCTAGATGATTAGAACTGACCATGAACGAATGTGTGTTACATCCAACTTGTCCCCAATATGAGCACGTCAGTGCTTCGCTGCCCTGTTAATGATTTCGTCTAAACAAGTTACGTGACTAACATAACCTATGTCTACATCACCAACTCCCCAGGGTGCAAGCACACTTTTTACCTCGTGTGACGTCGTGTGCTGTCAATACTACGCCACCTGAGTCCACATGTAGAATTTGGCGGTAGCCCATGTGACTACGCTGCAAATCTACGGTCGGCTTAGAGACAAGACCTCCTCAGCCCACGCCGCTAGTACCGCCACGAAACCGACTTAATAGACGACCCACCGCTCTCTAGAGTAGTCTAGGCTAGTCTTTCTGTTGTTCCGCTCTCTCTGTCTAGTCTAAGCGTTGTCATTCAGCCTTTGTTACTACTGCGGACATCGGACTTGACCTATCTCACCGACTTGTGTTGGATATTACGCCGGACTTGCTGGGAATCGCGTTCAGTTTAGAGATGTATCAAACACTACCCTAAGAATCTCGTTATTTGTGTCCCTGTCACAGAAGCCACCACGTCCTTGACCTCCACAAGTTTTTGGTCAACCAGACATCTCACATGAGAAGGCACGCGCTGTCACTGAGCCGAATATAACCATTGCAAACATCCAACTTTCAATTTCAATCATGACTATAGTAAAAATATGGCAAAGGTAATGTTGAATCATATCACTCGGAGCAGTTGTGATCTAAATAAGAATTGATTTATTCATTCTTAACATCACAAGACAAAAAATGACTAAAGAAACGACACACACATTTTTTATTTGGACAAACGCTATCAAAGATATGCGGCCTAAGGTGAACAAAGTGATCACCTGGGGATCAACACACGACACAAACCAGAACACTAAACGCTTTACCTGACTTCATACATGTGAATCCGCGGTATGGCCCAAAAACTACGCTACAGTCAAGCATGGTGCTGAGAAGAATATATTGGAGCCCTACGCCACAGCAACGAACACTTTACCCACCTGCTCGACAGGGCGGCACCCCGCGATGCGCTCGGCGACCCGAGTCATGGACGGCAGTAAACTGTTATTAATGTCGCGCGTCCGAAAGATGCAAGTAGGCGGTCTCGCGTTTGGCTAATTCGTAGCCTCTCAAACCCCGGTGGGTTCTAGTGTGCAGGTGGACCAGTTTGCTGTTGTGCCAAACCAATTTGACTCCATGCCACAACTATGAATGACGGAATATGTCAAATGTTTAGACGGATGACTCAAAACAAATAAGTGCACCCACGCACCACTCGTTGTGTGCTTGATGCTAAAAGCAGTACGTCTGACAGTTCAGATGAAAACTGGCACAGGCTCTCCCTTTCTCTGCATACACAGATTTGACCAATTAGTGACTTTAAGAATTAATTGGGAGAAAAGGAGAAACAGACTCAGATTATAGGCCTCTTTCTCCCACGTTTACGCTGTGACGTTTGCTAAAAGCATGAACTCGATGGAACCACAGTCTTACATACAAAGATTGCTATGTACCCTGTAGCGTCCATCTCGAACTTTCCAAAGAATGGCCATAAACTCGCTAAACCCTTGTGCCTTTACAAATATATCTTGAAGTAGAGTCTTAACGTATGGGCGCCCCTGGTCATGGAAATTCGCAGAAACGCACAGCCGTCTCATTGCCTTCCTGCCTAACAAGGGCCCATCCTCTGATTTATTTGCTGATCATCAATGCTCTGCCCATAGCTAGTTGGCCGATGTGAACGCGGCCGCCGGCCGACAGGCGCCATCCAACGAGTCTGCACAATGAGACTGATTAGCAGCACGTTTTCACCCTGCAGAAAAAACGTCCCCTCGGCTCTGAGCCACCGTACGCTTTCACTGCAGTCGTTTAAATCGGCACCCTCTTCCTTTAGATGCAGGCAAAGTTTACCGCAATTCCTTCAGTAGAGCACACAAGCAAGAGCGTAACTACTGCCAACCATTTCATGATATGAATGAAGTCAGATAATTTCCAACTATAGCAACCATGTAATAAAGATCAACTTCCCTAGGAACACAACACCGTATCAGAACTGACTGTACCCTGCAATCTCTCACCATCGCCAGTCAATGAGAGGTTCAGATGAACTAGACTACCCAGTCCATTGAATCGAAACAGAGCTCTCACCATTATTGAACCACTACCTACTTACACTGTGTCTTGTTGAAAACTTGGTTTTGTGGATAAGTGGGGTGTGTGACACACTCAAAAACTAGCATGAGCTCTTACGAACTGAAATAGGCACTCGTCTGACATGACCACCGTTTCCCTGTCGTTTAGGGTCCACCCGATATGGTCATCGGCTCAGGAGAGGCACTCCAAGTGATGTCATGCCGTTAGCAAAGGCACTCAGGTCGGTCGTCTGCTGCCATAGCCCGCTAACGACATCTTTCGCAGCACAGCCGTAACAGATACGTTAGTCGTACGTTTCACACTGATTACTACGGCTATTTCACGTATTGTTATTGCCTGTTAGTACTGACCAATCTAACTCAGTTGCTGTCGGTCGTTAAGTGAAGGCCATCAACCACTGCATTCTCCGCCTGAAACGTCATATTCTCGGCACACTCTGAATTCCCAAACGATCTCCAGAATGTACTTACCCAATCGTCTCGCTCCAAATGCCTTTCCGCGTTCAAAGTATGCTAATTACCTTGTTGAGGCCATAATTAACTTGGTAAATTATTGTACATGAATCACATCTACATCTACATCATACTCCGCAAGCCACCTAATGGTGAGTGGCGGACAGTACTTTTGGTACAACTATCTGATCCCCACAACCATGTTCCACTCGCAAATAGTGCGCGCAAAGAATGATTGTCACTAACCACCGGATCACAAATGAAAGCTCCGCCAACGCACTGCCGTTTTACGCCTTGTGTACCCGATACTGCCGACACCTGCATGTGTGCATGTCGTTATCCCATCACTTTTGTTACCTTAGAGTTATGTTTCGTACATGATCCAGTCGCCTGCTGTGGAGGCGACCCTTGAACCGACATCCATTGACCTCTGTACAACAACAGGTCCATTATCAGTGGTGCCGGGCATATTCGACTTATAATATCACTAACTGGAGTAGAGGTGTTTACAGTGATGAGTCCCGCTTCAAACTGAGCCCCGATGACCAGTGGAGACGTACTTGCAGACACGCATGGATGGATGTGCCATATCATATCATAGCACGACCCCTTTGAGTGTCATCCACGCAACTTTACAGCATGTTCTAAGCCCGTTTTATTGCCCTTTATGGCAAGGCATTATGGGCTTACATCTTAGCTACATAACGCCCTCCTGCACACAGCGACACTTTCAGCTGCTTGCCTTCGTGCTTTCCAAAACCTACGTTACACTGTAAGGTCACCTTTTCTCACCCCAGTTGAGAAAGTTTAGAGCATTATTGGAAAGACCCTCCAAGCAACTCGGCATTTTGAAGATCTAAAGAGCAATTGGGACTGCATGTACCAAGGTATCCTTCAGGAGGACATCCAACCATTCTATCAAACAATGTCAATACTAATAACTGCTAACATAGCGCCAAAGGTGGACCAAAGAGTAAACGACTTCCTCAACTTATGAAGCTTTTCCTCATCAATTAACTATCGAATTTTTTCTCAAGTTGCAATCATTTGTTGACTGTACACGCACATTACATCAACCGAGTTCCGTCCCAGCCCTTCGTGATGCATCACTTTTTGTCTTAGAGTATATTCGTAAAGTAATTCTGGCGCAAGGATTGTCCTTTTTAGGAGCAGTAGTGGTCAATTTCATAACAAATAACCTTTTCGTTCCAAATCAAGGCGGGAGGAATATGGGAATCTTTTATCTGCATACGTGAGAACGAAAATTATTCGACACAATGGAAGAGACACAAAAGATTTAGACCTTGTATCGTAAAGCTGTTAATACTCAGTAAAAAGCCCTGTCCGGTTAAGAAGCAGCACATGAGCCACGCTGCCTCACGGATGACCCAATATGTGCAAAATGGGTTTAGCTTTAGAACTGACTGCCGCAGGATCGCCTGTCGAGCTATGTGACGAACGCTACGAACAATACCATACAGTTACCATAATCGCGCGTCATCTCTTTGCATCCCATTAAAATGGAACTAACTCTTAATTTAACGAAACTGGAATGTAAACGCAGCCATGGAGCACAAAACGACAAAAATTTATGTATTCATTAAAGTTATTTACGAAATATCAAGGTAGTTAATTTACTGTTTAGCTTGTGGAAATTTGTATGATATCTATGTCGTAACTGCTTCTTCAAATTATCACAATAAATAATCCGTAGTATAGCCCGTATATTTTGGAAGAAAATTCATTTCTATAGTCTTGTCATCGCAACGATATGTAAGCACAGCGTTCATTGAGTTATTGAAATTTAGGAAACGTCTGTTAGATATTGGTCAAACGAACTCCACTTACCTAAACATCTAAACGGGAATGCTATCACAGCTCTGAATATGTGAACATAGCAACTTCATGCTGCATTTTGTTCCAAATGGGTGCTGTTTTTGGAGCTAGCAGTTACTGACTGGTAACATTAATCTTCTTTCCCAGAGTTTATTTCTAGGTAATTAAGTGCACATAGTGTCACTCTGCTGTACGCGACGCTTGCCTCATTTATCCTTTACGTTTCCCTTTCTTCACATATCAGATATTACTAGAAAAAGTTATGCCTATGGTTCCACCTTTAATATTTTCTGTCAAGCGATATGAGGTGAGAGCAAAAACTATGACGCTGTTGAGTCCGTCCTGTCAGTCAGTGTACAAGAACAAATGAATAAAGGCTTGTATACTGGTGAACGCATACAGTGCAGTTCGATGAAAGGGGATGCATATAGGGAACGAATGGATGAACGGAGTGTCTCAAAGATTAGCAACAAGTAATTCGTTTCCAGCTGTTCGCCTCTTCGAAACGTAGTTAGAGGTCAAACATCGTTATTGGTACATCTGTTACAAATTGAAAATGCGTCTAAGAGTCGATTACAAACGAAGTTACGTGGTTCTGTTCGGCGAATTGACTTACCGACACAGGCGGCGACCACGACGATGACAATGAGTGTCTTCTGCATGGCGAATAGTAGCCAGGAGTTAGGAACATCGCCTTTTATAAGCTAGTAAGCTTCCGTTGTTACGTAAAGCGAACGTCATCAGTTAAGTGCGAATTGTAGTGATAAAAGCTACCAGGTGTTTTGTACTTCACAGAAAACTATCCGTTGTTCCCTCCTGTGGATGTTAATAGCAGTCGAACAAGGAAAAGGGAAATGAATTTACATGTCACTGGCTGAGGGAGGCGTGGCTACTCGAGCGAGCCAGATAACAAAACGTTTACAAGATACGAAGTCTGGTTACGTAAAGTTTTTAGTTTTTCATTTATTTATTTATATAATGCTCTGAATTAAAAGAAATACTATCGACGGCTCTCGAGTAACATATACCAAATAAATTAATAAGAAATGCTACTGATCCCCTACATTACACAGTACAGGTCTGAACACTGTTGCAAAAGCGACGAAAAAAGCATATCAAATTAGAATGAACGCGAAACCTCCAAGAGTGTTGAAGTTTTACAGAAGCTAGAAATTTACTCCGAACTCGAATGACAAATACTTTTAATAGTTTGCACAACGAAACTAAATCTAAAATGTGGCAGAAGATCCAAAGACATTCTGGTCGTATATAAAGTACGCAAGCGGAAATATGCAATGAATATCTCCATTACACTATAACACCCTACTGATGACAGTGCCATTAAAGCAGAGTTACTAAAAGCGGATTTAGCAAATTCTTTCCCCAAAGAAGACGAAGTAAATATTCCAGATTCGAATCAAGATAAGCTGGAAACGTGAGTAACTTACAAGCAGATATCCTTGGTGTAACACAGCAATTTAAATCATAAAAGCAAAGCCTCCGGTTCTTACTGTATACCAGACAGGTTCCTCTCAGAGTATGTTGATAAAGTAGTTTCATATTTATAGAAGTATGTACAAGCGCTTTCTCGTCGAGTCATTCTTACCTAAACACTGGAAAGTTGCGCAGCTCACACCAATATTTAAGAAAGGAAATGGCTTTAATCCGCTGAATTACAGACCCAAATCGTAAACGTCGATTTGCCGTAGTGCTTAGGAACATATATTCTGTTCGAAGATTATGAGTTACCTCAAAGCAAACAATTTATTGAAAAACGGATAACGGCTTGTGAAACACAGCTACCAATTTATTGTCAGGAAGTAATGAGCGCTATTGACGGGGTTGTCATAGTGTTCCGTAGCTGCAGGTTTCCAGAAATTCCGTATTTTTAGGTTTCCTGGAAGTTATTGACACCGTTCTCCACGGGCAGGAGCTGCTTCTGTTCAAATTGCGTGACTGCGGAGGATCGTCCCAGTTGTGTGACTGGATTTGTGACTTCCTGCCAGAAAGGTCACAGTTCGTAGTAATAGACGGAAAGTCATCGAGTAAAACAGAAAAAATACCTGGCGTTCCCCAGGAAGTGTTATAGGCTTCAAAAAATGGTTCAAATGGCTCTGAGCACTATGGGACTCAACTTCTGAGTTCATAAGTTCCCTAGAACTTGGAACTACTTAAACCTGGCTAATCTACGGGCATCACACACATCCCTGCCCGAAGCAGTATTCGAATCAGCGACCGTAACGGCCGCGCGGTTCCAGACTGTAGCGTGTTATAGGCCCTCTGTTGTTCCTCGTCTACATGACCGATTTAGGAGACAATATGAGTAGCACTCGTAGATTGTGGGAAGATGGAGCTGTCATTTATGGTCTTATAAAGTCATCAGATGCTCAAAACAAATTCCACTACAATTTAAACGAGGTATCTATATGGTGCGAAATGTGGCAATTGACTCTAAATAATTAAAAAGGTGAAGTCGACCACATGAGTACTAAAAGAAATCGACTAAATTTCGGTTATACTAAAAAATCACACAAATATAAAGGCTATAAACTCAACTACATACTTATGGATATCTATTACGAATAACTTAAGTTGGTTCAATCACATATAATGTTGTGGGTAAAATAAACCGAAAACCCTAATTTATTTACAAAATACTTAAAACGTGTGACGGGGTCTCTAAAGAGACTGCGCACACTACGCTTGTCCGTGCTCTTCCGGAGTAGTCCTGTGCGGTGTAGGAGACGCATCATATTGGATCTACGGAGGACACTGAAAAAGTTCAGAGATGGGCACCTCGTCTTGTTCTGTCACGAAATAGCGAAGAGAGTGTCACGGATATGGTACGTGAACTGGTGCGGCAATCACTAAACGGAAGTCGTTTTCCTTTGTGGCTGGAAGTTGTCACGAAATTTCAGTCACAATTTTTTTCCTCAGAGTGTGGAGATTTGGGATTATGCCCACCTACATAGGGCGCAATGATCATCGTAATGAAACATGAGAAATCAGAGCACTCACGGACAGATGTACTCGTATGTATTTGTGTTTCCCGCGGGCTGTAACAAAGTGGTGCGTTAGAGAAAAAGAATGACAGTGGTTCGGTGAACCCTGTGTCAGGCACTTCATTGTGAATTGCAGAGTAATGAAGCAAATGTGGATGCATTTTCACAGACCATAAGTGACTACCTGGACCAACAGAGTGAACTGGACAGAAATAAAGCTGTAAGCTACCCGTGGTCTAGGGGTAGCGTCTTTGATTCATAATCAAAACTTCTTCGGTCCCGTGTTCGATCGCCGCCACTGCCTAAGTTTTGATAAATAATCAGCATTGGTGGCCGATAACTTCCGGCATAGAAGTCAGCCTCATTCTGCCAACGGCCTTGTCAAAGAGGGCGGAGGAGCGGATAGAGGTTCAAGGCACTCTCTTGTCCTAGGGGTGGGAAATTGCCCCTAAAGGCGGAAGAATCAGCAATGATCAACGACATGAGGATGCAGAAGGCAATGGAAACCACTGCATTAAAGACACGTAACGTGTATCCACAGGACATGTGGCCTGTATTAGAAGAAGTGTCATGATGATCTCTCCATTGGAAAAAGATTCCGGAATAGTCCCCCATTCGGATCTCCGGTAGGGGACTGCCAAGGGGAAGGTTACCATGAGAAAAAGATTGAATAATCAACGAAAGGATAGCGTTCTACGAGTCGGGGCGTGGAATGTCAGGAGCTTGAACGTGGTAGGGAAACTAGAAAATCTGAAAAGGGAAATGCAAGGCTCAATCTCGATATAGTAGGGGTCAGTGAAGTGAAGGAAGCCAAGGATTTCTGGTCAGATGAGTATCGGGTAATATCAACAGCAGCAGAAAATGGTATAACAGGTGTAGGATTCGTTATGAATAGGAAAATAGGGCAGAGGGTGTGTTACTGTGAACAGTTCAGTGACCGGGTTGTTCTAATCAGATTCGACAGCAGACCAACACCGGCAACAATAGTTCAGGTATACATGCCGACGTCGAAGCTGAAGACGAACAGATAGAGAAAGTGTATGAGGATATTGAAAGGGTAATGCAGTAAGTAAAGGGGGACGAAAATCTAATGGTCAAGGGCGACTGGAATGCAGCAGTAGGGGAAGGAGTAGAAGAAAAGGTTACGGGAGAATATGGGCATGGGACAAGGAATGAAAGAGGAGAAAGACTAATTGAGTTCTGTATCAAGTTTCAGCTAGTAATAGCGAATACCCTGTTCAAGAATCACAAGAGGAGGAGGTATACTTGGAAAAGGCCGGGAGATACGGGAAGATTTCAATTAGATAACATCATGGTCAGACAGAGATTCCGAAATCAGATACTGGATTGTAAGGCGTTCCCAGGAGCAGACATAAGATACTGGATTGTAAGGCGTTCCCAGGAGCAGATATAGACTCAGATCACAATATAGTAGTGATGAAGAGTAGGCTGAAGTTCAAGACATTAGTCAGGAAGAATCAGTCCGCAAAGAAGTGGGATACGGAAGTACTAAGGAATGACGAGATACGTTTGAAGTTCTCTAACGCTATAGATACAGCAATAAGGAATAGCGTAGTAGGCAGTACAGATGAAGAGGAATTGACATCTCTAAGAAAGGGCCATCACAGAAGTTGGGAAGGAAAACATAGGTACAAAGAAGGTAGCTGCGAAGAAACCATGAGTAACAGAAGAAATACTTCAGTTGATTGATGAAAGGAGGAAGTACAAACATGTTCCGGGAAAATCAGGTATACAGAAATACAAGTCGCTGAGGAATGAAATCTGTAGGAAGTGCAGGGAAGGCTCTGAGCACTATGGGACTTAACATCTATGGTCATCAGTCCCCTAGAACTTAGAACTACTTAAACCTAACTAACCTAAGGACATCACACAACACCCAATCACGAGGCAGCGAAAATCCCTGACCCTACCGGGAACCGAACCCGGGAAACCGGGCGTGGGAAGCGAGAACGCTACCGCACGACCACGAACTGCGGACGAAGTGCAGGGAAGCTAAGACGAAATGGCTGCAGGAAAAATGTGAAGACATCGAAAAAGATATGATTGTCGGAAGGACAGACTCAGCATACAGGAAAGCCAAAACAACCTTTGGTGACATTAAAAGCAACAGTGGTAACATTAAGAGTGCAACGGAAATTCCACTGTTTAATGCAGAGGAGAGAGCAGATAGGTGGAAAGAATACATCGAAAGCCTCTATGAGGGTGAAGATTTGTCTGATGTGACGAAAGAAGAAACAGGAGTCGATGTAGAAGAGATAGGGGATCCAGTATTTGAATCGGAATTTAAAAGAGCTTTGGAGGACTTACGGTCAAATAAGGCAGAAGGGATAGATAACACTCCATCAAAATTTCTAAAAACTTTGCGGGAAGTGGCAAAAAACGACTGTTCACGTTGGTGTGTAGAATATAAGAGTCTGGCGATATAACATCTGATTTTCGGAAAAGCATCATCCACACAATTACGAAGACGGCAAGAGCTGACCAGTGCGAGAATTGTCGCACAATCAGCTTAACAGCTCATGCATCGAAGCTGCTTACAAGATTAATATACAGAAGAATGGAAAAGAAAATTGAGAATGCGCTAGGTGACGATCAGTTTGGCTTTAGGAAACGTAAAGGGACGAGAGAGGCAATTCTGACGTTACGGCTAATAATGGAAGCAAGGCTAAAGAAAAATCAAGACACTTTCTTAGGATTTGTCGACCTGGAAAAAGCATTCGACAATATAAAATACTGCAAGCTGTTCGAGATTCTGAAATAAGTGGGGGTAAGCTATAGGGAGAGACGAGACTTATACAATATGTACAACAACCAAGAGGGAATAATAAGAGTGGACGATCAAGAACGAAGTGCTCGTAATAAAAACGATGTAAGACAAGGCTGGAGCCTTTCACCCCTACTCTTCAATCTGTACATCGAGGAAGCAATGATGGAAATAAAAGGATGGTTCAGGAATGGAATTAAAATTCAAGGTGAAAGGATATCAATGATACAATGCGCTGATGACATTGCAATCCCGAGTGAAAGTGAAGAAGAAATAAATTATCTGCTGAACGGAATGAACAGTCTAATGAACACACAGTATGGTTTGAGAGTAAATCGGAGAAAGACGAAGGTAGTGACAAGTAGTAGAAAAGAGAACAGCGAGAAACTTAACATCAGGATTGATGGTCACGAAGTCAAAGAAATTAAGGACTTCTGCTACCTAGGCAGTAAAATAACCGATGACGGACGGAGCAAGGCGGACATCAGGAGCAGACTCGCTATGGCAAAAAAGGCATTTCTCGCCAAGAGAAGTCTACTAATATCAAATACCGGCCTTACTTTGAGGAGGAAGTTTCTGAGGATGTGCGTCTGGAGTACAGCATTGTATGGTAGTGAAACATGGACTGTGGGAAAACCGGAACAGAAGAGAATCGAAGCATTTGAGATGTGGTGATATAGACCAATGTTGAAAATTAGGTGGACTGATAAGGTAAGGAATGAGGAGGTTCTACTCAGAATCGGAGAGGAAAGGTAAATGTGGAAAACACTGATAAGGAGAAGGGACAGGAGGATAGGACATCTGCCAAGACATGAGGAAATGACTTCCATGGTACTAGAGGGAGCTGTAGAGGGCTAAAACTGTAGAGGAAGACAGAGATTGGAATACGTCAAGCAAATAATTGAGGAAGTAGGTTGCAAGTGCTACTCTGAGATGAAGAGGTTAGCGCAGGAAAGGAATTCGTGGCGGGCCGCATCAAACCAGTCAGTAGACTGATGACCAAAAAAAAAAAAAAAAATTAAAAAGCCCAGTTTACTCTAAACACCGGATTTGAAAGTATTTCTTCGTTTAATAAAGGCTAAACGTATAAATACCGTCGAAGTGCTTCACTGGTTTTTTTTTTGTTACAAGCTCAGTAATAAGTATTATGTTAATGGGGAGATACTCACTTTATTGGTAAGCATCGTTATTGATTTGTAGGTAAGGTTATATATCTCGCCTTCATACAAGAGCCGGTTTATTAATCTTCTCCTCTATTTGAAAACACTAGGAAGAACATGAGATCATATCATTAACCTCGATGCGAATTATATCATCGGTCAGCATTTAACAGGTTTTTTTAATGTCCGCAAAACACGGAAATGCACAGTCCTCAAGGTAGTACTTAAAGAAATTCTTTTCAAATAATAATATAAACCCTTTAGTTGCCAAGAAAGCCATATGCATTCTAAAAATTTTCACAAACCTCGCTGTTTACTTACAACACTACCTCCAGTTATCTATTGCGTTTCCATCGTAACAGAGTGAGTCCCACGTAACAGAGTGACTCACACGGAAGGTAAATGGGCCACAGACTTGTTTTTAACACCACACACTAAAAAGTATTGTACTAATCAGCCTCACTAATGTGGCGTTCGCTGTGTTATTCAGTGGTTTGGTATTTAACTAATTTGTAAATGGAAATGACAATCTTATTTTATTACATTGGGTAATTACCAAATAATTTTTCTCCCGGCTAAAGATTTGATCAAGTTGCTAAAGATCTCCAAGTTAACGTCGTGTTAAAGTGTTGTCTGTAAGTTGTGTGTCACTAAATCACAGTTCATACAACAGATTCAATACAACTATGGATTACGATGGAAACAGTTATCTTCAGCAAAATGATCATTAAAACCACCGAATATCAGCCGCGCATAACACTGACGTATGTTACCTGAACCAATATTCTTCGCAACTCGTGCGTAATTAATTTCGGCTCCATACATCAGCTAGAAAAATTTCTTATAAGGATCGTGCAATGAGCACTGTTTTTAAAGAACCAATCTGATTCGAATCATTTTCATATAAAATGAGTTCGGAACCACCAGTGCACATTTATTTTTACACATTTGTATTACGTTCGGCATTTATGTCTAAAGAGTTGAGTGATTTAAATTTGTATTTGCCGCTGAGATAATTGTTGAGATGGCGGCAGGCAATTGATAGAGACCTTCTATTGTTAGAGCAAATAAGTAAATATTTAAAATGCTTATTGAACGCTATAAAATCTATTTTCGTATTGTGCACTATTTAGACTTCATCAAGGAAACATTCGATTTGTTTCAAAGGAAAACACAGACAAAAGCGCGATACAAATCGCTATCATCAATGGCTGCGCTCCTTTCAGCAGAAAGAAATAATTAACACAGATAATGCTTACTGAGAGAGGAATTACAGTTACAAATAATTATTCACTCATGTTCATAATTATAATGAACTCTATTTTCAAGTAATAATTAACAAATAATTACACTTTCTTACCAGACCTCGGTTTGATATGCGTCTTGCGTGCTGAACCTACAAAAGCCATCCAACAAAAGGTACAAACAAAGGAAGACAAACGCAGATCATAAAAGGAATTTACAAATATCATTGTCTTTGTATTGTACACACCGATATGTCCAATTAAATCATAGAATATTATGTAAATAATTAATATTAATAAATTTTCCCTGTTTTTTGATACGTCGAATAGATAATGTTTGTAACTGTTAGAGGCATAATTTCCTCTCGTCGCACTGTAGCCAAAAATTTATCACGTGAATGTTACACTAACCACTGACATTATGTTTTTCGCCCCCTGTCCTGCATGGTACTGGGAAGCTCTTTTACAGACTCCACGAAGGTCCTAGAGGTTTTCACGAATTATCGACTGCAGAGAGAATCGTGAGTGACTTTCATCCACACACAAATTCTGCAGCATCATTAACTTGTATCCGAGATATGAACACTGCTATAGCTACACAGACTCTTGAGCAAACTATACGTCTCACGTGCTATTAACACAGAGCACAACACACATACGCGACACAAAGGCGACCATAGAATTACCTAAAATATGAAGTCTTTTTTGTAAAAGAGCTTTCCTAAAGTCATGTGTTTTCCGATTATGAGTTTCCACCCTTCGCATCTGGAATATGCACACAGAGGTGGGCATTCCAGAGCACACACTGGTGCCCTGTATCTCTCCCGCAAGCAGCCTTTTCTTCTCTGTGACAGAAAAATCCCACTGCTGTAGAAGTCTGCGTTTAAATCAAGTACACTCGCTTCCCGAAACAGCTTTTGATCGGTTAATTTACCATTATGAAATTTCAATACAGACTGAAAATGATATGAAACACAACTACTTATCAGTGTTATCGGCTAATTTATTGGTTCACAAATTACAGGAGACAAAGAATTTGGAAGAAAAAGTAATCACTAAATTTTTAGTTATACAAAGGGAGTACAGGAATTATTATTAGCAAATACAAACTGTGATGTAGCGCAATAACGGGTAAACGCAGGTAAACGCAGGTAAACGACTCAGCCGTTACCACGCACAGGGGGCACGGTCGAACAGTTGAAAAGATCGATTAATATGTTTCTCGTAATGGATGTCGAGAACATGCGCTTGTAAATTAACTGTTGGCTTTTCCGGTCTCTGCCTGACAGGTAGCCGTGTCTTGGTACTTGGAGTGAGAAGGTGATTGGAAAAAGACGTCCACTACAGATTCAGCTGACTCTATGACCGGAAACTACGGCCCATAGCTCACCCTTTATAGGTTTTCAGAGTGACTGTTTTTCCACTCGAATATAGTTGTCCATGAGCCTCTTCGTTATTTTTCTCGACCATTGCATCTACGCATCTAGTAACCACAATTAGAACATGGCCTTTTCCTGTCATGAGTTTTTTTCTCTATCCTCGACTCATTTGATGGGTTGATAAGTTTCATCCATGTGTTGTACCCATGACAGGCAAGCAGATCACTTCTGGGAGGATGTATCTACATCTACATCTACGTGATTACTCTACTAGTCACAATAAAGTGTCTGTCAGAGGGTTCAATGAACCACCTTTAAGAAGTTCCTACCGTTCCACTCTCGAACGGCGCGCGGATAATATAATCACTTATATTTTCTGTGCGACCCCTGATTTCTCTTTTTACATCGTGATGAAATTTCTCCTATTTAGGTGGGTGCCAACAGAATGTTTTCGCAATCGGAGGAGAAATCGGGTGACTCAAATGTTTTGCGAAGATCCCGTCCCAACGATAAACACTTTCGTTTTAATTATTTCCACTCCATTTCGCTTATAATGTCTGTGGCATTATCTCCCCTTATTTACAGCCTTGAGATATGTGTGACTTATCGCGTAATCGAAATGCAGCGGATTTCTTGTAGTACTCATTTGAATAACCTCACACTTTTCTTTGTTCTGGGTCAATTGCCACTTTTGGCACCATACGGATAACTTATCTAAATCACTTTGGAATTCGTTTTGGTCATCTGATGACTTTACGAGAGGGTAAATGACACCATCATCTGCAAACAAGCTTATAGCGCTACTCAGATTGTCTCCTCTGTAGTTAATATAGATCGGGAATAACATAGGGCTATAGCACTTCCTTGGGGAACGCCGGATATTTATTCTGTTTTACTCGATGATTTTCCGTGTACTACTACGAACTGTGATGTTTCTGACAGGAAATCACGAATCCAGTCGCACAACTGAGGCGATATTCCATAGGCACACAGTTTGGTTAGAAGACGCTTGTGAGGAACGGTGGCGAAAGCGATCTGGAAACCTAAAAATATGGAACCAATTTGACATCCCCTGTCAATAGCACTCACCACTTTCTCAGTATAAAGAGCTTGTTGTGTTTCACAAGAACTATGTTTCCTGAATTCGTTCTATATGTCAACAAATCGTTTGCTTCGGGGTACTTCACAATGTTCGAATACAGTATATGTTCCTAAACCATCTTGCAAATTGACGTTAGTTATATGGGCCTGTAATTCAGCGGATTACTCCTATTTCCATTTTGGGTATTGGTGCGACTTGAACAATTTTCCAGTCTTTAGGTACGAAACTTTCTGTGAGCGAGCAGATGTATATCACTGCTATATATGGAGCTATTGTATCAGCGTAATCTGAAAGGAACCTGACTGGTATACAATCTGGACCGGAGGCTTACCTTTATTAAGTGATATAAGCTGCTTTACTATACCGGGGTTATCTACTCCTACGTTTCACATTTTCGTAGACGTTCTTTATTGGAATTGAGGAATGTTTACTTCGTCTTCTTTGGTGCAGGAGTTTCGGAAAGTAGTGTTTAATAAGTCTCCTTTAGTGGTACTGCCATTAGTGGCTTCACCATTGTTATTGCGCAGTGAAGGTATTGACTGCGTCATGCCACTGATGTGCTTTATGTGTGACCAGAATATCTTTGGGTTTTCTGCCAGATCCCGAGGCAGAGTTTCGTTGTGGAAATTATTAAAAGCATCTCGCACTGAAGTACAGGCTATATTTTGAAGTTCTGCAAAACATTGCCAATCTTGATGATTTTGCGATCTTTTAAATTTGGAGTGCTGTTTTCGTTGCTCCTGCAACAGCAATCTCACCCGTTTTGTGTACCATGGAGGTCCCGTACCATCACTTATTACTTTATGAGGTACATATCTCTCAACAGCCTTCGATACTATCTCTTTGAAATCAATTCACATCTTTTTTATGCTAACATGATCAGATCGGAAGGAGTGGAGACTGCCTCTTAAAGTGGCACGAAGAGCATTTTTATAAGCTTTTATAAACAAATGTACTTTGCGTTTCCTTTTGATGGTTGTGGGTGTTACGGTATTCAGCCTAGCAGAAACCGCCTTGTGGTCGCTAATCCCTGTATTCGTCATTATACTCCCAATTGGTACGGGATTATTTGCTTCTAAGAGGTCAAGTATACTTTCGCAACCATTTATGCATCGAGTTGGCTCATGAACTACATGTTGAAAATAATTTTAAATACAATTTCGGATGACGTCGTATGCCTATCACCGGCTTTATATGTATAATTTTTCCAGCATATCGATGGTAGATTTAAGTCACCTCCGACTACAATTGCATGACTGGCGTACCTATTGAAATGAGACTCAAGTTTTCATTGAATTGTTCAGCAATATATGTTCTGAGTCGGGTGGTCGGTAAAACGCTCCAATTAATAGTTTAGTCCGACATACTACTTCGCAGGAAATATCTAGTTCAATTTCACTACAAGCTAAACAACTTCTGACGTCAATAATTACGCCATCACAAGAATATTTAATATATCCTTTCAGATCACTGTTAAATCATTTGAAATAATTTCCGCTAAACTTATTTCCGGCTTTATCCAGCTTTTCGAACTTATAACTATTTGAGCTTCAGTCCTTTCTATTAGGGCTTGGAACTCTGGTTCTTTCCCAACACAGTTATGACAATTCACATTTACAACACCGATCGTTTCTGCAACTACCTTTCTGTGTTTTAACCTGCCCCCATTTAGACGGACGCCATTTCTGTGGTTTCCTGAGACCCTCTAACCTAAAAATTTGCTTCGGAAGGCGTTCTCGTTTAAAATTACTCGGCTTTGCTCTGTTCTTGTTTCCCGTGCTCCGCACACCCATTGGCGTCTTCGAAGAAGCCCCGGTGGAACAGCCCCACTTATTTTCACACTTTTGACTAAAATAGTCTCGGTCCTGACAGCTCCCCGCAGAAATACATTAAGGGGCCCTACACAGAGTAGCAGTAGCACAATAAAAGTTGTACATGGATTGTTTATATGATCCTGAAAGAACGTAGCTACATTTTGTTCACTATCGTCAGTTTCGTGGGATTACTCTGTCATCTGTTTCTCTACGAAGTCTTTCTTACGTCACTATTTTGTCATTTGTCCTCCTGCTCGCAACGGTAATTCGATTTCTCTGATGAACTCACTACAGTCGTCCTCTTAGAAAGAGAAAACAATAGTCACCACCTCAAATATCATCAAATTAATTCTTATACAAATGTTGCAACAATCACATTCGGAACAACGCAAAGATACAACATCTATTATAACTAAGGTTTTACTTAGGATATGTAGCAATGGGACATTTTTAGACCCTTTCTTGGCTTTCCATTTCGATCTACTCCTTACCTATGGTTTTGGAAATTTTCTCTACTCTTTTGACGGGTTTTCTTAAATCAACAGATTCGATGTTACATATTTCAAAGTCAAATATAATCGTACCTGTCAGGCAGTAATGTTTGTTTCCGGGCCCTCACAACATCCGTGCTCAAAGCCACATTTGGTATTACTTCTTTCCAATTATAATTTGTTGTACCACTTTGTCCAACTGAATATATGAGGATCCCACCTTTCACCATTCATCCAGATTTCATTTACTTCAACAGCTTGAAATGAACACGTATTACAAAATATGGTTTTATCTTCCTCACTAGAAACTACATACAACCATTTGTTGGCACATAAATGTGTCCATGAACTTTTAGCTAATCAATTAGTTTTTATTTAATACAATTATTAGGATAATGCCTGTCTCGTTGTATGTCTTTTCACTTTTCTCGGTCATAAATCGTAATTTCCACAAAAGTTTCATTATAAATTTCCTTCCTTTCGTCTCTCTCCTTACATAATTTCTGTTCCTTACCTGCTGTTGTAACAAATGGTCAACATAAAATTTTAATTGTCTAGAATTCTCACTTAAGGGAATATCAATTAAATATCCTTAAACATCAAGATCCATGACATTCAATAGACTATACCTATAAAATCTACAATTAGATATAATGGAAACCTTACATCTCTCTTCAGCTTGGATTAACCTTAGGTGTTTAACATTCTCTAGTGAATTTGCTACATGTGGTGCAGGTGGTCTTTCTGTGTGTGAACTACAGCACTCGCTAACTGTTCATATTCTATACTTATCTCGCTCAATGAGGCGTAGCTCTTTTCAGAGTCACATCTGTAGTTCTCAGACAGCACGTGTGAACTGTTCCATTTCTGTCATACTATTCTTAAGCAACTTCCCATTTCTGCTGATCCAATTTACCATCCAGTTCAGACCAGACAAGGGGAATTTATTACAGTCACTTGCTCTTTGATAATTTCCACAGTTGTTCTGATCTAGATTCGATCATATGCATGTGCATTTTGTAATAAGCGACATTCTCCTCGTCCAAGGTTCCGAACAATATTTTGCTAAATTCTCATACAAAGTTAAGGATTCTTTAATTAATGATTTTATGGATCTCGTTACTTGCAACCTTTCCACATTGTATGTGACCCCATTAATCAACATATTACAATTCGTTTTACTAATATTTAGCTGCTATAGTTTATCCTTGTCTTGTTGAACAACCTTCAAATCAGCTCTCTTTGCGCTACTAAGTTTTCATGAATAGTTCAAAGTTTTACTTACGTTACGAACTTTCAGGTGATACTGATAACTTTGACGATCCTTGATGATGGTAATATAATCCTGAGGAAACCCGTGCACTTGAAGGTCCCAGGCATAATAACTTCAAGTAATGATCCAGAGCCAAGTCATCACTGCACATGGTAACATGATGATTGGGTATTCAATAGGAGGACACCTCACCTAAATTTAGTTGAAAGTTTATGCCATACACTCCTATTTTAATAGTATGTCTTCTGCCTATAGACGTGTACCTACAATTTTGCTTTCTCTCGGTCTCCTTTACTACATTAGTCAGTGCAACCCTTACTACGAGGGTGATATGCCCATTTTATACCATTCACAGATCCTAAGGTATGGATGGGAAGGTTTCCTGCTGCTAAGCGTCGGATAACATGATGAAAGGCAAACGAATGATGTCTTCACTGAATCATCGGGATCGGTACTCCAAGGAGTGCGAAGATATCCTGGAGCTCAAAAAAAAAAAAAAAAAAAAATCTGTTGAGAGCCATCGGTCAGGAAAGTGATGTTAGCAGCCTTCTGGGCTGCCATCAGACGAAGGCGTCGAGGGATACAAAATGTGGACAAAGTGATTCTCATCCACGACAATCCGATGCCACATGTGGTATTCAGAACTGCCGACAAACTACCAGGCTAAGGTTTTCCAGTCATCTAGGGTCCAGGCGATAAGGTAACGAGCCAAGGAGAGGTGCTGCAAGTGATGGCGTGTCGTGGCCATAAACGCGAAATTTCGGCGCTTTGTGCTAACGGATACGTTCGTTGGACGTCCCACACTGATTTCAGGGTCTGTTTCATGCAATGTTGCTTGTCTGTTAGCACTGACAACTATTGCAAACGCCACTGCTCGCGGTCCTAAAGTGAAGAGCGTCGGCCACTGCGTTCTTAGTGGTGAGAGGTAATACCTGAAATTTGGTGTTCTCGTGTCATTCTTGACATTGTGGATCTCTATGTATTAAATTCCCTGACGAAATCCGAAATGGATTGTCCCATGCTTCTAGCTCCAACCACCATTCCGCGTTTAAAGTTCGTTAATTCCCGTCGTGCGACCATAACCACATAGGACACCCTTTCACATGCATCACATGAGTACAAATGACAGCTTCAACAGCGCACTGCCTTTTCATACCTTGTGTATGTGACCCTACCACCATCTGGATTTGTGCATATCACTACCGCATGACTTATGTCACCTCAGTGCATTATTTGACCATTATGTTCTGCTGATACCGGATGTATATGCCTCATAGTATCAGTAAATGACAATCTGTCACCCTTTATATGAAGCACAATGAGATATGCACAAACGGACGGTGTGATCGAGCGGTTCTTGGCGCATCAGTCTGGAACCGAGCGACCGCTACAGTTGCGGGTTTGAATGCTGCCTCGGGCATGGACGTGTGTGATGTCCTTACGTTAGTTAGGCTTAAGTAGTTCTAACTTCTAGGGGACTGATGTTCTCAGATGTTAAGTCCCGTAGTGCTTATAGCCATTTGAACCATTTTCAGATCTGCACAACAGAACGTTTGTAAAAATGGTTCAAATGGCTCTGAGCACTATGGGACATAACTTCTGAGATCATCAGTCCCCTCGATGTTAGAACTACTTAAACCTAGCTAACCTAAGGACATCACACACGTCCATGCCTGAGGCAGGATTCGAACCTGCGACCATAGTGGTCGCGCGGTTCGAGACTGTAGCGCGTAGAACCCCTCGGCCACTCCGGACGGCATAGCTTTTGTCATTCATGTTTTCCGTTTCGTTTTATGTGCCCTGATCGCTAAGCGTGCGTGACTTGCGAGAAGTGAGCATTCTTATATTGGACCACGTCTGAGGTTTCTACATCTTACTGTTTTTTCCCAGCATATTGATTCAGTACAGATCTTATATCACACTCCTCTTCGCTCACATTCATTTCATTTATAATTCATTCTCCTCGTATGATTGGTAGTAGGGCTTCTGTTTCGACACTATCATTTCTTCGCCTTCTGGAGTAATGCAGTATTCCTTTATTCGATTCCACATGACCTTCCTGTCCCTTCATCCGATTGTTTCCTTTCGGCCGCGAAGCTTGCTTTTTCTTTCGCCA
Source organism: Schistocerca americana (assembly GCF_021461395.2). Classification (NCBI taxonomy): domain Eukaryota; kingdom Metazoa; phylum Arthropoda; class Insecta; order Orthoptera; family Acrididae; genus Schistocerca; species Schistocerca americana. The sequence continues at coordinate 303,181,669 of NC_060126.1, read as the reverse complement.
CCTAACAACTGCATTGGTCCGTAATTCTCGCTGACAATGTTCCACCAATTGATATTCCTTTGCTGCGACTCGTCCCATTGTCTCTTCTCATTTATTACATTCCTATAGTCCTGATGGACAATTCGTGCTCCCAATTGTCCAGTAATATTTCGTGGTTTCGTTTGCTCTTTCAGTATCTTATCGTCGTGTACCTTCCACAAGGGTATATTACTCTCATTCACTTCTGTCTATCCATATCGATAATGACCACTATGTCTCTTGTGAGGAAATATGTTCCTACTAAACTATTATAGCGGACGTTTCTTCCCTTCTTCATATTTGAAATTCGTTTCCTCCTAAAACATTTATGGCTATTTTAAGCGTCAAATTCACCATCCCAAGCATGTTCTAAGTGCCATGTGTCTCACGTTTCAATCTTCGCACATCATGCTTGTCAGCTGGTACACATTTGGATGTAGCTTCCCTGTAACTAATTTGTAAATACACTCAGATGACAAAAGTCATGGTAAAGCGATATGCACATATAGAGATGGCGGTAGTACCACGTACACATGGGGTGAAAGGGCAGTGTGAATGCGGAGCTGTCATTTCGACTCTAGTGATGAATGTTGTAACCTCCCCACAAAATAATTTAAAACGAACCAAGCACCAAATGTAACCTTCCCACAAAATTGGCTCCTATTTATGATCTCTGTGCAGAAACGCATTCACATTTAATGTACCCACTAAATTCATTTCTCATTTAATGTTAAGTTCGAAACAGAAGAAATTCCAAAACACCGAAAGAATAAAAAAAATCAGTAACCTGGTAAATTTTATGATGGCAGCAGCGCTGAGCCTCGGCCCTGTACTCTGAATAAAAAAGGAAAAATTCTTACCTCAATAAAAACTGCGAATATATCTGTTCTTAAGTAGAAATTTTTCGGCACAACTTCGTGCAATGCTGGTGTATATTTTTTTCTGATTCTTGAAAGGAATGATCATGCATTGGAAATATTCTTTGATTTGAAATAATGCTTGTCTTTAAAAAATTACTTTATATTATAACAATTATTATTGGGGGATTTTTTAAAGAAATTAATGACAGTTAATATACATTACTAGATATGCGCAAGGCTGCTTGTTTACCTTCTACAATAATACTCAGCCTCCAAAGTCCCGACCAGAGGAGACTGCCGACACGCGCAGGTACGCGCCGACTACTGCAGACTAATTCAGACTACTCAAGACTACAGCAGACAACTGAACACTACTGCCGATGACGACATGCAACAACTAACTACATACTACTCTCTGGTCAGAGACTCTGCCATGCCTCGCCCATCGCCGGCAACGCATACGTCTTACATAACCTTCCACTGGGGGGGGGGGGAGGGGGGGGGAGCAAAAATTTGGCAGCGATGGTGAGTCATTTGGAATGGCCATGAGCAACAAATTTTTCTTAATGAACTAAGTTTACAATCACAGAATATATACATATATTTAAATGCAGAATATGAAATATAATATAGTGCACATGCACTGAGTACAGTACATATCAAGCAATGACAAAATGTATACACAATCAGTACAAATCATATTAACAAATGACAAAAGTGCACACGCACTGTAGTTCAGAACATATCAGAAAATCACAAAATGTATACGGAATGAGTACAAATCATATCGGCAAATGACATAAAGTGCTCATTCACTGTAGTACTGAACATATCAGGAAATCACAAATGTATACGGAATGAGTACTAACCATATTAACAAAATGACAAAAGTGCACACGCACTGTATATACTTTTTTTACTATTTTACAAGAACTAGGATAGGAAAGGGAAGTATTGCATCATGGTTGTAGCACTTTAGGTTGCACGCAGCTGCATTGAAAGTCCATATCTTTCTACAGAAGCACAACACCAAGTGAGACAATCTGAAGCTCTTTTCCTTGAAGTATTAATCAGTGTAGCCAAGACACTGAAATGTCGTAGTAATATTCCATGTTATCATTTTGGTAGTACATTAGGTACACCAAACAGTGGGACCATAATAACATCTCCATCGCTCAAGGTGGTGGACAGCATGTCGTGTCAACATCACGTTTCTGTAAGGTACACCAATGTAGAGTTAGTGCAAAAACCAAATATAGTGCTGCATGATCATGAGGATAGACAGAACAAACGGATATTGCAGTAACTTCTGGTAACTAGGCCAGAAGGTGAAGGACATTAAGTCACATACAAGTCTTCATTGAGAATTACACTAGTCTAACAACTGATTTGACTAATAGGTGGCACTCATCGCCCAGTTACTGAACTTTTCTGTGCCATGTATGAAGTATTACAGAATAATTTTCATAAATCATCTGATTACAGTGAACATCGTCTCTCATTGACCAGTTAGAAACCATCAGAAGTCATCATTCAACACAGGAGCTAATCAATGGCATAGTATTAACATAATTCACTTAGTTATAGTAATCATTGGCACTCATTGGCCAGTAACTAAACATATAGCAAGTATTGAATATTTCAAAACATTTTTCATCATTAAAGTGACATATGACATATTTAAAATAATTATTGGCTCTCATTGGCCGGTTACAAAATATTTTTATATTTTAATAAAACCTAATTCAGTGTTATTCAGAAGTTATTATTCAAAATGAGAGTCAATTATTGGCATAGCATTTATAGAGTATAACAAAAATATTATTTACAGAAATTATTGGCATAGTATTTATGCATTATTACAAAGCATCATTCAGTATTACTCAGAACTGATCATGCCAGTGACATAGGACAAATTGAAAATGTAACATACTGTAACTATTATTCAAGGTCTGTGACTAGGAAACATTATTCAGTATTACTCAGAACTCTCTTAAACTGGTAGCATTATTTGGGACTGGTAATAATTTTTTTTTTTGTGCTAGCAATGCATTGCGTTGGAATCGATAATTAATTACTGGGGCATAACAATATTTGCTTTTGAGTTACTGCTGCAAATGAAGATGTGTAACGTCATTCGTCATGAGTCAACTGTAGCAAGGTTATGAAACAAGTAGAGTATATGTGATCCCATTCATAAATGACACAGGTTTAATGATCAACTGTTTATAGCACATTAATTTCATGAATAATTTCTCCTGCAAAAAATACAAAATGGATTATTAAACTGAAAGAAGAAACGCATATTATGCTGAAGAGTAGTGAACTTCGAATTAACAGGTAATGAAATGTGTATTAATTATATATGTTCTCTAGCTGTCCTTTCCAAAACCTTCAGTCATCATAACATGCGACATAAGACATACAGTCAAAAGGAACTGCAACAAATACCTAAATAACGACGTAGCATTTCTTAACTAACAGTAAATATATAAACTTCATCATTATTTTCATCTACAAAGAAAAACTTCATTATCATTACTATCATCACCTGCAAAGAAAAACTTCATTATCCATATCACTATAACTCCATTATTATCATCACCTGCAAAGAAAAACTTCATTATCCATATCACTATAACTCCATTATTATCATCACCTGCAAAGAAAAACTTCATAATCCATAGTAGCATACTCTTCATCGCTATTCATCACCATTCATTATCATCTGCAAAAAGACACTTCATCATACAACTATTCATAGTATAGAGTTCCTTATTTCTAGCATATTTCTTCACTAAAACTAAGATGTGTAGTTCTGTCTGACAGCCTGCAACAATCGCCTCGCACTCTGAAAGAAAAAAATAGTTAAGACTGCAATTCTACGATGTGTATAGTATATTCTCGTTAATGCTTGTTAATTCTGATCCATTTACTCTTCGTGACGAGGTATTGCATCTTTTTTCGTTCATTCCGAAGGTGAAATTCCCATTTCATAGTAATCCACTGTGTTTCTTTCATTTATTTCTTTTATACGTTATTGCTTTCTGAAATTGATGTACAATGATTAATGTCTTGTATTTAAATCATATACCCCTTAAATAAAAACTGGTTTATAGTAACACAATTGAGCACACAGCATAGCATGACAGAAAACGTAATATGTCAAAAACATAGACTGTGTTCAGAGGCAAAAATGTACGCAGAGTATCACAATGTAGCAGCAAAAAAAAAAAAAAAAAAGTAAAGTAGTCACGATGTTGAGATAGCATAAGGCAAAATGTCAAAGTCAACTAGTGTTTCTTACATCTTAAATATTTCATAATGCATATGAACAAAATAATAAAACAATCATACATACATGAAAAATGGAAAATAAGCACAGTCAGATATATAACGACAAGAAATGACTTTCTTTGTGTTCAGCTTGTATGTTGTGTAGTTAATAGAGGCGAGAACTGAAGACTTTAATGGAGAGAGAATTACATAAAATTAATATGTCACTAGATAGAACTGCATAATTATTCATAAAATACGTAAGTATATCTGGAAAAGTGAGCACAGTCCGTTGTGTAACGACAAGAAAAGCGACTTGCTAACCTTACCTTGCCGGGTACTTGCCAAGAAAAAATATGTTAATCATCAGTTAGTAGTCACATAAATATAATTGCGTAAGTGGTCATAAAAAAATTAGAAAGTGGCATTACAGTGTGATAAATCATAAAGTATGTTCATTCAATACACGGTTTGATGTTGGAGACATGGTGATTGCCCATACATTTTCTGGTTCTCAAAGTTTCCACGTGTGCTACACTGGGGTGAGGAATGCTGCGAATTCTATATGGACCTGCATATAAAGCTCAAATTTACTGCATCTTCTCTTTCCTCTGTTCGATATACAGTGTGAACGCACTAATATCTTCTGTCCAATGTGAAAGTCACGCGTGTACAAACCTGTTTTTGCTGTCTTCTCCGGCGCTCTGCGGGCCGTTTGATGTTGTTCAGCGCAATGTCAATTATTTCATGGTGTCGTAGTCGACGAGATGTAGGAAATGTTACTAATTCTTTAATTTTGTTAGGTGGTTCAACATTTTTCAGTATAACAGACGGAGATAGCATAGTAGATTCATTTGGTATGGAATTAATTACATCCTGGAATGAGAGTATGTGTGTGTCCCAATCAATATGTTTTTTATGGCAGTATATTCTACACACTTTACCAATTTCTTTCATTAAACGTTCACAAGGGTTCGAAGAAGCATGGTACCTGGATATATAGATCGGAGAAATGTTTCTAGCTCGTAACATACGTGTCCATATAGCAGATCGAAACTGTGATCCATTGTCGGAAATTACTTCCAACATATACCCTACATGGAATAGAAAATGTATTACAAATGCTTTCGAAACAGTTTTAGCAGTAGCTTTGCGTAACGGAGTGAAGGTAACAAATTTTGAAGTGAGTTCAACAGCGACAAAGATGTAGCAAAAACCTCTATTAGTTCTGGGAATCGGACCAAAAATGTCTACAGCGGCCATAGGTCTCAATTTAACAGGTAAAATGGGATGTAATGGAGGAATATGTGAAGTCGTGTCTGATTTAGCTTTCTGGCAGATTTTACGTGACGCTAAAACTCGTCGAATACGTTTCTCCATGTTGGTAAAATAACAGTTCTGTCTCAATATAAGAAAACATTTTTTGGCTCCGTAATGTGCGTAACTTAAATGAGTATACCAGATTAATTTGTTAACAAGTTCGCCTGGAATGCATAATAACCAATTGTTGCTGTCTGGATGAGAGCGGCGAAACAGAATGGCATTGCGTACAGTGTAATGGTTTCTAATGGTAACATTATTCCTATCTTGCCAAAGGTGTTTCATTTCTTTCCACACGTTGTCTTTACTCTGCTCTTGTGCTATGTCTTGTAATGACGACGAAACGAAATTTTCAAATGCAACTCGTTGAATGTACATGACGCTGAAATTTGCTTTGCAGAAGTTGGTTGCGATGTCTTGCTGATTGTTGCTGAGAGAACGGGATAGTGCGTCTGGTACAATATTTTGTGTGCCGGGAATGTGAACAATTGTAAAATTAAATTCCTGCAAATAAAGTTTCCATCTGCTTAATCTGTCGTGTGTAAACTTGGCGGAAAGTAACAACTGTATCGCTCTATGGTCTGTATAAACGGTCGTATGGCTTCCATAAAGGAAATGCCGAAATCTGGTAAATGCCCATACAACACATAATGTTTCAAGTTCTGTAACAGAATAATTGCGCTCAGCAGGTGACAGAATGCGACTCCCAAAGGCGATATTTTTAATTACTGTAGAACCATCTTCTTCAACTTCCTGAAAAATGTGTACGCCTAAAGCGGTGTTAGAACTGTCGGTGGCAATGGAAAAATTTCTAGTAAGATCTGGGTGAGATAAAAGTGGTGCACGCAACAAAGCATGTTTCAGGTTCATAAATTCAGAATGTGCTTGCTTATCCCAGGACCAAATAGTGTTTTTACCTGTCAGTTGACATAATATAGGGGTGTCTAAAGCAGAGTAATGAATAAATTTACGAAAAAAGTTAATTAAACCCAAAAAGCTGCGTAGTTGTTTCTTCGTCGTAGGAACAGTAATGTCACGTAAAGCTTGAAGTTTTTTCGGGTCAGGCGTAGTGCCCTCTGCTGAAATTATATGTCCAAGAAATTTTATAGAAGTTTTACCAAAGTGCGGTTTACTGAGATTAACTGTGAGTCCTTCTGCACGAAAAGTTCGTAACAGTTGTTCAAGAATCAGATTGTGCTCAGACCAGTCAGCTTCTGCAATAAGAATGTCGTCTACGTACGTTGTGATTCCGTCTTTCAATGCAACAGTGTGTATCGGATGTCGTCAAAAGTAATAACATTTTCGTGAACAACATTCTGCGTGTCAAAAGTAGTGCTTACGTTACTGGAAGATGCAACCTGTACTGTATCTAGTCAAATTCTATCTGACGCGCTATTATTTTCAGTAGGATGCTGTGGCATTTCAACTATTTGTACTGTTCTGTTATTTCTTCCTGACGTATTACGTTCGGGATGATATCTACTGTCTGGTTCATTCATGATAATATGTTGTTGCGGATGATTTTGCTGCTGATAAGACCGACTGTTATTAAACGTACGCTGAAAATTGTGTTCATTACTTTTACATCTGTCATGATAGTCATTTCTATACGGTTCATTGCGATAGGAATTGAGATAGTGTGTTTTCTGTACGTACTGATTCCCTTGTTGCTGTGCGTTACTATTTGTTGAAGCTGATGCTATACGTGTAGGCGGCAAAAGATTAAAGCTTGGTTGACCTTGTACATTACATTGTTGGTTAGGTATGCTAACCGGCTGGCTTTGATGCTGTTGCGAAGAAAAACCTCTGTTGTTACCAAAATGTGGTTGCTGACAATTTTGATGAATGCTAAAAATGTTGTACATACTGATGATTACAATTTCACCTGTTATTAAAATTACGGCGGTAGTTGTCATTTCGGGAGTGTCTAAAGAGAACTGTCACTTTCGGTAAAATTTGTTCTATCAGGTTTTCTTTACTCATTCTTAATTCTAGATTGATCGATAGTTGAAGAGCTGTTTTAATAGGTATAAAGGATAGTAGAAGAGAAGGCAGCAGTGCAGAAAAGTAAAGATGAAATGGCACTACTATGGCTCGGGGCCCTGTGCACGCTACAGCACATATTCATTAAAGCATAATGAATCCCTTGAGGTCTATTACGAGCTGCAAATAAATTTTAGTTTTTGCGTTACAAGCAATACCGATGAAAATTCAAAAGCAAATTGTTGTATCCAGTCCAATTCTAGTTTCAGCATTACAGGACAAGCTGGTGAAAGTACAAAAATAAATCGGCGTATCCACTTCAAAGTGTGTACCTGTGTTCTGTCATTTTTAAACACTTTAAATTTTCTCACGGATAGAAAATGCTTGTAATCAAAATAATCGTCTCTGTATGTGTGAACAGGTTCAGGATTGTATGAGAATCTATTTGTCTGTGATTGTTCGGAATTTAAGTCACGTACTCTCTGTAAATTACCTAAATTATACTGGCTGTGTGAGTGTGACAAATGTTCGGAACATGCCGTATGCTGTGACGTGTTATTGACTGAAATATTTTTTATCTCTGTCACCTCTTGCTGTAAAGTTGACAATTTTCTACGTAATGTATTATTGGACAAATCTATCTCACTGATCGTCTGCTGTAAATTTTGGAATTCATGTGTTTGATTAAACGAAACTGGTGACGTATCGTCTGATTTGGTGTCATTATTACTTTCGATAACGTCAATACGACTGGCCAATTCATCACATTTTTCAGTCAGTATTTTTACCTGATCGTCGTTTTTAGTGTCACAAGCATTAATTTGTTTTTGTATTTTACGAGTGGTTTCGATCAATTTTTTTACGTCTGCTTTGATGACATCGGAATCCTGTATTAGTTCTAATTGTTCGAGTCTGTCGGTCAGTGTCTGAAAGTCTACTGTGTGTCGTTTTACTTTATTTTGTTCCTGTATGAAATTACGGTAACGCGTTTCACTGTTTTGTAGGTGGTGATTAAAGCGTTCGTCAATTTGACTGTTCTGTTGGTCGAATTTCGCATCTACTTTTGCATCCAGTGTGCGCGAAAGTTCTGCTGTCATTAGTTTAAACTCGTCGCGTAGCTGTGTTGCGTTTTCAGAGCATTGTTTACCGACTGCACTAATTTCGTCTCTAAGTGATTCTGTTGTAGCTGTTTGCATATTCCTTAATTCTTGAGCAACAGATCTAATTTCTTCACTATTTCCTAGCACAAGCCTTAATTCCCTCATGTAATTGTTCTTTAGTATCATGACATTGATCAGCAACGGCTGTAATCTGTTCACTAAGTTGTTTGTTGTGTTCATTAACTTATTTAAAATTTTCACTAAGTTGTTTGTTCTGTTCACAAAGTTGTTTGAAATTTTCATTGAGGTTGTCTTGTTTTTCATTAAGTTGTTTGAAATTTTCACTAAGTTGTTTGTGATTGTTGTCTTGTCTTTCATTCTGTTGTCTGGAATTTTCGTCTTGTTTTTTATTATGTTCATTAATTTGTAGCAACAATGCCATAATTTGATCCAAGCTAAAATTAGCAACTCTATTCTCAGTGCTGTGTGATGGTGTATCTGCAATTGTTACGTTTTGTGTATCCATTTGGATATTCTGTGATTCTTGAAAATGTTAGCTAATCGGATGTGCACTGTTAGTCACTACCTCGGAATCAAATAAATGTGACGTATTCTGATTACACTGTTCATTTTCGTTAGAAAAATTTGTCTGTTCATTACGTAAATTTTGCAAACCGGGTGTATCAAGCTGCGCAGCATTCATTGTAACAGAACGTCGCGCGTCATCAGTTGTTGTTAAATTAACAGACGACACAATTGAATTTATTTGCTCATCACTTGGATTAAAGTCAATATTAGCGGTCGGTACGCAATGATTGTCTGTAAATGGAGGACTGTCACTATTACACTGTGTGTTGCAAGTACTATCGGTCAAATTATTCGAGTCGGCTATTTCACTCATTATACATCGCGATGTACTGTTAACAGTTTTTCGCGGTGTTTTTCAGAAATCAGAATTAAGCATAAATGATACTAAGACAAAGCAAAAAAAATGCCACAAACACAATTACAACAAAAGAGCAACACATTGCCGATGATCTGTGCAAGAGAGAGTGACAAATTAGTAAATGCGTTGCGCCAGATGCAAACTACATTTAAGTAAATAAGAGCAGATATATGACTACTTATCAGAAGATTCAAGAGCTTGCCAAGAATAGCAAACTGCAGACATTACCGATCACCACGAACGATACATCGGCTGTCGGCCTTCACTTAACGACCGCGAGCAGCGACGTTTTCGTAAAGTTGTCAGTGCTAACAGTGAACACCACTGTGTGAAATAGGCGCAGAAGGCAATGTGGGACGATATTATTGATAAGGACTTTACGGTTTTTTGAAAGGATAGGCTAAACACCGTTTGTGGTGGCATGTCTGTGGCTGTTAGAAGTATTTAATCTTGTACCGAAATTGAATTAATTTGGGTAGAGGTCATTGGTGGCAACCGGAATAAGGTATTAATTGGATCCCTTTAGCGACTGCCAACTCAAATAATATAATAACACCTACCCGACTCATACCGTTATAGTTGGTGTTGACTTCAGTTTACCCTCTATATCTTACCTAAAATACATGTTTAATACGGAGGTACGGATAAAACATCATTCAAATTGTGCTACACGCACTCTCTGTATATTATTTCCATCTGTTAGTTCACAAGCCGACTCGAATAGTAAACGTTTGTGAAAACATACTTCACATCATGGCTGCAAATAATTATGAGCTAATAATGAGCATCAAAACGGATAAAGGGATTAGTGAACACAGGTAGTCGCAGAGAGACCAAATACCCTAAAAATAAACGAAAAGTATACGTATTCAGAAAACAGATAAATGTTCTCTTGACGCATTCCTGAAACACAAGTTCTAATCCTTCCAAATGAGGCTTGAATTCAAAGAAATAGTATCTGCAATTCAGAGATTTACACTAAATTAGTTAACGAACGATGGAGCTGATGGAGCTGATTCCTCTGGGTACATGAAACGGGTAGGAACACTGTTGCAGAAACAACGGAAGAAACATGCCAGATTTAAATGAAAACAAAATCTCAAAAATTTGGGATCTTCTACAGAAGCTCGAAACTTAGCGCAGAGTTCAATGCGAGATGCTAATAACAGTTTCCACAACGAAAGTTTCTCTTGAAACCTGGCATAAATTCGAGAGTGATTCTGATGGTATGTAAAGAATGCTAGCGGCAAGACGCAATCCGTATCTTTACTGGAAAACGCTAATGGTACCGATAAAAGGGACACTAAGACGGTTATTAGACTTAATCCTCGAAATTCCTTCACGAAAGAAAACGAAGTAAATATTCGTGAATTCCAATCAATAACAGCTGTCAACATATGAAAATTAGAAGTAAATGCCCTCCGATTAGTGTAGAAGCCTAAATCAATAAAAGCAAGTCTAGCTGTGCAGGGCCCTTTCTGAGTACGCTGGTGCAGTAGACCCCTAATGTACAATGTACCTCTAATGTGCAATGTACATTCCGTCTCTTCACGAAAGAACCTTACCCAAAGACTGGAAATTTGCACAGTCTCACCAGTATTCAGGAAAGGTAATAGGAGCAATCCTGTAAATTAGAGGCCCAAATCATTAACTCTGATATGCAGCAGGATTTTGGAATGTATATTGTTTTCGAACATAATGAATTACCTTGAAGAGAACTGTCTATTGACACAGTCAGCACGGATTTAGGAAACATCCTTGTTGTGAAACACAACTAGCTATTTACTCACACGAAATGGTCAGTGCTATTAACAAGGGATTCCAAATTGATTCCGCATTTCTAGATCTGCCGAAGGTTTTTGACACTGTACCTAAAAAGCGGCTCCTCATCAAACCGCATGTTTACGGATATCGTCTCGCTTACGTCAATGGATTCCTGATTCCCTGCCAGAAAGTTCGCAGTTCGTAGGAAAGCGACGGAAAGTTATCGAGTAAAACGGAACTGATTTCTGGCGTTCCCGAAGGTAGTGTTATAGACATCTGCTGTTCCTTTTCAATATAAATGATTTAGGAAACAATCTGAGAAGCCCTCCAGGTTGTTTGCAGATGATGCTGTCGTTTGGCGTCTACCAAAGTCCTCAGAAGATCAAAGTACATTGCGGAACGACTTAAAAAAATATCTTTATGATGCGAAAAGTGGCCATTGACTATAAAAAATGAAACGTATGAATCATCCACATGAGTGCTAAAAAGAGTCCGGTAAAACTTCTGTTAAACGAAAAATAAGATCTGACGGCCGTAAATTCAATTGATATCTAGGGATTACAATTGCGTACAGCTTAAACTCAAAAGAACAACAGCAAATGTGTGATAAGCGAACCAAAGTCTGCGATTGATTGGAAAAACACTTTGAAAAAGTTGCATATCTGCTCAAGAGACTTCCTACACTACGCTTGTCCGTCTTGTTTTGGAGTACCTCTTCGCGGTGAGGGGTCATTACCAGATAGGATTAACGGAGAACATCGAGAAATTTCGAAGAAAAGCAGAACTGTAAAACAGTCGCCTTGTCAGATGAGTTTCAGTTTCATTTGGTAAGAGCTCACGGTTGATTTCGAGTGGTGCAGACCTCACGAAGCCATGGACCCAAGTTATCAACAAGGCACTCTGCAGGCTGGTGGCTGTTCCATAATGGTATGGGCTGTATTGACATGGAATGGACTGGATCCTCTGGTCAAACTGAACTGCTCATTGACAGGAAATGGCTATGTTTGGCTACTTGGAGACCATTTGCAGCCATTCATGGACGTCATGTTCCAGGATAACGATGGGATTTTTATAGATGACAATGCGCCATTCACCGGGCCACAGCTGTTCGTGATTAGCTTGAAGAAGATTGTGGACAATTCGAAAAAATGATCTTGCACTAGGGCCACCTTCTTAAATCCCGTAAAAGATTTACGACATATACTGATGAGGTTAGTTCTTGCACAATACCCTGCATGATCAACACTTTCGTAATTGTGGACGGATATGGAGGCAGCATGGTTCACTATTTCTGCAGAGGACTTCCAACGACATTTTGAGTCTATGCCAGGTCCAGGTGCCTTAGCACTGTGCCAGCCAAAGGGAGGTCCGAAACGATATTAGAAGGTATCCCATTGCTCTGTCACCTCAGTCATTTTCTGCTGTGCGTGTTACTACCCTAACATTGTGCCATATTTGACAGTGGCCACGCATGACTGCCACACGAGGCAGCTATCGAATATCCCATCGTTTTCTCAGGAGTGTTCCCGAGTTTCTCTCCACACCGGTGTGCTGCTTGCCAGTATTTAGTACATAAATAACATCTGCAAGTCTCAGAGGACTTACGGTGAGGTCTCTGACTTTTTAATAGTTCAACTATGCATCTGTTTGCTCTGACTCGTCACAATAGTAGCAGAAATCTAGAAATTTTCTAGCTAACTCTGCCATAGTATGTGTCTGCACCCATCTTACTTTGATCACAGTATCAGCATACATGCCTCCGATTCCCACAACTGTAATGTTAGTTATCACGTTTCTTTACTGTTACCCTCCCAAAATTTTACTGTTGTCACTTTACTTTCCACTACCTTTGGCATATTCGCACTTTCGTCTTACAGCACGAAATGAAATGAGTCACTTAAACTAATGTTCTCGCCCTTCTCCAACATGCTGCGCTCCGTAGTCTGTCATTTTCTAATCTCTGAAGGAAATATGCACGTCCTAGTGCATAAACCTATTCTATTATGGCGCTTAAATTTACATTTTTAGTCACACTCTAATTGCAACCCCAAGGGACTTTGATTGCTAATTCATCCCATTTCCCCTTCAGGCTACAATTCCCCTGAATGTTGTCTGGCTTGAAATATTATACCCGTGTAAAAATCTGTCGTACGTTTATCGGAAGTTTTTGCTCTGTTACCTCTGACTACCAAATTAGGTCTTGTATCACCAGTAATTTTGTAATTGAGCTATCTAAATAATAACTCTTGGTCCTTACCTTTAGCTACCTCAAATGCAACATGCATATTCTCAGTAACTCCAGCACTTCCCCTTTGTTACTCTGAAATGTTCCTGAAACTATTACTAGCGGTTTCTCAGAACGTATACCGCTCCTATCGCTGCTGGAGGACGTCTTTCTACACATGGGATTTCAAATGTCTTGGCGCCATGTGGCTCGTTCCACCAGCGGGCCTCCTCTGCTCGTCTGCTTCTTGGGGCAACCTCTGGCATGGATCTCAGTCTGGTGGCCTATATGTCTTCTGTTTCTCCGGCACTGCAACACATACTGACTTGAACTGGTATCATTTTGTTTATAACTGCTCAACGTCAATCATACTGCGACTACGTTTAAACGGATATACATCGTAATCTAGATAATTATGTGCCTAGTAAGTGGGTTAAGGACAAAAGACCAACCATGGTTTGATAACAAGATTCGAGAAAATTTGAGGAAGCAGACGATGTTGCGCTCTAAGTTCAAAAGACAACTTGTAAATGACTGCTAGCAAAGGATAGTAAAGTTTAAAGCGTCTGTGAAAGATCTATGCTTGAAGCATACAACAACTACCACCGTCATACACTTGCAAACCATATGACAGAGAACTCATGAAAATTTTGGTCTTAATGTAAAATCGCTGAGCGGGTAAAAGAGTATTCCATAGCAGTGGCCTCTTACCTAGCTTGCATCTACCGCGAATCTCTCTCCCAGCGAAAAGTCGCCAGTTACTGGAAAAGAGCGCAGTGAATTCTTACATATAAGAAGGACAAAAGAACGGACCACTAAAGTTACAGACTGCTATTCCTGACATCGGTATGCAGCAAAATCCTTGAACACATTCTCAGTTCTTATATAATAAATCTTTGAACACTTTTATTTTCACAAGTTCTTCTTGATCACACAGATTTCTTTACACTTTATGAGGGTTTTCGGCTTATCGAGATCTTCGGATATGTTGTAAATATAAATACTGTGTGAGCGGCCAAGTTCTATTTATTAAGATTAAATCTATTCAAGTCTTAGAGATGCATGTAATATAAAATATTAAATATTTATATCCATGTATAACAGTCATACATACCGTCAAAGTACTCTGATATAAATCATCGTCAAGTTAAAAATGTGCTTGCTAATACTCAGACTGCGTCAGTATTTATACAAAAACCTAATGCCGACAGAGGGAAATTTAGCCAGAGTACATAGTAAACCAAAGTCGCCAATATAAAGATTAAAATGCGGTACGCATTGTCTTTAGTTAAAAGTTTTTCCCCCTTTAGCTAAACGAGCGCCTATCATTAAAAACATATACTGATATACTATATGTGAAATTAGACTCTCACTTGAAATTCATAAAAAGTACAAATAATATGCGATACAACCCTTAGCCTGGTTAGGTAACGTACTACTTTTATGAATGCCAGTATAAAAAATGGCCCTAACCAGGCGAGAGTTGTACTGAATATAATTGGTACTTTTTATTGATTTCAACAACGAGTATATCAGTATATGTTTTAATTACAGACGCTCGTTTAGCCAAGGGAGAAATTTTTTTTACTAAAGACAATGCATACTGAATTTTAGTCTTTATATTGGCGGCACTGGCTTACTATGTACTCTGGCTAAGGTGCCGTCTGCTGGCATTAGGATTTTGTTTAAATACTGACGTAATCTGAGTGTTATCGAGCACATGGTTAACTTAACCATGATTTATATCAGAATATTTTAACGCTATGTATGAATGTGGTACATGGCTGTAAATATTTTATATTTCATGCATCACTAAGACTTGTATAGATTTAATCTTAATTAATTGAACCTCGTCGCTTAGACAGTATTTATAATTAAAACAGGTCTGAAGATGGCGATAAGCCGAAACCGGTCGTAAAGTGGATAGAAATATATGTGATCATGAAGGACTTGTGAAAATAAAAGCGCTCAAAATAAAATGATCGTGGACTCATATACGGACTTAATGTCTTCAATTGATAATAAATTTTCTGGAGACTGAGAATCTTATCTCAACGAATCAGCATGCTTTCCGAAAGTATCGCTAGTGCGAAGCTCAGCTTGCCCTTTTCTCACATGATATGCTGCGAATTATGGATGAAGCGCAACAGGCAAATCGCATACTTCTAGATTTCCGGAGAACGTTTGGACCGGAACCCCTTCGAAGCCTGTTAAAGAAGGTACGAGCATATGGATTAGTTTCACAGATACGTGAGTGTCTCAAATATTTCTTAAGTTATAGAACCCAGGATGTGGCCTTCGACGGCCAGTTTTCGTCAGAAACAAGGATATCGTCAGGAGTGCTCCATGGAAGTGCGACAGGTCCACCGTTGTCCTCTACATAATATACAAATGATTTGGCGGACCGGGAGAACATCAATTTGCGGTTGTTTGCAAACGATGCTGTGGTGTAAGGCAAGTGTCGAACGTGAGTGACTGTAGGAGGACAAAATATGACTTAGACAAAATTTATAGTTGGCGTGATGAATGGCACTAGCTCCAAATGTAGAAAAATGAAAGTGAATGTGGATGATAAACCGTAATACTGGGATACAGCGTTAATAGTGCCCTGTTTGCCACAGTCACGTCGTTTAAATACATAGGCGCAATGCTGCAAGCGATATGAAACGGAACGAGCATGTGAGAATTGTTGTGAGGAAGGCGAATGGTCGAATTCTGTTTATTGGGACAAACATAAGTAAATGAGACCACATATAGGACGCTAGTGCAACCTATTCTTGGGTACTGCTCCTGTTTTTGGAGCCATACTGGGTCACATTAAAGTAAGACACCGAAGCAATTCAGAGACGGGCAATTAGATATTTTACTAACAGGCCCGAGCGTCGCCTAAGTGTTCCGGACAAGGTGCAGGATCTAAAATGAGGATTCTGGGAGGGAAGCAGACATTATGTACCAGGAACACTATTGAGATTATTTAGAGAACCAACATTTGTAGGTGACAGAAGATCGGTTCTACTGCCGCCACAGTATTTTGCCCACAAGGACCGTGAAGATAATATACGAGAAATTAGCACACATACGAAGGCACATACACAATCATTTTCCTCTCGAACTGTTTTTGAGTGGATCAGGAAAGGAGACGACTGACAAGGGTACGGAGTACACTCCACCACTCGTCGTATGGTGGATTGCGGAAACAGAAAAGGATCTTTGATAAGGATGGAGACATGTGAAAGTAGCAAGATAATACGCACTCCTTAAAAAAAAGTATCTTTATTCATGATTATATGTGAGGTGTTTGACCATCTGCTATACAAGGTAAATGGGTGTAAGTGCAGACATGTCTACTGGTGACTGAGGACGGTGTACTGAAGAATATTGAATCAGTATTTAAGTCGATTGTAGACTAATAATTACGGCTATTATAATTCTTACTTTTTCTGTCACGATAGTAGTACCTCCACGGAAGTGTTGTACAAGTACGCCACTAACATTCATTTTCACCCTGTGTAACAAGTCAATTATCGATTTGTGTACGTGTGGAAGCAAAACGGATAGTATATACCGAAAGGCATAGTCCACTTTGTTGTGCAGTTGCGACCATGGAGAAAACATGAATTATTGTTCGTGGGTAGACTGATGCAGAAGAAAAAACCAACACATTGATGTGTGTACGTATAAAGGTACCACATATAAAAATATCTGCATTGATAACTTCCACACCCTGTACATTCCTGAGCCACTCCTCGAACCAACATTTTACTGTCGTCATTTCTTTACTGTGATTTCATATAATTACAAATGGCATTCCCATTGTGAAGAGACGAGCCATCTGTCTCTTGTTCTAATCTATATAAAATGCACTACCTAGGGTGCTTAGCTTGGACCTGTTCTGTCATCTAATGAATCAATGGCCACTTGGCCTAACTGCTAAATCAGCTTCTACCTGACCAGTTATTACATCACTGGCCTCTTCGCACAACTCTCTCAGGGACAGTTACTGTCCAAAACATTGCTAACTGAGATGATGTGTTGTCGTGAACATTACACTAAATGAAATATATATATATATATATATATATATATATATATATATATATATATATATATATATATAAGTGTGTGTGTGTGTGTGTGTGTGTGTGTGTGTGTGCGTGTGGGTGTGGGTGCGTGTGTGTGTGTGTGTGTGTGTGTGTGACATTTGTTAGACTGCTACTCATGCTACTCATCTATCAGATGTAGCACTGGCCACTCATAGGCTAAGTAATACTGTTCCTTCATCAACTGCTGTGTCCTAGACGCTGGCGCTTACTGCGTCCATAATTACTACTCACAGACTCTATACATGTTTACTACGTCCCATTTCTGGCCATTTATACGATCCTTAAGTGACTTTTGCGACTTGGAACTGTGTACACACGACACTCTTCACTGTTTCTGGAATATTCAATCTACGTGTGGTAATATCCATGTGTTAGCAAAATCCAGAGAGGATTTTTCATTATCATGAGTTTGGTGTCGACCCTCGACTCATCTGACATGGTGACAAGTGTCACCCACGTGTTGTGGCTATAGCAGGTTTTCAAATGATAAAGAGTATTCACCTGCTTCCGAAGGTGTTACCGTTTACAAGTGCTCTGGTTCTCCCCGTCGTTGTCGCGTCTGCCGGTACAGACCCATGGGTGTCTGCCAAGAAGTTCCGTTCAGCGACACAGTACCTACATCATCAACTACAGAAAGGACTGATCCCAGTGAAACAACTGAGTGAGCTGTGGAGACAACATCAGAGGGGACAACTTCTTCGGCCGGCACTGTGGCCGAGCGGTTCTAGGCGCTTCAGTCTGGAACTGCGCGACCGCAACGGTCGCAGGTTCGAATCCTGCCTCGGGCATGGATGTGTGTGATGCCCTTAGGTTAGTTAGGTTTAAGTAGTTCTAAGTTCTAGGGGACTGATGGCCTCAGAAGTTAAGTCCCATAGTGGTCAGAGCCATTTTAACAACTTCTTCAACCACAACAAATGCATCGACCTCAGCAGAAGAAGAAACAACAGTTGCTGACACAGCAACATATGGTTCAGTCACAACTGCTGAAACTGATTCTTCCACATCAGAGGAGACAAACGTGTCAACCCCAACTGCGTCGTAATGCTACCGCATTGGGTAAGATAAGTTAGCACCACGACTTACGCCATCGCTTTATGCGTCACTCTAAACACGCAAAACGTGGGGCACACGGAGAACATGTGAAAAATGAAGAACATGGCTCTTTTGACAGATAACGTATTTCACAAGCGGTGTAACAAGAATGGTTCAACCAAATTTTAACTAACCATACTAATAATCTTTCACTTTTACGTGGATGAACTGAAACCTTGCAATTAGAAAGACGTAAAACACTAATAATAGGTTGGTTGATGCAGATATTGCACTGCAGAAGTGAATGCATAGCATGATGCTACGATAACAATTTAAAGAACCCAGTCAAACCCATTCATGTCACTACATTACTAATCATGCACTAAACAATAATGATAGCAGTACATACACAACCATGGAAATAATAAATCTATCAGCCCACTGCAATTGCTGAAATCGATGTTTGTGAAGCAACATTACGTTATGATGCCAGACTTTAAATAACAACCAAGGTAAATTTAGGAAAATGAGGTGTAACCAAGCCTATTCAAAATTGTAGCTCTCTGCAACATATTCAGGTTTCAAAGTCCTTAACTTGAACGAAAACCTGTCATCCAGGTGAAGTACTTTGCAAAAGATCGTCGAACTTACGTAGACTGTTGCAATGTTGATGTGGACTTTGCGTGTTTGATTGGCATTTCCATGACCTAATTATATCTCGTAATCCAGGACAGTAAATTCCTTCTTCCCGCATTAATATATCTCCTCCGCAATCACGACAAGCCCGGTTTTTCATCCAGATAAAAAATTTCCATACCACTGAACTTCAAGCAACACGTATCATCACAGTGCCAGCCGCCCACAGAATACTACTCCACACCGGAACGGTAAAGAAGTTTATGTCTAGGTAGTGCAGTTCTCTTACAGCTATAATGAAATGTTTTACATGTTTTAGTATTTTATTATGCATTCTGCTGTTCTGAAAAGTTTAACTTTTGAGGAAACTGATGACAAAAATATTGCATTTTTCGATAAATGCGAACCTAGGAACACTTATCTCCAGAAGATGTGCGTCAGATGGATATGTAGTGAACGTGATGGTTTATGAGACTCTACTAACTGTAATCATCAAACATAACATCTAACGCCTGTTACACTATAAAAAGTCTGTTAAGTCGTTCTTACTATTAAAATGCCTTATAACTTACCAGCTGATAAATGCTCCTGTCAGATAAGAAACAAGCCCCTATACTCTTCTTTAATAGAAGAGTGTTGTCAATCAGCAAAGATTAACAGCAATATTTTCTTGTCTGCTGTGAAATGAGGAGAAACTGAATGAAATACGTTCACTTTTAGAAATGTAGAGAAACGCAAACAATACGCACACTTTCATCGCCAGCAAGATGTTTAACACGAAGTTTTGTATTTATATAGGTTCTGTAGGTATCATGACGTTGCTCTATGTGGCATATTATGTCCAACAGTGACTTGTTAACGACCTGCATTGCAAAGCTAATTAAGAATGAACTAAAATCTTTACTAGGTGAAAAATACGTTATATACAAAAATCCTTTACCAGCATTGCTATTTCTAGCATACCTGATGTCTAAATAACAATGCATCACAAGTCTGAGTAAACAATATAATTGTGTGGTCGTTGAAAATTTGTGCAACTGGGTATGCTTCAGGGAAAAGCTGCAACCAGTTTTGAATTTGTGTATAATTATTCTAACCGGCCGCGGTGGTCAAGCGGTTCTAGACGCTCAGTCAGGAAACGCGCGGCTGCTACGATCGCAGGTTCGAATCCTGCCTCGGGCATGGATGTGTGTGATGTCCTTAGGTTAGTTAGGTTTAAGTAGTTGTAAGTTCTAGGGGACTTACGACCACAGATGTTGAGTCCCATAGTGCTCAGAGCCATTTGAACCATTTTTGTATAATTATTCTAATTTCGGAAATTATATTAGAAAGTTTACATAATACACAGTATCGAGACGACATGGTTTATGTACAAAGGTGATAATGGCAGTTTCACCAAATGGAGAGTCACGAACAACGCACTGAACGATCTCGACAAAAATATGTAGTTCACTAAAATTGATGAATTGTATTAAGTTTAAGTAACCTGATTAAGTGACTTGTCATGAATACTACGGAATATTGAAAAATACTGATCTTCATTACGTGAAATATCTAATGACGGGGATGATAAAAGAAAATGTATAAGCAGAGATTCAGAATCGCAACTTTATTCAAAGGATAACGTCAGCAAAGAAGAAGGTTCGACTTTAATAGTGGAATAAATTACAATAGAACACCCACTTGCTCGATCGTTCGACCGGCAGATAAATCACGAAACATTTCAGAAAAAAAGCTTGAAAAAAACCAAAGTTCCTAAGGTTATTGGTGTCAGAAACACAAATCTTAAATAAGAAATGGCGTAATATTTAAATAGTTCTAGTATCATGGTTGCGTATTTATTACATACAACAAGAAGTCAATGGCGCGAGTACGTACTGGTCTCACTTTAGTCACTGAGTAAGGTGGCGCAGTGGTTGGCACAATGGACTTGCACTCGCGACGACCTCGGTTCAAAACCGCTCTCGGCCATCTTCCTTCCGATGTTCCGAGATTTCCCTAAATCGCCTCAGGCCAATGCAGGGTAGGTTCCTACGAAAGGGTACGGCCGACATCTTTCCCCATCCTTCCCTACTCTGATGGGTCCGATGACCTAGCTGTTTGGTTCCCTCCCCCAAATCACTTCAGTCTGCTAGGCTCAAGACGTAGGAACAAGATGAGTGTTCTAAAGAGCGTCCGATACATTTATGAGCTGTTATAAAAAAAAGTGGACAATTACGTCGATAAACATGCAGCCTACGAAACCTCGCCTGAATGCAGCCAGTTATTACAGAGTTATAAGAAAGCCAATAAGTATGTCAATTTTTTTGTATGGAAATATTACACTGTTAACAGTACTTTTGACATTCTGTAGCCTTCTATTTATATCTGTTTATATGTTCAGCCAAAAACTTCTCTTACATACAATAGATATAGTATTGTGTTGTCTTTGATTACATAACAAGTAGGACGGAATACGGGCCACAGAAGTTCAAGTTGTTTGTTCGTCGGATTACAATCTAGTGAATATACATGAGTGCAGTCCATATTTGAGTCTGAGAAAAAAGTGTATATATAAATTTTTTATTACATCTAGCTGTGGTTGAGGCACATCTTTCAATGTAGCGATCTTACAAATTAGTGTACTTTTACGCAAGATGTGCTGCCAGAGGTAGGGCTATTTTTAACCTTGGATTAATATTTTCTCTCTTACACCGTCTTTGGATCATGTTTAGCTTAAAACCAAAGAAAAACTGCGAACAGGGCCTTCAGACTGTCATGTCAATGGTTGTTAAGGAAGAGTTTCGTTCTTTGGTGTACTTGCTTAAGTTTCACATTTGATCATCCACACATACGTTTTATTGCTACTACAGTAGAAAGTTTATTATCTAGCGCAATACATATACAGGCATCAATGTCATTACATTGTAAGCAGAATAATATACATATTAGCTTTATGATTTGTTTGTAAATGCGAATTCGTTATAGTCATAAAACTTATACAGACACTGAAGAGCCAAAATATGTCTTCCTGCTTAACAGCCTGTTTGTCAATCTTTGGAACGAAAAACATCACTGATTCTGGGTATCAGGGGTCCGAGAGTTTGTTGCTAGGTTTGTGTAGGTACATCTACATCTACATGTACATCTACGTGATTACTCTGCAATTTACATTTAAGTGCTTGGCAGAGGGTTCATCGAACCACAATCATACTATCTCCCTGCCATTCCCCTCCCGAACAGCTTATTTTTTTTGATGATCATTTCTACCTATGTAGGTTGGGCTCAACAAAATATTTTCGCATTCAGAAGAGAAAGTTGGTGACTGAAATTTCGTAAATAGATCTCGCCGCGACGAAAAACGTCATTGCTTTAATGACTTCCATCCCAAGTCGCGTATCATATCTGCCACACTCTCTCCCCTATTACGTGATAATACAAAACGAGCTGCTCTTTTTTGCCCCCTTTCGATGTCCTCCGTCAATCCCACCTGGTAAGGATCCCACACCGCGCAGCAGTATTCTATCAGAGGACGAACGAGTGTAGTGTAAGCCGTCTCTTTAGTGGACTTGTTGCATCTTCTAAGTGTCCTGCCAATGAAACGCAACCTTTGGCTCTCCTTCCCCACAATATTACCTATGTGGTCTTTCCAACTGAAGTTGCTCGTAATTTTTACACCCAGGAATTTAGTTGAATTGACAGTCTTGAGAATTGTACTATTTATCGAGTAATCGAATTCCAGCGGATTTCTTTTGGAACTCATGTGGATCACCTCCCACTTTTCGTTATTTAGCATCAACTGCCACCTGCCACACCATACAGCAATCTTTTCTAAATCGCTTTGCAACTGATACTGGTCTTCGGATGACCTTACTAGACGGTATATAACAGCATCATCTGCGAACAACCTAAGAGAACTGCTCAGATTGTCACCCAGGTCGTTTATATAGATCAGGAACAGCAGAGGTCTCAGGACGCTTTCCTGGCGAACACCTGATATCACTTCAGTTTTACTCGATTATTTGCCGTCTATTACTACGAACTGCGACCTCTCTGACAGGAAATCACGAATCCAGTCGCACAACTGAGACGATACCCCATAGGCCCGCAGCTTGATTAGAAGTCGCTTGTGAGGAACGGTGTCAAAAGCTTTCCGGAAATCTATAAATACGGAATCAACTAGAGATCCCCTGTCGATAGCGGCCATTACTTCGTGCGAATAAAGAGCTAGCTGCGTTGCACAAGAACGATGATTTCTGAAACCATGCTGATTACGTATCAATAGATCGTTCCCTTGGAGGTGATTCATAATGTTTGAATGCAGTATATGCTCCAAAACCCCACTGCAAACCGACGTCAATGATATAGTTCTGTAGTTCGATGGATTACTCCTACTACCCTTCTTAAACACTGGTGCGACCTGCGCAATTTTCAAATTTGCAGGTACAGATCTATCGGTGAGCGAGCGGTTGTATATGATTGCTAAGTAGGGAACTATTGTATCAGCGTAATCTGAAATGAACCTAATCGGTATACAATCACGACCTGAAGACTTGCCCATACCAAGCGATTTGAGTTGCTTCGCAACCCCTAAGGTATCTACTTCTAAAAAACTCATGCTAGCAGCTGTTCGTGTTTCAAATTCTGGAATATTCCATTCGTCTTCCCTGGTGAAGGAATTTCGGAAAACTTCGTTCAATAACTCCGCTTTAGCGGCACAGACGTCGGTAACAGTACCATCGGCACTGCGCAGCGAAGGTATTGACTGCGTCTTGTCGCTTGTGTACTTTACATGCGACCAGGAATTTCTTCGGATTTCCTACCAAATTTCGAGACAATGTTTCGTTGTGGAACCTATTAAAGGCATCTCGCATTGAAACCCGTGCCAAATTTCGCGCGTCTGTAAATTTTAGCAGACCTTCGGGATTTCGCGTTCTTCTAAACTTCGCATGCTTTTTCCGTTGCCTCTGCAACAGCGTTCGTACCTGTTTTGTGCACCATGGGGGATCAGTTCCATCTCTTACCAATTTATGAGGTATGAATCTCTCAATTGCTGTTGCTACTATATCTTTGAATTTGAGCCATATCTCGTCTACATTTGCATAGTCAGTTCGGAAGGAATGGAGATTGTCTCTTAGGAAGGCTTCTAGTGACACTTTATCCGCTTTTTTAAATAAAATTATTTTGCGTTTCTTTCTGGTGGATTTGGAAGAAACGGGTGATCACTAATCCCTGTATCAGTCATGATGCTCTCTATTAGCTCTGGATTGTTTGTGGCTAAGAGGTCAAGTGTGTTTTCGCAACCATTTACGATTCGCGTGGGTTCGTGGACTAACTGGTCGAAATAATTATCGGAGAAAGCATTTAGGACAATCTCGGAAGATGTTTTCTGCCTACCACCGGTTTTGAACAAGTATTTTTGCCAACATATCGAAGGAAGTTTGAAGTCCCCACCAACTATAACCGTATGAGTGGGGTATCTGTTTGTTAAGAGACTCAAATTTTCTCTGGACTGTTCAGCAACTATATCATCGGAGTCTGGGGGACGGTAGAACGAGCCTATTATTAACTTAGTTCGACTGTTAAGTATAACCTCCACCCATATCATTTCGCACAGAGTTCCTACTTCGACTTCACTACAAGACAAACCACTACTGACAGACACAAACACTCCACGACCAATTGTGCCTAATCTATCTATCCTAAACACCGTCTGAGACTTCGTAAAAATTTCCGCAGAACTTATTTCAGGCTATAGCCAGCTTTCTGTACCTATAACGATTTCAGCTTCTGTGCTTTCTATTAGCGCTTGAAGCTCAGGGACTTTCCCACCACAACTACAACAATTTACAACTACAATTCCGACTGTTCTTTGATCCAAGCACGTCCTGTATTTGCCATGCAGCCTTTGAGATTGCAGCCCACCCCGTACTTTCCCGAGGCCTTCTAACCTAAAAAACCGTCCAGTCCACGCCACACACCGTGAGGTGGCTTGTGGAGTATGGATGTAGATGTAGATATAGATGACATGTAGACTAGTTTCTTACGTGTAAATTGATGTGTTTTCCCCATATAAAATCAAAACCTTTGCCATTTTCACACAGGACAAATGAGTAGTTACGACTGTCTTGGTTATTTTACAAACTACAAGAGGCTAGTTCCCACTGCTAGGATTTCCTACATCCGAAATATGGTTACATGTCGTATTTCAAGGGGTGGGATAATGGCGAGGAAGCTTGCCAAAGCACATAGTAACACACATGCGAACATGAATTTATAATTGTCACGTCCTTAATATGAACAAGTGGAGTAACTTCCATAGCAGTATTTTTTCATGTCGAGCAATTCATAACTCCATATAATTTAAAGCTTCCTCTTTCATGACAGAAGCAGTTTCTGGTATAGCGTAAGTCCAAAGGATAGGAAATATTTGTAATATCTTCTCCACTCTTTTGAAAAGGTGATCTCCTTTTGCTTCTCTTTGGATCTTCGCTGCATTTCGCCAGAGAAGAAATTCGTTGGACAATGGTGACGAAGATTACAAATGCCGACCAGAAAAAGCCTAATGAAGGTGTTAAACGATCTCCTATTCTTGTAGATTTTTCTCTTTTTTGACCCAATAGAGCTCTTAGGTGTTGAGGAAGGCAGAAGAACTCCCCTACTACATGGTACAATTCTCAAAAGGGCCTGTCCAATGTTCCGCAAGTGGAAAGAACGAAAACGTGTGGGCATGCCAGAAATTAATAGCATGACCGAGCCACAAATCTACATTCTCTAGGTTTAAACCGGACGTTATTATGAGACGTTGTATTGAAAATTTAGGCGGCATGAGGGAAACCACACCCGGCTAGTGGTCTCTTATATGACTAAATGGCTTCTGCGGAGAATTCTATGATTCTTACGACAAAAAAAGTGCTTCCTGGTCAGCCGGCGGAGGGAGAAAGAGGGGTTGGGTTGTTAGAGTGGTCATGAATGCCTATCTGCCCACCTTAGGCCACGCCTCTCACTGGGATTAACATTTTCATGGTGGCCAATCCTCTTGACAGGACTGATATATCGTGCAGCCAGTTAGAAAGCTTTCGGTTCTTGGAAACCTCTCCTGTATTATCTAGCAAATGTGAAGAAACAAATAGTGAAATGAAAACAGCCACTGTCTTGGCTAACCCAAATCTGCTATTTCAGAGCCATAGAAATGAACGAGTATGTTTGGTTTCACAACTTACCAGCCACGCCCAAGTACCATCTAGCGGCATTTTGCAAACTGGTCAGGTTAGTCTGTCCAGTATAGTCTGCTACCTGTAGCGATGAATTGAAACTTTGTTTGTCCAGAATTAGACATGCTCGTCCCCTGTTCACTCAGATACTGGCGAACATCCGTTGAGGAGACACTGCAGCTAGCAGATGCGTGTCTCGACCAGTCAACGACCGCAGCTCTTGCGGAATTTCTAATGTATTACTGAATACCATCTTGGTCAATTGTAAGACGATATGGAATAAAGTATTTTCATATCGCCCTCTGCATAATGTTAGTGGCAACTTTCAGAGACTAATGCCCATGTTAGAAATGGAACAGTTCTTTAAAATGTCATTCCAAAAAAACTATAACCATTGTTGACCAAATTCAGAATTAGCATGGGAAATATGTCACACAAAAAACTATAGAATTTGCTGGCTAAGAGCAGGGGACAAAGCAGGGCACAAACCTTATGTACATTCTCGAGTGTGTACTCAGAGCACCAGCACAATACATTATACATACATACACACACACACACATATATATATATATATATACATATATATATATATATATATATATATATATATATATATATATATATATATATATATATATATAAGGGTGGTCCTTAAAACCACAAAGAACGAAGCTCGCCTAGCTTGAAGTGGGAAACGGGATGGAGCTATGGTTGGCCCGCTAGGTGGCGCTGCCATAGGTCAAACGATATCAACTGTGTTTTTTTGAATAGGGACCCCCATTTTTATTATACATATATAAAAGCAGTACTAACGTTCAAAGAACCAAGGTGAATTTATTAGTTCACATGCAACACCATGATATACACAATTTACTCACCTTTGGGCCATGCCGTGTGGCTCCCACAGGTGACAGCAACACCACAGGTCTGAGTCTGGCAAGCGAGATGTTAAAATTTGTAAATCGAGTCCTAGCATGAATGTGTTAATCCCAGAATGAATGCACGGAATAAAATCTTCTGCTAAGTCGCCAGGTACCTTCAATAGTGAATGCTGTATTCGCCTGATAAACATAGGCATGGAGAGTGTGCAGGTTGTGTGTGTCTGCTTCAGACCTTCCTCAAAAGGTATCGGAGTCCAAGTGGTTTTGCCATGAGATTGGGCGCCGAGTGTCATTATGGTGCAGCTTCTAGCGACTCTCTTACATAAGCTGGCCTTGCAGTGTAGTTTGGATTTAAAACGGTTTTATTTACAAGACCTGCAATATCTTCTTCTCCCAAATCGCCAATTATCCTATCTCATATACTTTGTTGACAATGTTGTTTACCGTAATGTCGGATGATTTTTACAGTACAATACAGTAAATACCTTCCTGCTTGACGATTTGTATTTCAGATTTGTTATGAGGAAGTTTCTGACTTTATGAACATATGAGAAAGGAGTAGGGTTTCAGAGGACAGAAGAGAGATAGAGTGTGAATTAGGGCGTCGTCAGAGACTGGATCATCCGTTGCTAATAGCTACTATTAATTGTATACCGTCATTCTGATTATTTCCGATAATAGCAGCAGTCAGGGTTACATGGTTCCCCAAACTGACCTAGTACCAAACTGGGGCTTAGGTTTGATAGAAAACCCTATGTATTTAGTTTGAGGAGACGGTCCCATGAGTGAAATTGCGATCTGTCAACTGAAATAGAACTTTAAGCGAATTAACAAGGCAAGGTGTGCTGCTGTTTACGAAATAGTGATTTCAGATGGCGTTCTAGTTGCATTTTTCTATCTGAACTCTCTGATTGGCATTATTTTGGTTCTCCTACCTTTTACGACCCTATAACTAATGCCCTTGGTGTGTATATTCATCGTAAACAAAATTTTCTCTTTTCTAACGAATTCTTTTTCATGTAAGTTTGTATTTTGTTGCTGGATAATATCTTTCATCAAACGGTCGTATTCTTTCTGTGGCACTTCGCTGCTTCTTTAGTTGTACTGTTTCTGTGGCACTTCGCTGCTTCTTTAGTTGTACTGGGTGAAATGCAGGTATCTATGTGTGTCATTACAATTTTTAATACCTTAGTAATGATTGACCAGTGTTATTGTTAATCACAGTCATAACTTCTATTTTGTTAACTTCGTATTGCACAAAGCAAGGATCAGTCGTTTATGACTGAACTAGTGTGGAAACGAGGATATTTTGTTGTAGGCAGTTAGGAAAAATGTGAAAGGAAGAGCTTATTTATTGAGACTGAAGTTTTGGGATGAATTGACAAAATAAATCAAATCATCATGAGGAAAAGAAGTAGTTTATTTCCAATAGAATTGTGGAAATTAATATTCGTGCGAGTTATTTCTGCATATGGTGCTGTTATTACTCGTATTATTGAAAGAGCGACAGATATCGTAGCAAATAGTCTGCATTTATTAGTGAAGATGTTATCATTACTACGGTGGTGAACAGCAACAGGCCTGGAATTGTCAGTAACCGTTGTACGTCAGTGAGGTTGTTGGTTTGTAAGAGCTCATCCACCTTCTTGCGTCGTGGTTTAGCCCCTAGATGGACGAAGCCCTGGACGCTAGAGAGGAGGACAAGAAAAAGAACTTGGTTATTACTTTGTTTCTATCATATCTCGAGCCATCACCACGTTCCACAATTAACTTCTTATATCAACGAATGTAGCATAAGAATTGCAGAGAATACACAAGGACCTGTATGTTACGTTTGCAGGAAGTGTCTCCTTAGCTATTTTGTTGCTGTGCACGTCTATAGCAGAGAGATAGGAACAGCAACAGACCGTCTGTACACTCTTCGTGCACAAATGTCAATCAGTATTTTATAAATGGGGTTGTTTGCTGCGTTCTCACCCATCGTTGTTGGCAAAGTGTATGAATACTGCATAGCTTTCAATTGCGAAAGGCGGCATATATCAGTAAACGTTTTTGACCAAGGCATAGTCTTTTAATATCTCTTCTTAGTTTGACACAACAGAAAGTCTATGTGTCGAGGAGGCATCACTGAAAAACTATTACGGTTCAAGTAAGTGTTGTATTATCGTCGTGGGTGAAGAGTTAACAATTAACTATTTCAAACTGACAATAGGCAAAGATTCATGATTTACATTGTGGAAACGTCAAGAATTATGCCGCGATGGACATGGTACCGTTTCAGTGGTGCCGGATTTTAGTTTATTATGATGTTCAAAAGCTTATTGTGTGATTTCTTTTCCTGTTTACCGTCTCTGAAGCTTATCTTATTGAGGAGTTGAATGACTGCGAGGTTGTTTTTATACCAAGCAGTGGATTTTAATAAATATAGCGAAACCAAACACACACAGACACACACTCACCCACACACACACGCACACACACACACACACACACACACATATATATATATATATATATATATATATATATATATATATATATATATATATATATATAAAACCAACTCAGTACTACCACTACTACCACTCTTCTTGGTTGAGTTCTGTAGTGGCAGCGGAGTGTGGTTGAGAACACTATGCGCCTTATATTTTATAATAGCTTTACATTCTATTAATTCTATGTTTAAGATGCGTGGCCGGCGTTCTATTTGAAGTGGTCTGTTT
Organism: Schistocerca americana; assembly: GCF_021461395.2. Classification (NCBI taxonomy): domain Eukaryota; kingdom Metazoa; phylum Arthropoda; class Insecta; order Orthoptera; family Acrididae; genus Schistocerca; species Schistocerca americana. Next base: position 303,151,607 of record NC_060126.1, on the reverse strand, counting down.
CACCGTGTCTGCCTCAGAGCTGTTACGTTTAATGCTTCGAGAAAAGTAAAACTGAGTTCAGAATTAAAAATAAGTAGGAATGTTACTATGTCGGAAGTTTAAATGAAGTGTTGTATCAACCGGCATGCTGCCGACGTCGGGCGGGGAATGTATGACTACAGCCGTGTCTGTTACTGAAATGACGTTTGTAGACAAGTTCACATTACTTTCATTCTTCGAAGAACTGGAACCGTCCTCCCTACAACTAAATTCCTCCGGCACCAACGGGGAAGGTGTACTTTACACCCATCTCTCGTAAGTACTATAATCTAGTCATGTACTTCATATTTAAAAATTTTGAAAAAAATGTATACTGGTTCCCAAGAATGCTTGTGCCATATTCTACAGTACTTTTAAACTTTTATCATTTAAAGTTAATTCAGAAATATAAGTTGTAGTGATAAATGTAGTTGTAGTAGTATATTAGTAGTCCATACGACTTGCTACAACGACAGTCATATTAAATATTTTCAACTTCTGAACGCTAGTTACACGTCATCTATTTAAAATGTAGGCTGTTAGTAAAGGTCCACAACAGCTAAGATTATCTGTACTTTTTTTTAACTTTTTGCTTTCGTGGTGCTGTTGATGAACAAGATAGAATCGAGTTTAATAAGCTGTAGGTAGAGACAACATTGGGTAAGGGCGGTAATGAGAATAGAATTAGTGCCGAAATGTTTCGGGTGAGTGAGTACCAACCATGTTAAGTGAGTTTTCCAGCTGGTACGTAAGGGAAAATGTGCAATGTCTTAGTGACTAGCTGCACGGAACGGAAACTGTTTTAATTATTATGTCTGACATGTGCAGTAGGACAGCAGGATTTACTGCTACTGTTCCCTTCATTTGCGTTATATGCGAAAAAAAACTGTGTATGCTTGGACTCACGCAGTTAAATTTCCTTAGTCAGCGAGAATTGTTACCGGAATAGCGATTCAACTTGAAAAATTCCATCATTGGTTTCAGATGTGGGTACATGTAAGATGGAAAATTCGGACGAGATGTTATTACTAAGCGACTCCGATTAAATACCACTATTTAACTTCAAATTCCGCGTGAGAGGGGGAAGTCATTTAGCAGTATTGCAAACTTTGGGCTGTTATTTGATAAAACATTCGAGCCAGAGGGTAGCTTTACAAAGCACAAACATGTAAATTTTGTGAGCTTACGATACCATTGGTAATTCCGTTGGGGGCAAGGAAGACGTCGAGATCGATCACTTGTCAATCGAGAAGGCCATATACTTACTGGATTTCTTTCCTGGCGTTCCCACTGATGACTTGGGAGCGACGAAACTGATGTCAGTTATAACGTGAAGAAAAGGTAACAGTCATACCGACTCTTACCCTCACGGATGACACAACCTTAGCCAATATCGGTTAGTTGATACGTGAAGGAATAATTAGACTTTGTGTCATCATTATATTGACTAATAGTTTTAGTTCTGAAAAGATGAGGCGGGGTTTGGCCAGCAGCTGATTAAAGAGACCTGAATTACAAAGTAATCCTCCAGTCTATTTCACTACGAGACTTCCATTCATGTTTTCGTGCTACGATAAGTCAGAGATATTAATTACACTGGACCTAAACCAGGCTTATATCAGATACCGTTTGCAGAAGCGTCTAAGACAATCACAGCCTTCACAATGCACTAAAACTTATATGAATCTAACTGAGTTTTGTTCAGGCCTTCAACAGGAGCTGCGGTGTTGTTACGTCTCCTGGGCAACATTTTTTGACACAGCTAGGTGTTGTGCCTGCATTTACCTTAATGAAATGAAGTCAGAGTTACACAGATACGGTTCCAGGATTCCTTTATAAATAGCCTTTCAAACGCGATTACATTCACTTTATTGTGAATACGAGGAAGTCATTGTAACTAGAGACTGATAAACGATCTTAGTGATACACTTTATACATAACATATTATAACATAATTTTTTTTTCGAGTCATTCCTGTCGCGATTTGCATATTTTTCAGCATCGATCAAGATCGATTCAAGAGAGTTTCACGTGCGCATTTCAAACATCGCTGTAATCATTTTCGCGACTACTAGATTTTTAAAAAAGAAGACACTATAGCCAATTTATGAAGCACATGCAGCGATAGACCACTTCTGCGAGAAATGTTTCTCATGTTTCACTTCAGCATATGCACTTACTGAGTCGTTTAAACAAAATAAGTCTTGAGAATTATTTCACAGTAAAGGTTCAGCCTCTTATTCGTTTACACAGCATCACTTCTAGTCATTTCTTTCCCTGTTGCACTCGCAAATAGGGCGAGGACAAAACTACTGTCTACAAGCCTCCACACGAGACCCAGCTTCTGTTGTCTCATCTTCGTGGTCCTTGCACGAAACGTACGATGGCGGCAATAGAATAGTTCTGCTGTCAGCCTTAAAACCGAGTTCTCTAAATTTCTGGGATGGTGCCTCGAGGGAAGTGCGCCGTCTGCCCTCCGAGGTTCTCATTTGAGTCCACAAAGTATATTTCCCTGCTGATCGAACCATCTGGTAACAAATTTAACAGCACGAATCTGAATTATTGCGATGTTTTCCTTTAACCCGACCTGGTGAGTATCCCAAGCACATGAGCAGTACACAAGAAAGGGTCGCACCAGCGTTCTATATGCCGCCTCCGTTATAAATGAGCTACATTTACCCAAAATCCTTCCAATAAACCGAAGTCGATCATTCGCCTTTCCTGCTAAAAACCTGACCTCATCGTTCCATTTCATATTGCTTTGTAAATTTTCGCCTAGATGTTGAATCGATGAGTGTGTTATGCAGCACACGACTAACTCTGTATTCTAAAGTTACAGGAATTGTTTTTTTCCTACTCGATCACATTATCTTATATCTTTCTAAATTTAAAGCACGTTGCAACTCATCACACCAACTAGAAATTCTGTTAACGTCATCTTGCGTCGTCCTACAGCCAGTCAACGCCGACACCTTGCCGTACATCACAGAATCATCAGCAGAAAGACGTAAATCTCTGTAGCCTGTCCGATCACTTACGTATATAGAGGATAAAAGCTGTGAAATCATGCTCCCCAGAGACATTCCTGACAATGCACTTGTCTCTGGTAAACGCTTGCCGACAAGGAAAACGTACTGGGTTGTATTACTCAAATAGTATTGGCTCAAATGGCTCTGAGCCTATGGGACTAAACATCTGATGTCATCAGTCCCCTAGAACTTAGAACCAGTTAAACCTAACTAACCTAAGGACATTACACACATCCATGCCCGAGGGAGGATTCGAACCTGCGACCGTGGCGGTCACGCGGTTCCAGACTGTAGCGCCTAGAACCGCTCGGCCACCTATGGCCGGCCACGCAGCTTATGGGAACATTAATCATATCGACCGTGGATCTCTGGAGCGTAGTGCTCATAATCGCTGTAACATCAAATAATCAGTGAACCAACAACTGAGCAAAGATCCAGAAACTTATTAATAAGTTCATGGCTCATGTACGAATAATACAAAACTTTCAGTTATGTCAAATATTCATCCACAGGTATGATGCTAGCTGGTGCTACGAAGGATACAGAAAATTGCTCAACCGGGGAAAGCAATAAGTCTGCAATGCAAAAATATGGCATACCTTAGGTGGCACTGTACGAGAGCTTAGATTACGAGGAAGAATCTCCGTAGCTTGGGTGAAGGACAGAAAAAGCCAGCTGACAAGGTGAACAAGTTCTTTCAGCTTTAATCAGACCAAATGCTAATAAGAACTACTTTCTGAAAGAAAATTAAGGCTAAATGACCCTGATCCTTACTACTTAAACCACGTTACAGCACGTGAAATTAGAAAAGCTGTAATGAGAATCCCTTCTGAAGCAATAGGTATCGACACTATCAGGCGTACCATTTTCCAAAATATACCACACGGCATCGTGCGAGCCTCGGCTAACCTTCACTGGCAGAAAAAGTCGCAACACCAAGAAATAGTTGTGAGACATCAGAGCTACTCTAAATACACGCTGTAGCAGCCGTGAGCACAAGTTACTTTTGATAGTGGACACGGTGTGCTGCTGTTAGTCAAGAACACGTTTATGGTGACTAGGTTTGAACGAGGTCGTGTAATATAGTACTAGAAGCTGGATGCTCCGTCTCCGATACTGTAGAAAGACTTGGCAGGAACGTAGCCACTCTGCGCTACTGCTGAAATCGGTCGTCACGAGATTAAACAGTCGCAAGAATATCGGTCTCCGGATGGCTACGTGGCACTACGAAGACCATACGTTCGGCGTGTAGTTCTGGGGCATATTTCAGCAGCGGTTGACATCATAGCGCCATAGAAAGCTGTTATAAATCTGTTACTTCAAGGACAGCTCTGAGCCAGACGCCTTGTAGCGTGCATTCCGCTGTGCCCAAACCATTGGACAGCGCGGTGGCAGTCTGTCGTGTTTTCTGGTGAAAGCAGGCTCTGTCTCTTTGCCAGTGACGGCTGTGTGTTGGTTACTGGGACATCATTTGAGGGCCTGCGGCCAACCTGTCTACTTTCTAGACGCAATGGACCTATACGTAGAGTTATGGTCTGCGATGCGATTTCATATATCAGATGGAGTACTCTTATGGCTATCCAACGCACTCTGACAGCAAATCTGTACGTCAACCTGTAGATTGAACCTATTGTGATGCCATTCATGAACAGCGTTCCAGGGTGTATTTCCCACATACAGTTGTTTTCACTCAACATGCTCTACAAAGTGTCGACATGTTGCCCCAGCCTGCTCTATCATCACATCTGTCTCCAATCGAACCCATATGGAGCATCATCACACAACAGCTCCACCGTCCTCCACATTAATTATTCTTGGTGTTGTGACATTTTTTCCGTCAGGGAATTTAAATCTGCCTTCGAGTTTGGGACACAACGCCTTCAATGAGTAAGAAGTAAAGTTCAGACTACTCCTAAAAAAAACCACATGCACTTAGTGTTAAACTAATTACCTGAAAAAACGAGAACCATCGATTATACTCTTCGCTAACGTTGCTATCCAGGGGTATCGGCTTGCTATTTGCTGTGGTCGCTGAGGCGGGAAGTGGCGCTCGTAGACTTTGACTGGGCAGGTCCCTCCCATCGCGTCCTGTGCAGGAAAGTTGAGTTAGTTACTGCTGAGTATTTTCCTGGAAGTAAAAGTGTTTACAATCGCTTCTTTCAGCTACCCGATGACGTGGTAATCCACTTACGGATGCTGAAAGCAGGAGCTACAATCAGCTACATTCTACCAGCTCTACTTTAGTGTTCGTTTCTGGTGCAGGCAACAACACGCCGAAATCTACATCTTTTGCTGTGAGTTTTGTGCGCGTCGGTGCGTTTCCGTCAATTAAGGAAAGTGCGTTCTGATTAGCTTACGATGTTAGTGCAATGAGGTGTAATTTGTGGTTCGGGACGTTTACCTTTCTTTTCTGCATGCAAATTGCCCGGAGTATAAGTTATCATTAGTTTGTCTGTCTGGTGTTTTTTACTATCAATTGTGCATTGAGATCTCTGGATTTGCGGAATTAGCCTGATAGCTTGTACTGATAGCCTATATCAGGGATTGCACGATTAGTTGAGAGAGTGTACTGACGGGGAATCAATTACGCACATCTCTCTGTGGTTCTGTTTAAACGGTTAAGGAACCGGGACTGAGCAAGGATGTACTATTTTTTGGAAATTTGTGGTAAGTTCCTATATGACCAAATTGCTGACGTTATCGGTTCCTAGGCTTACACACTACTGAATATAATTTAAAATAAGTTACGGTAAGGACTACACATACACCCATTCCCAAGGGAGGACGCGAACCTCCGACGGAGAGAGTCGCGCGAACCTCACTCGATCAAGTTTGTATCTGTTTGGATTCACCGAGAACTCGAGTTAATGATACCCATGTCCGAGCGAGCACTGAGTTTCACTGTATGTGTTTTATGAAGTTTTCTAAACGCCGTTAAGTGTGTGCGTATTTAAGTGTTACCTTTTGTTGGGAAGTCTACGATAAGAACTGCATTGTGTTTTCGCATTGCACGTTATTTACTGTCAAATACTGAAATGTGGCAATAAGGAAAAACGTACGTTGGTCACTGCGGTTCAGCTGGATAAGGTAAGGTTAGTGCCGTCTTTGGGTAAATGGGTTTTTGTACGAAAATTGTAAGTGATATCTTACGACAAACGGCCTTACTTGTAAGAGCCGGTACGTTAAGAGTTAGTTTGGTTGTAGTTCGGTGAGTTTCCACTAGTGTATCTACTAATTCATAGCAACGATTACGACAAACCGGGCTCAGGTAATACCTGTTAAGTGTGCAACTTATTCGGCTATTGATGGTGTTAATTGTTACCTGTGATAACCATTTAACCCATGTTATAATCAATACCACGAGGCAGCTGTGTTTGTTCGAAACAGCTTAGACCGATGTGCGGACACTAATAATTACCAACTATAAGATAAGTAACTGAAGTGTGTTGTCTGCCTTACTATTTGGTATTCTTTGATGTCAGAATTTTACTTTCTTGCAAATATAGTTTCACAAGTTAGTGTCAAAATTTTTTTCTAGGTCACTTCTTTACGTTTAAAAGGTGCTGCAAATTTTATTTACTTAATAGTCGTGCTCAAACTGTAAGGATTGACATAAATTCATCGCTTGAAAATAAAATCGCTGATTAAAAGCAAAGTAACATATGTAATTTTTCATCCTAAAAATATGACCTTGAAAATATATTTAAAACTTAGTAGTAAATATTTTAAAGTACCACAAGCACCAACAAATATCAGTACTTATTAATTGTATAAAAATAGCAACGAAGAATTGAAAAGAATATGAGCATAAAAATCGCATAATTTTTGGAATACTCAATTAATTTAAAAAAATATTTCCTTTAGTACATTTTTCAGACATATGTAGTGCTAATATACAAACCAGACTGCAGTTGGTCTTCTGCAACCGGAGGCCCTCCTGCCAGCTCTAGGCACTCCTTGGGACATACCACCTGTGCAGAGATGGCTCCTGCGCAAAGGAATTGTTTTGTAGTTTTAATATGTTTCATACAACGCAATTGCACCAGTACATTCATCATTCACAACAGAAAATTGAACTTATTTAGATGAGAGACCTAAACAGTTACTAAATGTTCACTTTACACATCAAAAGTCTCACAGTACTATATCTCGATGCTTTTCCTGTGTTTACTATGGTCAACTGACCTCTGAGTTGTGAGAAAACAGTTCCAGAATCTGTAATAATTTACCAAACTGTCATCCATTCAATGGGAATTACATTCACTTCTGTGTCTATAAGAGTAATTTAACTTAATTCGAGGCGTGAACAGAAACTTACTAGGAGAAACTATCTCCATAATATAGCTAAGAAGATTGTGTAGTCGCAACATTTTGAGATTGTTGCTGCTACACCCCACGCATCTCACTGCATGCAATAAACACTTACAGATGTAGAATGAGAATTTCACTCTGCAGCTGAGTGCGTGCTGATATGAAACTTCCTGACAGATTAAAACTGTGTGCCAGACCGAGACACGAAATCGGGACCTTTGCCTTTCGCGGGCAAGTGCTCGACCAGCTGAGCTATCCAAGCACTGCTCATGCCCCGTCCTCACAGCTTTACTTCTGCCAGTACCTCGTCTCCTACTTTCCAAACTTTACAGAAGCTCTCCTGCGAACCTTGCAGAGTGAAAATCTCATTCTGGAAACATCCCCCAGGCTGTGGCTAATCCATGTCTCCGCAATGTCCTTTCTTTCAGGAGTGCTAGTTCTGCAAGGTTCGCAAAAGAGCTTTCGTAAAGTTTAGAAAGTAGGAGACGAGGTACTGGCAGAAGTAAATCCGTGAGGACGGGGCGTGAGTCGTGGTTGGGTAACTCAGATGGTAGAGCACTTGCCCGAGAAAGGCAGAGGTCCCGATCCAGTCTCGGTCAGGCACACAGTTTTAATCTGCCAGGAAGTTTGTTACAGAGGTAGCTGCAGCGAAAGTTTGACAGTGTAAAAGATATGGTAATATTTAAACAACAGAACTCTGAGGGCATAATTTAATATCCATTGTCTACTCCACACAGCACAAATTTTGTCTCACAACTTGGAGGAACGTTAGATATATCGATCGTGACAGTCCAAAGCGGACTGCCTACAGCATGGTTCACAAAGATATGGAAATATTTTAATATGTTACTCTGCAAGTACAAGTAAAGAAAAAAGTTCAAATGAAGATAGGTCCGCAAATGTTTATTTACGGCTAATAATAGCTATTCCGTATAATTTAGCAAGTTCGTTAATGTGAAACCATAGCAAAACCTTTTTTAGATTAAAGTAAGGCACGATTTCAGATTTTTGTTGTTGTTATTGGTCTCCTGAATCTAATAAAACATGTACCAGACGTGCAGTAGTTTTCCAGAACATCCAACATGAATTCACAGGTGCTATTGTATTGATGAAATTAGATTATCAGACATATTCACACAGTTTCATTTAACGTTATTACCCCGTTTTTTTTTAAATTAAGTTCTCCACTACTTCTGTTGAAAACGTTGTGCATAGTCTGGAATTTAAACAACGAATTAGGCCAAGTAGTTAATAAATTAAAATTTCACGAAATTACGTCTTCACTTCTCTGGATGTTATGGAAAACTACTGCAGATACACGTCTGGTACATGTTTTATTAGATCCACTTGATCAATAAAAACAAAATGAATGGAAATCACGCTTTGCTTTAACCTCGTACAGTCATGGCTTCAAATTAGCGACGTTGCTAAATTCCCGACAAAATATTTTACTAGCCACAACGCCGTAACTAAACATTTTCGGATGTGTGTTTATCTGCACTGTTTTCTTCAGTTTTACTTATAGAATAACATAGGAAAATATTAGCATATCTTCGTGAATCACCCTGTAGAAATACAAAGGCTCCAAATAAACAGTGCTTCCAAGAAAGTTGCTAAATTTTTGAGCTTCTGTTTCATGGCTCCATACAAGAAACATTCAATTCAGTATAACAATACGAGCCCTGCGTCCTGTTAAAGGATTTCTGTAGCTTTGGTAAAAATCAGAAAAAATCAATAGCTGTATATCACATCATAGCTGATAAACTTGTACAACTTATACCGCAAATATCAGTCGGAATTAAGTAAGCACCCGGTACTAACTGATGACCTGAGATATGCCACTGACAAACGTGCGGCTACCATAACGACACTGCTTGAGTTCGGCAAAGTATTTGATGCACAAGAAATTGGTCCAGCGCGTGAGAAAAATAGACATTTACATACACATACTTCTGTAGCTACTCTGATTTCTCTTACTTTATTAAGATGGTCATTTCTCCCTATGTAGGTAGGCGACTCTAAAATAATTTCACATTAAGGGAAAATATTGGTGACTGAAATTTCGTGAGAAGATCCTGTCGCAGTGAAATCGCCATTCGTTTAATGACTTGCAAAGGACGTATAAGGGTACTGTAAGCAGTCTCTTTAGTAGAAATGTTATACCATCTAAGTCTTGGTGAAGTACAGTCCATGTGGTGTCTTCCCCATAACATTACCTATCTGGTCTTTCCAATTTAAATTGTCCTTAACAGTAACTCACAGATACTTAGTTCAACTGGAAGCTTTTAAACTTGTGTAATTTCTGGTGTAACCAAAATTTAATGGCTTTCTTTTCTTACTCATTTGGGTGACCTTATAGTTTATCTATTCTGAGACCATTGTCACTTTTCGCACAATGCAGATACAGTTGGTAGTAGTTTATCCTGTAGTGAAGTAGAAGTGGATAACTCCTGTGAATTAATATGGTTGGAGATTACACTAAACAACCGAACTAGGTTAATAATTGGCTCCTTTTACCGACCTCCCGACTCAGCAGCATTAGTGGCAGAACAACTGAGAGAAAATTTGGAATACATTTCACATAAATTTTCTCAGCATGTTATAGTCTTAGGTGGAGATTTCATTTTACCAGATATAGACTGGGACACTGAGATGTTTAGGACGGGTGGTAGGGACGGAGCATCGAGTGACATTATACTGAGTGCACTATCCGAAAATTACCTCGAGCAATTAAACAGAGAACCGACTCGTGGAGATAACATCTAGGACCTACTGATAACAAACAGACCCGAACTTTCCGACTCTGTATGTACAGAACAGGGAATCAGTGATCATAAGGCCGTTGCAGCATCCCTGAATATGGAAGTTAATAGGAATATAAAAAAAGGGAGGAAGGTTTATCTGTTTAGCAAGAGTAATAGAAGGCAGATTTCAGACTACCTAACAGATCAAAACGAAAATTTGTGTTCCGACACTGACAATGTTGAGTGTTTATGGAAAAAGTTCAAGGCAATCGTAAAATGCGTTTTAGACAGGTACGTGCCGAGTAAAACTGTGAGGGACGGGAAAAACCCACCGTGGTACAACAACAAAGTTAGGAAACTACTGCGAAAGCAAAGAGAGCTCCACTCCAAGTTTAAACGCAGCCAAAACCTCTCAGACAAACGGAAGCTAAACGATGTCAAAGTTGGCGTAAGGAGGGCTACGCGTGAAGCGTTCATTGAATTCGAAAGTAAAGTTCTATGTACCGACTTGACAGAAAATCCTAGGAAGTTCTGGTCTTACGTTAAATCAGTAAGTGGCTCGAAACAGCATATGCAGACACTACGGGATGATGATGGCATTGAAACAGAGGATGACACGCGTAAAGCTGAAATACTAAACACCTTTTTCCAAAGCTGTTTCACAGAGGAAGACCGCACTGCAGTTCCTTCTCTAAATCCTCGCACAAACGAAAAAATGGCTGACATCGAAATAAGTGTCCAAGGAATAGAAAAGCAACTGGAATCACTCAATAGAGGAAAGTCCACTGGACCTGACGGGATACCAATTCGATTCTACACAGAGTACGCGAAAGAACTTGCCCCCCTTCTAACAGCCGTGTACCGCAAGTATCTAGAGGAACGGAGGGTTCCAAATGATTGGAAAAGAGCACAGATAGTCCCAGTCTTCAAGAAGGGTCGTCGAGCAGATGCGCAAAACTATAGACCTATATCTCTTACGTCGATCTCTTGTAGAATTTTAGAACATGTTTTTTGCTCGCGTATCATGTCATTTCTGGAAACCCAGAATCTACTATGTAGGAATCAACATGGATTCCGGAAACTGCGATCGTGTGAGACCCAATTCGCCTTATTTGTTCATGAGACCCAGAAAATATTAGATACAGGCTCCCAGGTAGATGCTATTTTTCTTGACTTCCGGAAGGCGTTCGATACAGTTCCGCACTGTCGCCTGATAAACAAAGTAAGAGCCTACGGAATATCAGACCAGCTGTGTGGCTGGATTGAAGAGTTTTTAGCAAACAGAAAACAGCATGTTGTTATCAATGGAGAGACGTCTACAGACGTTAAAGTAACCTCTGGCGTGCCACAGGGGAGTGTTATGGGACCATTGCTTTTCACAATATATATAAATGACTTAGTAGATAGTGTCGGAAGTTCCATGCGGCTTTTCGCGGATGATGCTGTAGTATACAGAGAAGTTGCAGCATTAGAAAATTGTAGCGAAATGCAGGAAGATCTGCAGCGGATAGGCACTTGGTGCAGGGAGTGGCAACTGACCCTTAACATAGACAAATGTAATGTATTGCGAATACATAGAAAGAAGGATCCTTTATTGTATGATTATATGATAGCGGAACAAACACTGGTAGCAGTTACATCTGTAAAATATCTGGGAGTATGCGTGCGGAACGATTTGAAGTGGAATGATCATATAAAATTAATTGTTGGTAAGGCGGGTACCAGGTTGAGATTCATTGGGAGAGTGCTTAGAAAATGTAGTCCATCAACAAAGGAGGTGGCTTACAAAACACTCGTTCGACCTATACTTGAGTATTGCTCATCAGTGTGGGATCCGTACCAGGTCGGGTTGACGGAAGAGGTAGAGAAGATCCAAAGAAGAGCGGCGCGTTTCGTTACCGGGTTATTTGGTAACCGTGATAGCGTTACGGAGATGTTTAATAAACTGAAGTGGCAGACTCTGCAAGAGAGGCGCTCTGCATCGCGGTGTAACTTGCTCGCCAGGTTTCGAGAGGGTGCGTTTCTGGATGAGGTATCGAATATATTTCTTCCCCCTACTCATACCTCTCGAGGAGATCACGAATGTAAAATTAGAGAGATTAGAGCGCGCACGGAGGCTTTCAGACAGTCGTTCTTCCCGCGAACCATACGCGACTGGAACAGGAAAGGGAGGTAATGACAGTGGCACGTAAAGTGCCCTCCGCCACACACCGTTGGGTGACTTGCGGAGTATCAATGTAGATGTAGATGTAGATGTTGTGTCGGTTTTGGAAATGGTTTGGATATTCTAAAGACTTCACTAGAGGGCAAACGATAGCTTCTTCTACAAACAGTCTAACAGGGCTACCAAGATTGCCTCCTAAAATGTTTACATAGGTTAGGGAGGGCAGAAGACTATAACTCTTATTTTGGGAAAGCCAGATAATAGTTCTGTTTTATAGAAACCGGACGTGTTTTTCTTCATAGAGTTACCACAATCGTTACTGAAGAATAAGTACGAGATTGAATTGAAATAGTTCTATTTTACTCGATGATTTTCTGTAGATTACTACGAACTGTGACCCATTTGATAGGAGCGCACGAGTCTAGTCACGTAACTGAGGTGATGCATCATAGACAAGCAACTGATTAGAAGTCTTTTATGAGGAACAGTGTTAAAAGCCTTCTGGAAGCCTAGAAATATGGAATCAATTTGAGATCCCTCGTCGACAGTACTCATTATTACTTGCGAATGAAGAGCTGGTTGCGTTTCACAAGAACGAATTTTCTGAAAACACGCTGACAATGCGTCAATGAATATCAGGCATATGAATATCGATCTTTCTTCAGTGTTCCAAAAACTACGACTTAGAGTACGTGAGTTGACGTCGCAGGTATTTTTTGTAACTGACCAGAAATTATTAACTTTCATGTTACACAAACTACTGATTTCGTTTCATCTTGACGGTATCCAAATACCATGTATCAGTAGATGGTAAAAATGAAGAGTGAAATTCCGCAGCGGCAGCTCAGCTGGACAGAAATGCTGTCGCCACATCAAAGGAGACGTACATTACGCAATGAGTTATTAGAACGAAACTGCCCTATTATGATGTAATCCATACCGGCACCAGTAGTTGTAATGCTAGATGATTAGAACTGACCACGAACGAATGTGTGTTACATCCAACTTGTCCCCAATATGAGCACGTCAGTGCTTCGCTGCCCTGTTAATGATTTCGTCTAAACAAGTTACGTGACTAACATAACATATGTCTACATCACCAACTCCCCAGGGTGCAAGCACACTTTTTACCTCGTGTGACGTCGTGTGCTGTCAATACTACGCCACCTGAGTCCACATGTAGAATTTGGCGGTAGCCCATGTGACTACGCTGCAAATCTACGGTCGGCTTAGAGACTAGACCTCCTCAGCCCACGCCACGGTCTCGCGTTTGGCTAAATCGTAGCCTCTCAAACCCCGGTGGGTTCTAGTGTGCAGGTGGACCAGTTTGCTGTTGTGCCAAACCAATTTGACTCCATGCCACAACTATGAATGACGGAATATGTCAAATGTTTAGACGGATGACTCAAAACAAAAAAGTCCACCCACGCACCACTCGTTGTGTGTTTGATGCTAAAAGCAGTACGTCTGACAGTTCAGATGAAAACTGGCACGGGCTCTCCCTTTCTCTGCATACACAGATTTGACCAATTAGTGACTTTAAGAATTAATTGGGAGAAAAGGAGAAACAGACTCAGATTATAGGCCTCTTTCTCCCACGTTTACGCTGTGACGTTTGCTAAAAGAATGAACTCGATGGAACCACAGTCTTACATACAAAGATTGCTATGTACCCTGTAGCGTCCATCTCTAACTTTCCAAAGAATGGCCATAAACTCGCTAAACCCTTGTGGCTTTACAAATATGTCTTGAAGAAGAGTCTTAACGTATGGGCGCCCCTGGTCATGGAATTTCGCAGAAACGCACAGTCGTCTCATTGCCTTCCTGCCTAACAAGGACCCATCCTTTGATTTATTTGCTGATCATCAATGCTCTGCCCATAGCTAGTTGGCCGATGTGAACGCGGCCGCCGGCCGACTGGCGCCATCCAACGAGTCTGCACAATGAGACTGATTAGCAGCACGTTTTCACCCTGCAGAAAAAACGTCCCCTCGGCTCTGAGCTACCGTACGCTTTCACTGCAGTCGTTTAAATCGGCACCCTCTTCCTTTAGATGCAGGCAAAGTTTACCGCAATTCCTTCAGTAGAGCACACAAGCAAGAGCGTAACTACTGCCAACCATTTCATGATATGAATGAAGTCAGATAATTTCCAACTATAGCAACCATGTAATAAAGATCAACTTCCCTAGGAACACAACACCGTATCAGAACTGACTGTGCCCTGCAATCTCTCACCATCTCCAGTCAATGAGAGGTTCAGATGAACTAGACTACCCAGTCCATTGAATCGAAACAGAGCTCTCACCATTATTGAACCACTACCAACTTACACTGTGTCTTGTTGAAAACTTGGTTTTGTGGATAAGTGGGGTGTGTGACACACTCAAAAACTAGCATGAGCTCTTACGAACTGAAATAGGCACTCGTCTGACATGACCACCGTTTCCCTGTCGTTTAGGGTCCACCCGATATGGTCATCGGCTCAGGAGAGGCACTGCAAGTGATGTCATGCTGTTAGCAAAGGCACTCAGGTCGGTCGTCTGCTGCCATAGCCCGTTAACGACATCTTTCGCAGCACAGCCGTAACAGATACGTTAGTCGTACGTTTCACACTGATTACTACGGCTATTTCACGTATTGTGATTGCCTGTTAGTACTGACCAATCTAACTCAGTTGCTGTCGGTCGTTAAGTGAAGGCCATCAACCACTGCATTCTCCGCCTGAAACGTCATATTCTCGGCACACTCTGAATTCCCAAACGATCTCCAGAATGTACTTACCCAATCGTCTCGCTCCAAATGCCTTTCCGCGTTCAAAGTATGCTAATTACCTTGTTGAGGCCATAATTAACTTGGTAAATTATTGTACATGAATCACATCTACATCTACATCATACTCCGCAAGCCACCTAATGGTGAGTGGCGGACCGTACTTTTGGTACAACTATCTGATCCCCACAACCATGTTCCACTCGCAAATAGTGCGCGCAAAGAATGATTGTCACTAACCACCGGATCACAAATGAAAGCTCCGCCAACGCACTGCCGTTTTACGCCTTGTGTACCCGATACTGCCGACACCTGCATGTGTGCATGTCGTTATCCCATCACTTTTGTTACCATAGAGTTATGTTTCGTACATGATCCAGTCGCCTGCTGTGGAGGCGACCCTTGAACCGACATCCATTGACCTCTGTACAACAACAGGTCCATTATCAGTGGTGCCGGGCATATTCGACTTGTAATCTCACTAACTGGAGTAGAGGTGTTTACAGTGATGAGTCCCGCTTCAAACTGAGCCCCGATGACCAGTGGAGACGTACTTGCAGACACGCATGGATGGATGTGCCATATCATATCATAGCAGGACCCCTTTGAGTGTCATCCACGCAACTTTACAGCATGTTCTAAGCCCGTTTTATTGCCCTTTATGGCAAGGCATTATGGGCTTACATCTTAGCTAGATATCGCCCTCCTGCACACGGCGACACTTTCAGCTGCTTGCCTTCGTACTTTCCAAAACATACGTTACACTGTAAGGTCACCTTATCTCACCCCAGTTGAGAAAGTTTAGAGCATTATTGGAAAGACCCTCCAAGCAACTCGGCATTTTGAAGATCTAAAGAGCAATTGGGACTGCATGTACCAAGGTATCCTTCAGTAGGACATCCAACCATTCTATCTAACAATGTCAATACTAATAACTGCTTACATAGCGCCAAAGGTGGACCAAAGCGTAAACGACTTCCTCAACTTAGGAAGCTTTTCCTCTTGAATTAACTATCGAATTTTTTCTCAAGTTGCAATCATTTGTTGACTGTACACGGACATTACATCAACCGAGTTCCGTCCCAGCCCTTCGTGATGCATCACTTTTTGTCTTAGAGTATATTCGTAAAGTAATTCTGGCGCAAGGATTGTCCTTTTTAGGAGCAGTAGTGGTCAATTTCATAACAAATAACCTTTTCGTTCCAAATCAAGGCGGGAGGAATATGGGAATCTTTTATCTGCATACGTGAGAACGAAAATTATTCGACACAATGGAATAGACACAAAAGGTTTAGACCTTGTATCGTAAAGCTGTTAATACTCAGTAAAAAGCCCTGTCCGGTTAAGAAGCAGCACATGAGCCACGCTGCCTCACGGATGACCCAATATGTGCAAAATGGGTTTAGCTTTAGAACTGACTGCCGCAGGATCGCCTGTCGAGCTATGTGACGAACGCTACGAACAATACCATACAGTTACCATAATCGCGCGTCATCTCTTTGCATCCCATTAAAATGGAACTAACTCTTAATTTAACGAAACTGGAATGTAAACGCAGCCATGGAGCACAAAACGACAAAAATTTATGTATTCATTAAAGTTATTTACGAAATATCAAGGTAGTTAATTTACTGTTTAGCTTGTGGAAATTTGTATGATATCTATGTCGTAACTGCTTCTTCAAATTATCACAATAAATAATAAACGAACTCCACTTACCTAAACATCTAAACGGGAATGCTATCACAGCTCTGAATATGTGAACATAGCAACTTCATGCTGCATTTTGTTCCAAATGGGTGCTGTTTTTTGAGCTAGCAGTTACTGACTGGTAACATTAATCTTCTTTCCCAGAGTTTATTTCTAGGTAATTAAGTGCACATAGTGTCACTCTGCTGTACGCGACGCTTGCCTCATTTATCCTTTACGTTTCCTTTTCTTCACATATCAGATATTACTAGAAAAAGTTATGCCTATGGTTCCACCTTTAATATTTTCTGTCAAGCGATATGAGGTGAGAGCAAAAACTATGACGCTGTTGAGTCCGTCCTGTCAGTCAGTGTACAAGAACAAATGAATAAAGGCTTGTATACTGGTGAACGCATACAGTGCAGTTCGATGAAAGGGGATGCATATAGGGAACGAATGGATGAACGGAGTGTCTCAAAGATTAGCAACAAGTAATTCGTTTCCAGCTGTTCGCCTCTTCGAAACGTAGTTAGAGGTCAAACATCGTTATTGGTATATCTGTTACAAATTGAAAATGCGTCTAAGAGTCGATTACAAACGAAGTTACGTGGCTCTGTTCGGCGAATTGACTTACCGACACAGGCGGCGACCACGACGATGACAATGAGTGTCTTCTGCATGGCGAATAGTAGCCAGGAGTTAGGAACATCGCCTTTTATGAGCTAGTAAGCTTCCGTTGTTACGTAAAGCGAACGTCATCAGTTAAGTGCGAATTGTAGTGATAAAAGCTACCAGGCGTTTTGTACTTCACAGAAAATTATCCGTTGTTCCCTCCTGTGGATGTTAATAGCAGTCGAACAAGGAAAAGGGAAATGAATTTACATGTCACTGGCTGAGGGAGGCGTGGCTACTCGAACGAGCCAGATAACAAAACGTTTACAAGATACGAAGTCTGGTTACGTAAAGTTTTTAGTTTTTCATTTATTTATTTATATAATGCTTTGAATTAAAAGAAATACTATCGACGGCTCTCGAGTAACATATACCAAATAAATTAATAAGAAATGTTACTGATCCCCTACATTACACAGTACAGGTCGGAACACTGTTGCAAAAGCGACGAAAAAAGCATATCAAATTAGAATGAACGCGAAACCTCCAAGAGTGTTGAAGTTTTACAGAAGCTAGAAATTTACTCCGAACTCGAATGACAAATACTTTTAATACTTTGCACAACGAAACTAAATCTAAAATGTGGCAGAAGATCCAAAGACATTCTGGTCGTATATAAAGTACGCAAGCGGAAATATGCAATGAATATCTCCATTACACTATAACACCCTACTGATGACAGTGCCATTAAAGCAGAGTTACTAAAAGCGGATTTAGCAAATTCTTTCCCCAAAGAAGACGAAGTAAATATTCCAGATTCGAATCAAGATAAGCTGGAAACGTGAGTAACTTACAAGCAGATATCCTTGGTGTAACACAGCAATTTAAATCATAAAAGCAAAGCCTCCGGTTCTTACTGTATACCAGACAGGTTCCTCTCAGAGTATGTTGATAAAGTAGTTTCATATTTATAGAAGTATGTACAAGCGCTTTCTCGTCGAGTCATTCTTACCTAAACACTGGAAAGTTGCGCAGCTCACACCAATATTTAAGAAAGGAAATGGCTTTAATCCGCTGAATTACAGACCCAAATCGTAAACGTCGATTTGCCGTAGTGCTTAGGAACATATATTCTGTTCGAAGATTATGAGTTACCTCAAAGCAAACAATTTATTGAAAAACGGATAACGGCTTGTGAAACACAGCTACCAATTTATTGTCAGGAAGTAATGAGCGCTATTGACGGGGTTGTCATAGTGTTCCGTAGCTGCAGGTTTCCAGAAATTCCGTATTTTTAGGTTTCCTGGAAGTTATTGACACCGTTCTCCACGGGCAGGAGCTGCTTCTGTTCAAATTGCGTGACTGCGGCGGATCGTCCCAGTTGTGTGACTGGATTTGTGACTTCCTGCCAGAAAGGTCACAGTTCGTAGTAATAGACGGAAAGTCATCGAGTAAAACAGAAAAAAATACCTGGCGTTCCCCAGGAAGTGTTATGGGCTTCAAAAAATGGTTCAAATGGCTCTGAGCACTATGGGACTCAACTTCTGAGTTCATAAGTTCCCTAGAACTTGGAACTACTTAAACCTGGCTAATCTACGGGCATCACACACGTCCCTGCCCGAAGCAGTATTCGAATCAGCGACCGTAACGGCCGCGCGGTTCCAGACTGTAGCGTGTTATAGGCCCTCTGTTGTTCCTCGTCTACGTGACCGATTTAGGAGACAATATGAGTAGCACTCGTAGATTGTGGGAAGATGGAGCTGTCATTTATGGTCTTATAAAGTCATCAGATGCTCAAAACAAATTCCACTACAATTTAAACGAGGTATCTATATGGTGCGAAAAGTGGCAATTGACTCTAAATAATTAAAAAGGTGAAGTCGACCACATGAGTACTAAAAGAAATCGACTAAATTTCGGTTATACTAAAAAATCACACAAATATAAAGGCTATAAACTCAACTGCATACTTATGGATATCTATTACGAATAACTTAAGTTGGTTCAATCACATATAATGTTGTGGGTAAAATAAACCGAAAACCCCAATTTATTTACAAAATACTTAAAACGTGTGACGGGGTCTCTAAAGAGACTGCGCACACTACGCTTGTCCGTGCTCTTCCGGAGTAGTCCTGTGCGGTGTAGGAGACGCATCATATTGGATCTACGGAGGACACTGAAAAAGTTCAGAGATGGGCACCTCGTCTTGTTCTGTCACGAAATAGCGAAGAGAGTGTCACGGATATGGTACGTGAACTGGTGCGGCAATCACTAAACGGAAGTCGTTTTCCTTTGTGGCTGGAAGTTGTCACGAAATTTCAATCACAATTTTTTTCCTCAGAGTGTGGAGATTTGGGATTATGCCCACCTACATAGGGCGCAATGATCATCGTAATGAAACATGAGAAATCAGAGCACTCACGGACAGATGTACTCGTATGTATTTGTGTTTCCCGCGGGCTGTAACAAAGTGGTGCGTTAGAGAAAAAGAATGACAGTGGTTCGGTGAACCCTGTGTCAGGCACTTCATTGTGAATTGCAGAGTAATGAAGCAAATGTGGATGCATTTTCACAGACCATAAGTGACTACCTGGACCAACAGAGTGAACTGGACAGAAATAAAGCTGTAAGCTACCCGTGGTCTAGGGGTAGCGTCTGTGATTCATAATCAAAACTTCTTCGGTCCCGTGTTCGATCGCCGCCACTGCCTAAGTTTTGATAAATAATCAGCATTGGTGGCCGAAAACTTCCGGCATAGAAGTCAGCCTCATTCTGCCAACGGCCTTGTCAAAGAGGGCGGAGGAGCGGATAGAGGTGCAAGGCACTCTCTTGTCCTAGGGGTGGGAAATTGCCCCTAAAGGCGGAAGAATCAGCAATGATCAACGACATGAGGATGCAGAAGGCAATGGAAACCACTGCATTAAAGACACGTAACGTGTATCCACAGGACATGTGGCCTGTATTAGAAGAAGTGTCATGATGATCTCTCCATTGGCAAAAGATTCCGGAATAGTCCCCCATTCGGATCTCCGGTAGGGGACTGCCAAGGGGGAGGTTACCATGAGAAAAAGATTGAATAATCAACGAAAGGATAGCGTTCTACGAGTCGGGGCGTGGAATGTCAGGAGCTTGAACGTGGTAGGGAAACAAGAAAATCTGAAAAGGGAAATGCAAGGCTGAATCTCGATATAGTAGGGGTCAGTGAAGTGAAGGAAGCCAAGGATTTCTGGTCAGATGAGTATCGGGTAATATCAACAGCAGCAGAAAATGGTATAACAGGTGTAGGATTCGTTATGAATAGGAAAATAGGGCAGAGGGTGTGTTACTGTGAACAGTTCAGTGACCGGGTTGTTCTAATCAGATTCGACAGCAGACCAACACCGGCAACAATAGTTCAGGTATACATGCCGACGTCGAAGCTGAAGACGAACAGATAGAGAAAGTGTATGAGGATATTGAAAGGGTAATGCAGTAAGTAAAGGGGGACGAAAATCTAATGGTCAAGGGCGACTGGAATGCAGCAGTAGGGGAAGGAGTAGAAGAAAAGGTTACGGGAGAATATGGGCATGGGACAAGGAATGAAAGAGGAGAAAGACTAATTGAGTTCTGTATCAAGTTTCAGCTAGTAATAGCGAATACCCTGTTCAAGAATCACAAGAGGAGGAGGTATACTTGGAAAAGGCCGGGAGATACGGGAAGATTTCAATTAGATAACATCATGGTCAGACAGAGATTCCGAAATCAGATACTGGATTGTAAGGCGTTCCCAGGAGCAGACATAAGATACTGGATTGTAAGGCGTTCCCAGGAGCAGATATAGACTCAGATCACAATATAGTAGTGATGAAGAGTAGGCTGAAGTTCAAGACATTAGTCAGGAAGAATCAGTCCGCAAAGAAGTGGGATACGGAAGTACTAAGGAATGACGAGATACGTTTGAAGTTCTCTAACGCTATAGATACAGCAATAAGGAATAGCGTAGTAGGCAGTACAGATGAAGAGGAATGGACATCTCTAAGAAAAGGGCCATCACAGAAGTTGGGAAGGAAAACATAGGTACAAATAAGGTAGCTGCGAAGAAACCATGAGTAACAGAAGAAATACTTCAGTTGATTGATGAAAGGAGGAAGTACAAACATGTTCCGGGAAAATCAGGTATACAGAAATACAAGTCGCTGAGGAATGAAATCTGTAGGAAGTGCAGGGAAGGCTCTGAGCACTATGGGACTTAACATCTATGGTCATCAGTCCCCTAGAACTTAGAACTACTTAAACCTAAATAACCTAAGGACATCACACAACACCCAATCACGAGGCACAGAAAATCCCTGACCCTACCGGGAACCGAACCCGGGAAACCGGGCGTGGGAAGCGAGAACGCTACCGCACGACCACGAACTGCGGACGAAGTGCAGGGAAGCTAAGACGAAATGGCTGCAGGAAAAATGTGAAGACATCGAAAAAGATATGATTGTCGGAAGGACAGACTCAGCATACAGGAAAGCCAAAACAACCTTTGGTGACATTAAAAGCAACAGTGGTAACATTAAGAGTGCAACGGAAATTCCACTGTTTAATGCAGAGGAGAGAGCAGATAGGTGGAAAGAATACATCGAAAGCCTCTATGAGGGTGAAGATTTGTCTGATGTGACGAAAGAAGAAACAGGAGTCGATGTAGAAGAGATAGGGGATCCAGTATTAGAATCGGAATTTAAAAGAGCTTTGGAGGACTTACGGTCAAATAAGGCAGAAGGGATAGATAACACTCCATCAAAATTTCTAAAAACTTTGCGGGAAGTGGCAAAAAACGACTGTTCACGTTGGTGTGTAGAATATAAGAGTCTGGCGATATAACATCTGATTTTCGGAAAAGCATCATCCACACAATTACGAAGACGGCAAGAGCTGACAAGTGCGAGAATTGTCGCACAATCAGCTTAACAGCTCATGCATCGAAGCTGCTTACAAGATTAATATACAGAAGAATGGAAAAGAAAATTGAGAATGCGCTAGGTGACGATCAGTTTGGCTTTAGGAAACGTAAAGGGACGAGAGAGGCAATTCTGACGTTACGGCTAATAATGGAAGCAAGGCTAAAGAAAAATCAAGACACTTTCTTAGGATTTGTCGACCTGGAAAAAGCGTTCGACAATATAAAATACTGCAAGCTGTTCGAGATTCTGAAATAAGTAGGGGTAAGCTATAGGGAGAGACGAGACTTATACAGTATGTACAACAACCAAGAGGGAATAATAAGAGTGGACGATCAAGAACGAAGTGCTCGTAATAAAAACGATGTAAGACAAGGCTGGAGCCTTTCACCCCTACTCTTCAATCTGTACATCGAGGAAGCAATGATGGAAATAAAAGGATGGTTCAGGAATGGAATTAAAATTCAAGGTGAGAGGATATCAATGATACAATGCGCTGATGACATTGCAATCCTGAGTGAAAGTGAAGAAGAAATAAATTATCTGCTGAACGGAATGAACAGTCTAATGAACACACAGTATGGTTAGAGAGTAAATCGGAGAAAGACGAAGGTAGTGACAAGTAGTAGAAATGAGAACAGCGAGAAACTTAACATCAGGATTGATGGTCACGAAGTCAAAGAAATTAAGGACTTCTGCTACCTAGGCAGTAAAATAACCGATGACGGACGGAGCAAATCGGACATCAGGAGCAGACTCGCTATGGCAAAAAAGGCATTTCTCGCCAAGAGAAGTCTACTAATATCAAATACCGGCCTTACTTTGAGGAGGAAGTTTCTGAGGATGTGCGTCTGGAGTACAGCATTGTATGGTAGTGAAACATGGACTGTGGGGAAACCGGAACAGAAGAGAATCGAAGCATTTGAGATGTGGTGATATAGACCAATGTTGAAAATTAGGTGGACTGATAAGGTAAGGAATGAGGAGGTTCTGCTCAGAATCGGAGAGGAAAGGTAAATGTGGAAAACACTGATAAGGAGAAGCGACAGGAGGATAGGACATCTGCCAAGACATGAGGGAATGACTTCCATGGTACTAGAGGGAGCTGTAGAGGGCTAAAACTGTAGAGGAAGACAGAGATTGGAATACATCAAGCAAATAATTGAGGAAGTAGGTTGCAAGTGCTACTCTGAGATGAAGAGGTTAGCGCAGGAAAGGAATTCGTGGCGGGTCGCATCAAACCAGTCAGTAGACTGATGACCCAAAAAAAAAAAAAAAAAAAATTAAAAATCCCAGTTTACTCTAATCACCGGATTTGAAAGTATTTCTTCGTTTAATAAAGGCTAAACGTATAAATACCATCGAAGTGCTTCACTGGTTTTTTTTTTTGTTGTTACAAGCTCAGTAATAAGTATAATGTTAATGGTGAGATACTCACTTTATTGGTAAGCTTCGTTATTGATTTGTAGGTAAGGTTATATATCTCGCCTTCATACAAGAGCCGGTTAATTAATCTTCTCCTCTATTTGAAAACACTAGGAAGAACATGAGATCATATCATTAACCTCGATGCGAATTATATCATCGGTCAGCATTTAACAGGTGTTTTTAATGTCCACAAAACACGGAAATGCACAGTCCTCAAGGTAGTACTTAAAGAAATTCTTTTCAAGTAATAATATAAACCCTTTAGTTGCCAAGAAAGCCATATGCATTCTAAAAATTTTCACAAACCTCGCTGTTTACTTAAAACACTACCTCCAG
Source organism: Schistocerca americana (assembly GCF_021461395.2). Taxonomy (NCBI): domain Eukaryota; kingdom Metazoa; phylum Arthropoda; class Insecta; order Orthoptera; family Acrididae; genus Schistocerca; species Schistocerca americana. The sequence continues at coordinate 303,127,571 of NC_060126.1, read as the reverse complement.
TTATCTATTGCGTTTCCATCGTAACAGAGTGAGTCCCACGTAACAGAGTGACTCACACGGAAGGTAAATGGGCCACAGACTTGTTTTTAACACCACACACTAAAAAGTATTGTACTAATCAGCCTCACTAATGTGGCGTTCGCTGTGTTATTCAGTGGTTTGGTATTTAACTAATTTGTAAATGGAAATGACAATCTTATTTTATTACATTGGGTAATTACTAAATAATTTTTCTCCCGGCTAAAGATTTGATCAAGTTGCTAAAGATCTCCAAGTTAACGTCGTGTTAAAGTGTTGTCTGTAAGTTGTGTGTCACTAAATCACAGTTCATACAACAGATTCAATACAACTATGGATTACGATGGAAACAGTTATCTTCAGCAAAATGATCATTAAAACCACCGAATATCAGCCGCGCATAACACTGACGTATGTTACCTGAACCAATATTCTTCGCAACTCGTGCGTAATTAATTTCGGCTCCATACATCAGCTAGAAAAATTTCTTATAAGGATCGTGCAATGGGCACTGTTTTTAAAGAACCAATCTGATTCGAATCATTTTCATATAAAATGAGTTCGGAACCACCAGTGCACATTTATTTTTACACATTTGTATTACGTTCGGCATTTATGTCTGCAGAGTTGCGTGATTTAAATTTGTATTTGGCGCTGAGATAATTGTTGAGATGGCGGCAGGCAATTGATAGAGACTTTCTATTGTTAGAGCAAATAAGTAAATATTTAAAATGCTTATTGAACGCTATAAAATCTATTTTCGTATTGTGCACTATTTAGACTTCATCAAGGAAACATTCGATTTGTTTCAAAGGAAAACACAGACAAAAGCGCGATACAAATCGCTATCATCAATGGCTGCGCTCCTTTCAGCAGAAAGAAATAATTAACACAGATAATGCTTACTGAGAGAGGAATTACAGTTACAAATAATTATTCACTCATGTTCATAATTATAATGAACTCTTTTTTCAAGTAATAATTAACAAATAATTACACTTTCTTAACAGACCTCAGTTTGATATGCGTCTTGCGTGCTGAACCTACAAAAGCCATCCAACAAAAGGTACAAACAAAGGAAGACAAACGCAGATCATAAAAGGAATTTACAAATATCATTGTCTTTGTACTGTACACACCGATGTGTCCAATTAAATCATAGAATATTATGTAAATAATTAATATTTAAAAATTTTCACTGTTTTTTGATACGTCGAATAGATAATGTTTGTAACTGTTAGAGGCATAATTTCCTCTCGTCGCACTGTAGCCAAAAATTTATCACGTGAATGTTACACTAACCACTGACATTATGTTTTTCGCCCCCCTGTCCTGCATGGTACTGGGAAGCTCTTTTACAGACTCCACGAAGGTCCTAGAGGTTTTCACGAATTATCGACTGCAGAGAGAATCGTGAGTAACTTTCATCCACACACAAATTCTGCAGCATCATTAACTTGTATCCGAGATATGAACACTGCTATAGCTACACAGACTCTTGAGCAAACTATACGTCTCAGAAGCTATTAACTCAGAGCACAACACACATACGCGACACAAAGGCGACCATAGAATTACCTAAAATATGAAGTCTTTTTCGTAAAAAAGCTTTCCTAAAGTCATGTGTTTTCCGATTATGAGTTTCCACCCTTCGCATCTGGAATATGCACACAGGGGTGGGCATTCCAGAGCACACACTGGTGGCCTGTATCTCTCCCACAAGCAGCCTTTTCTTCTCTGTGACAGAAAAATCCCACTGCTGTAGAAGTCTGCGTTTAAATCAAGTACACTCGCTTCCCGAAACAGCTTTTGATCGGTTAATTTACCATTATGAAATTTCAATACAGACTGAAAATGATATGAAACACAACTACTTATCAGTGTTATCGGCTAATTTATTGGTTCACAAATTACAGGAGACAAAGAAGTTGGAAGAAAAAGTAATCACTAAATCTTTAGTTATACAAAGGGAGTACAGGAATTATTATTAGGAAATACAAACTGTGATGTAGCGCAATAACGGGTAAACGCAGGTAAACGACTCAGCCGTTACCACGCACAGGGGGCACGGTCGAACAGTTGAAAAGATCGATTAATATGTTTCTCGTAATGGATGTCGAGAACATGCGCTTGTAAATTAACTGTTGGCTTTTCCGGTCTCTGCCTGGCCAGCACTCGAGAAATCCTGACGGGTAGCCGTGTCTTGGTACTTGGAGTGAGAAGGTGATTGGAAAAAGACGTCCACTACAGATTCAGCTGACTCTATGATCGGAAACTACGGCCCATAGCTCACCCTTTATAGGTTTTCAGAGTGACTGTTCTTCCACTCGAATATAGTTGTCCATGAGCCTCTTCGTTATTTTTCTCGATCACTGCATCTACGCATCTAGTAACCACAATTAGAACATGGCTTTTTCCTGTCATGAGTTTTTTTCTCTATCCTCGACTCATTTGATGGGTTGATAAGTTTCATCCATGTGCTGTACCCATGACAGGCAAGCAGATCACTTCTGGGAGGATGTATTACATCTACATCTACGTGATTACTCTACTAGTCACAATAAAGTGTCTGTCAGAGGTTTCAATGAACCACCTTTAAGAAGTTCCTACCGTTCCACTCTCGAACGGCGCGCGGATAATATAATCACTTATATTTTTCTGTGCGACCCCTGATTTCTCTTTTTACATCGTGATGAAATTTCTCCTATTTAGGTGGGTGCCAACAGAATGTTTTCGCAATCGGAGGAGAAATCGGGTGACTCAAATGTTTTGCGAAGATCCCGTCCCAACGAAAAACACTTTCGTTTTAATTATTTCCACTCCATTTCGCTTATAATGTCTGTGGCATTATCTCCCCCTATTTACAGCCTTGAGATATGTGTGACTTATCGCGTAATCGAAATGCAGCGGATTTCTTGTAGTACTCATTTGAATAACTTCACACTTTTCTTTGTTCTGGGTCAATTGCCACTTTTGGCACCATACGGATAACTTATCTAAATCACTTTGGAATTCGTTTTGGTCATCTGATGACTTTACGAGAGGGTAAATGACACCATCATCTGCAAACAAGCTTATAGCGCCACTCAGATTGTCTCCTCTGTAGTTAATATAGATCGGGAATAACAGAGGGCTATAGCACTTCCTTGGGGAACGCCGGATATTTATTCTGTTTTACTCGATGATTTTCCGTGTACTACTACGAACTGTGATGTTTCTGACAGGAAATCACGAATCCAGTCGCACAACTGAGGCGATATTCCATAGGCACACAGTTTGGTTAGAAGACGCTTGTGAGGAACGGTGGCGAAAGCGATCTGGAAACCTAAAAATATGGAACCAATTTGACATCCCCTGTCAATAGCACTCACCACTTTCTCAGTATAAAGAGCTTGTTGTGTTTCACAAGAACTATGTTTCCTGAATTCGTTCTATATGTCAACAAATCGTTTCCTTCGGGGTACTTCACAATGTTCGAATACAGTATATGTTCCTAAACCATCTTGCAAATTGACGTTAGTTATATGGGCCTGTAATTCAGCGGATTACTCCTATTTCCATTTTGGGTATTGGTGTGACTTGAACAATTTTCCAGTCTGTAGGTACGAAACTTCCTGTGAGCGAGCAGATGTATATCACTGCTATATATGGAGCTATTGTATCAGCGTAATCTGAAAGGAACCTGACTGGTATACAATCTGGACCGGAGGCTTACCTTTATTAAGTGATATAAGCTGCTTTACTACACCGGGGTTATCTACTCCTACGTTTCACATTTTCGTAGATGTTCTTTATTGGAAATGAGGAATGTTTACTTCGTCTTCTTTGGTGCAGGAGTTTCGGAAAGCAGTGTTTAATAAGTCTCCTTTAGTGGTACTGCCATTAGTGGCTTCACCATTGTTATTGCGCAGTGAAGGTATTGACTGCGTCATGCCACTGATGTGCTTTATGTGTGACCAGAATATCTTTGGGTTTTCTGCCAGATCCCGAGGCAGAGTTTCGTTGTGGAAATTATTAAAACCATCTCGCACTGAAGTACAGGCTATATTTTGAAGTTCTGCAAAACATTGACAATCTTGATGATTTTGCGTTCTTTTAAATTTGGAGTGCTGTTTTCGTTGCTCCTGCAACAGCGATCTCACCCGTTTTGTGTACCATGGAGGTCCCGTACCATCACTTATTACTTTATGAGGTACATATCTCTCAACAGCCTTCGATACTATCTCTTTGAAATCAATCCACATCTTTTTTACGCTAACATCATCAGATCGGAAGGAGTGGAGACTGCCTCTTAAAGTGGCATGAAGAGCATTTTTATCAGCTTTTATAAACAAATGTACTTTGCGTTTCCTTTTGATGGTTGTGGGTGTTACGGTATTCAGCCTAGCAGAAACCGCCTTGTGGTCGCTAATCCCTGTATTCGTCATTATACTCCCAATTGGTACGGGATTATTTGCTTCTAAGAGGTCAAGTATGCTTTCGCAACCATTTATGCATCGAGTTGGCTCATGAACTACATGTTGAAAATAATTTTCAATACAATTTCGGATGACGTCGTATGCCTGTCACCGGCTTTATATGTATAATTTTTCCAGCATATCGATGGTAGATTTAAGTCACCTCCGACTACAATTGCATGACTGGCGTACCTATTGAAATGAGACTCAAGTTTTCATTGAATTGTTCAGCAATATATGTTCTGAGTCGGGTGGTCGGTAAAACGCTCCAATTAATAGTTTAGTCCGACATACTACTTCGCAGGAAATATCTAGTTCAATTTCACTACAAGCTAAACAACTTCTGACGTCAATAATTACGCCATCACAAGAATATTTAATATATCCTTTCTGATCACTGTTAAATCATTTGAAATAATTTCTGCTAAACGTATTTCCGGTTTTATCCAGCTTTTCGAACTTATAACTATTTGAGCTTCAGTTCCTTTCTATTAGGGCTTGGAACTCTGGTTCTTTCCCAACACAGTTATGACAATTCACATTTACAACACCGATCGTTTCTGCAACTACCTTTCTGTGTTTTAACCTGCCCCCATTTAGACGGACGCCATTTCTGTGGTTTCCTGAGACCCTCTAACCTAAAAATTTGCTTCGGAAGGCGTTCTCGTTTAAAATTACTCGGCTTTGCTCTGTTCTTGTTTCCCGTGCTCCGCACACCCATTGGCGTCTTCGAAGAAGCCCCGGTGGAACAGCCCCACTTATTTTCTCACTTTTAACTAAAATAGTCCCGGTCCTGACAGCTCCCCGCAGAAATACATTAAGGGGCCCTACACAGAGTAGCAGTAGCACAATAAAAGTTGTACATGGATTGTTTATATGATCCTGAAAGAACGTAGCTACATTTTGTTCACTATCGTCAGTTTCGTGGGATTACTCTGTCATCTGTTTCTCTACGAAGTCTTTCTTACGTCACTATTTTGTCATTTGTCCTCCTGCTCGCAACGGTAATTCGATTTCTCTGATGAACTCATTACAGTCGTCCTCTTAGAAAGAGAAAACAATAGTCACCACCTCAAATATCATCAAATTAATTCTTATACAAATGTTGCAACAATCACATTCGGAACAACGCAAAGATACATCATCTATTATAACTAAGGTTTTACTTAGGATATGTAGCAATGGGACATTTTTAGACCCTTTCTTGGCTTTCCATTTCGATCTACTCCTTACCTATGGTTTTGGAAATTTTCTCTACTCTTTTGACGGGTTTTCTTAAATCAACAGATTCGATGTTACATATTTCAAAGTCAAATATAATCGTACCTGTCAGGCAGTAATGTTTGTTTCCAGGCCCTCACAACATCCGTGCTCAAAGCCACATTTGGTATTACTTCTTTCCAATTATAATTTGTTGTACCACTTTGTCCAACTGAATATATGAGGACCCCACCTTTCACCATTCATCCAGATTTCATTTACTTCAACAGCTTGAAATGAACACGTATTACAAAATATGGTATTATCTTCCTCACTAGAAACTACATACAACCATTTGTTGGCACATAAATGTGTCCATTAACTTTTAGCTAATGAATTAATTTTTATTTAATACAATTATTAGGATAATGCCTGTCTCGTTGTACGTCTTTTCACTTTTCTCGGTCATAAATCGTAATTTCCACAAAAGTTTCATTATAAATTTCCTTCCTTTCGTCTCTCTCCTTACATAATTTCTGTTCCTTACCTGCTGTTGTAACAAATGGTCAACATAAAATTTTAATTGTCTAGAATTCTCACTTAAGGGAATATCAATTAAATATCCTTAAACATCAAGATCCATGACATTCAATAGACTATACCTATAAAATCTACAATTAGATATAATGGAAACCTTACATCTCTCTTCAGCTTGGATTAACCTTAGGTGTTTAACATTCTCTAGTGAATATGCTACATGTGGTGCAGGTGGTCTTTCTGTGTGTGAACTACAGCACTCGCTAACTGTTCATATTCTATACTTATCTCGCTCAATGAGGCGTAGTTCTTTTCAGAGTCACATCTGTAGTTCTCAGACAGCACGTGTGAACTGTTCCATTTCTGTCATACTATTCTTAAGCAACTTCCCATTTCTGCTGATCCAATTTACCATCAAGTTCAGACCAGACAAGGGGAATTTATTACAGTCACTTGCTCTTTGATAATTTCCACAGTTGTTCTGATCTAGATTCGATCATATGCATGTGCATTTTGTAATAAGCGACATTCTCCTCGTCCAAGGTTCCGAACAATATTTTGCTAAATTCTCATACAAAGTTAAGGATTCTTTAATTAATGATTTTATGGATCTCGTTACTTGCAACCTTTCCACATTGTATGTGACCCCATTAATCAACATATTACAATTCGTTTTACTAATATTTAGCTGCTATAGTTTATCCTTGTCTTGTTGAACAACCTTCAAATCAGCTCTCTTTGCGCTACTAAGTTTTCATGAATAGTTCTAAGATTTACTTACGTTACGAACTTTCAGGTGATACTGATAACTTTGACGATCCTTGATGATGGTAATATAATCCTGAGGAAACCCGCGCACTTGAAGGTCCCAGGCATAACAACTTCATGTAATGATCCAGAGCCAAGTCATCACTGCACATGGTAACATGATGATTGGGTATTCAATAGGAGGACACCTCACCTAAATTTAGTTGAAAGTTTATGCCATACACTTCTATTTTAATAGTATGTCTTCTGCTTATAGACGTGTACCTACAATTTTGCTTTCTCTCGGTCTCCTTTACTACATAAGTCAGTGCAACCCTTACTACGAGGGTGATATGCCCATTTTTTACCATTCACAGATCCTAAGGTATGGATGGGAAGGTTTCCTGCTGCTAAGCGTCGGATAACATGATGAAAGGCAAACGAATGATGTCTTCACTGAATCATCGGGATCGGTACTCCAAGGAGTGCGAAGATATCCTGGAGCTCAAAAAAAAAAAAAAAAAAAAAAAAAAAATCTGTTGAGAGCCATCGGTCAGGAAAGTGATGTTAGCAGCCTTCTGGGCTGCCATCAGACGAAGGCGTCGAGGGATACAAAATGTGGACAAAGTGATTCTCATCCACGACAATCCGATGCCACATGTGGTATTCAGAACTGCCGACAAACTACCAGGCTAAGGTTTTCCAGTCATCTAGGGTCCAGGCGATAAGGTAACGAGCCAAGGAGAGGTGCTGCAAGTGATGGCGTGTCGTGGCCATAAACGCGAAATTTCGGCGCTTTGTGCTAACGGATACGTTCGTTGGACGTCCCACACTGATTTCAGGGTCTGTTTCATGCAATGTTGCTTGTCTGTTAGCACTGACAACTATTGCAAACGCCACTGCTCGCGGTCCTAAAGTGAAGAGCGTCGGCCACTGCGTTCTTAGTGGTGAGAGGTAATACCTGAAATTTGGTGTTCTCGTGACATTCTTGACATTGTGGATCACTATGTATTAAATTCCCTGACGAAATCCGAAATGGATTGTCCCATGCTTCTAGCTCCAACCACCATTCCGCGTTTAAAGTTCGTTAATTCCCGTCGTGCGACCATAACCACATCGGACACCCTTTCACATGCATCACATGAGTACAAATGACAGTTTCAACAGCGCACTGCCTTTTCATACCTTGTGTATGTGACACTACCACCATCTGGATTTGTGCATATCACTACCGCATGACTTATGTCACCTCAGTGCATTATTTGACCATTATGTTCTGCTGATACCGGATGTATATGCCTCATAGTATCAGTAAATGACGATCTGTCACCCTTTATATGAAGCACAATGAGATATGCACAAACGGACGGTGTGATCGAGCGGTTCTTGGCGCATCAGTCTGGAACCGAGCGACCGCTACAGTTGCGGGTTCGAATGCTGCCTCGGGCATGGACGTGTGTGATGTCCTTACGTTAGTTAGGCTTAAGTAGTTCTAACTTCTAGGGGACTGATGTTCTCAGATGTTAAGTCCCGTAGTGCTTAGAGCCATTTGAACCATTTTCAGATCTGCACAACTGAACGTTTGTGAAAATGGTTCAAATGGCTCTGAGCACTATGGGACTTAACTTCTGAGATCATCAGTCCCCTCGATGTTAGAACTACTTAAACCTAGCTAACCTAAGGACATCACACACGTCCATGCCTGAGGCATGATTCGAACCTGCGACCGTAGTGGTCGCGCGGTTCGAGACTGTAGCACGTAGAACCCCTCGGCCACTCCGGACGGCATAGCTTTTGTCATTCATGTTTTCCGTTTCGTTTTATGTGCCCTGTTCGCTAAGCGTGCGTGACTTGCGCGAAGTGAGCATTATTATATTGGACCACGTCTGAGGTTTCTACATCTTACTGTTTTTTCCCAGCATATTGATTCAGTACAGATCTTATGTCACACTCCTCTTCGCTCGTATTCATATCATTTATAATTCATTCTCCTCGTATGATTGGTAGTAGGGCTTCTGTTTCGACACTATCATTTCTTCGCCTTCTGGAGTAATGCAGTATTCCTTTATTCGATTCCACATGACCTTCCCGTCCCTTCATCCGATTGTTTCCTTTCGACCGCGAAGCTTGCTTTTTCTTTCGCCACCTAAGAACTGCATTGGTCCGTAATTCTCGCTGACAATGTTCCACCAATTGATATTCCTTTGCTGCGACTCGTCCCATTGTCTCTTCTCATTTATTACATTCCTATAGTCCTGATGGACAATTCGTGCTCCCAATTGTCCAGTAATATTTCGTGGTTTCGTTTGCTCTTTCAGTATCTTATCGTCGTGTACCTTCCACAAGGGTATATTACTCTCATTCACTTCTGTCTATCCATATCGATAATGACCACTATGTCTCTTGTGAGGAAATATGTTCCTACTAAACTATTATAGCGGACGTTTCTTCCCTTCTTCATATTTGAAATTTGTTTCCTCCTAAAACATTTATGGCTATTTTAAGCGTCAAATTCACCATCCCAAGCATGTTCTAAGTGCCATGTGTCACACTTTTCAATCTTCGCACATCATGCTTGTCAGCTGGTACACATTTGGATGTAGCTTCCCTGTAACTAATTTGTAAATACACTCAGATGACAAAAGTCATGGTAAAGCGATAAGCACATATAGAGATGGCGGTAGTACCACGTACACATGGGGTGAAAGGGCAGTGTGAATGCGGAGCTGTCATTTTGACTCTAGTGATGAATGTTGTAACCTCCCCACAAAATAATTTAAAAGGAACCAAGCACCAAATGTAACCTCCCCACAAAATTGGCTCCTATTTATGATCTTTGTGCAGAAACGCATTCACATTTAATGTACCCACTAAATTCATTTCTCATTTAATGTTAAGTTCGAAACAGAAGAAATTCCAAAACACCGAAAGAATAAAAAAAAAATCAGTAACCTGGTAAATTTTATGATGGCAGCAGCGCTGAGCCTCGGCCCTGTACTCTGAATAAAAAAGGAAAAATTCTTACCTCAATAAAAACAGTGAATATATCTGTTCTTAAGTAGAAATTTTTCGGCACAACTTCGTGCAATGCTGGTGTATATTTTTTTCTGATTCTTGAAAGGAATGATCATGCATTGGAAATATTCTTTGATTTGAAATAATGCTTGTCTTTAAAAAATTACGTTATATTATAACAATTATTATTGGGGGATTTTTTAAAGAAATTAATGACAGTTAATATACATTACTAGATATGCGCAAGGCTGCTTGTTTACCTTCTACAATAATACTCAGCCTCCAAAGTCCCGACCAGAGGAGACTGCCGACACGCGCAGGTACGCGCCGACTACTGAAGACTAATTCAGACTACTCAAGACTACCGCAGACAACTGAACACTACTGCCGATGACGACATGCAACAACTAACTACATACTACTCTCTGGTCAGAGACTCTGCCATGCCTCGCCCATCGCCGGCAACGCATACGTCTTACATAACCTTCCACTGGGGGGGGGGGGGGGGGGGGGGGGGGAACAAAAATTTGGCAGCGATGGTGAGTCATTTGGAATGGCCATGAGCAACAAATGTTTCTTAATGAACTAAGTTTACAATCACAGAATATATACATATCTATAAGTGCAGAACATGAAATATAATATAGTGCACATGCACTGAGTACAGAACATATCAAGCAATGACAAAATGTATACACAATGAGTACAAATCATATTAACAAATGACAAAAGTGCACACGCACTGTAGTTCAGAACATATCAGCAAATCACAAAATGTATACAGAATGAGTACAAATCATATCAACAAATGATATAAAGTGCACATTCACTGTAGTACTGAACATATCAGGAAATCACAAGTGTATACGGAATGAGTACTAACCATATTAACAAAATGACAAAAGTGCACACGCACTGTATATACTTTTTTTACTATTTTACAAGAACTAGAATAGGAAAGGGAAGTATTGCATCATGGTTGTAGCACTTTAGGTTGCACGCAGCTGCATTGAAAGTCCATATCTTTCTACAGAAGCACAACACCAAGTGAGACAATCTGAAGCTCTTTTCCTTGAAGTATTAATCAGTGTAGCCAAGACACTGAAATGTCGTAGTAATATTCCATGTTATCATTTTGGTAGTACATTAGGTACACCAAACAGTGGGACCATAATAACATCTCCATCGCTAAAGGTGGTGGACAGCATGTCGTATCAACATCACGTTTCTGTAAGGTACACCAATGTAGAGTTAGTGCAAAAACCAAATATAGTGCTGCATGATCATGAGGATAGACAGAACAAACGGATATTGCAGTAACTTCTGGTAACTAGGCCAGAAGGTGAAGGACATTAAGTCACATACAAGTCTTCATTGAGAATTACACTAGTCTAACAACTGATTTGACTAATAGGTGGCACTCATCGCCCAGTTACTGAACTTTTCTGTGCCATGTATGAAGTATTACAGAATAATTTTCATAGATCATCTGATTACAGTGAACATCGTCTCTCATTGACCAGTTAGAAACCATCAGAAGTCATCATTCAAAACAGGAGCTAATCAATGGCATAGTATTAACATAATTCACTTAGTTATAGTAATCATTGGCACTCATTGGCCAGTAACTAAACATATAGCAAGTATTGAATATTTCAAAACATTTTTCATCATTAAAGTGACATATGACAGATTTAAAATAATTATTGGCTCTCATTGGCCGGTTACAAAATATTTTTATATTTTAATAAAACCTAATTCAGTATTATTCAGAAGTTATTATTCAAAATGAGAGTCAATTATTGGCATAGCATTTATAGAGTATAACAAAAATATTATTTACAGAAATTATTGGCATAGTATTTATGCATTATTACAAAGCATCATTCAGTATTACTCAGAACTGATCATGCCAGTGACATAGGACAAATTGAAAATGTAACATACTGTAACTATTATTCAAGGTCTGTGACTAGGAAACATTATTCAGTATTACTCAGAACTCTCTTAAACTGGTAGCATTATTTGGGACTGGTAATAATTTTTTTTTTGTGCTAGCAATGCATTGCGTTGGAATCTATAATTAATTACTGGGGCATAACAATATTTGCTTTTGAGTTACTGCTGCAAATGAAGATGTGTAACGTCATTCGTCATGAGTCAACTGTAGCAAGGTTATGAAACAAGTAGAGTATATGTGATCCCATTCATAAATGACACAGGTTTAATGATCAACTGTTTATAGCACATTAATTTCATGAATAATTTCTCCTGCAAATAATACAAAATGGATTATTAAATTGAAAGAAGAAACGCATATTATGCTGAAGAGTAGTGAACTTCGAATTAACAGGTAATGAAATGTGTATTAATTATATATGTTCTCTAGCTGTCCTTTCCAAAACCTTCAGTCATCATAACATGCGACATAAGACATACAGTCAAAAGCAACTGCAACAAATACCTAAATAATGACGTAGCATTTCTTAACTAACAGTAAATATATAAACTTCATCATTATTTTCATCTACAAAGAAAAACTTCATTATCATTACTATCATCACCTGCAAAGAAAAACTTCATTATCCATATCACTATAACTCCATTATTATCATCACCTGCAAAGAAAAACTTCATTATCCATATCACTATAACTCCATTATTATCATCACCTGCAAAGAAAAACTTCATAATCCATAGTAGCATACTCTTCATCGCTATTCATCACCATTCATTATCATCTGCAAAAAGACACTTCATCATACAACTATTCATAGTATAGAGTTCCTTATTTCTAGCATATTTCTTCACTAAAACTAAGATGTGTAGTTCTGTCTGACAGCCTGCAACAATCGCCTCGTACTCTGAAAGAAAAAAATAATTAAGACTGCAATTCTACGATGTGTATAGTATTTTCTCGTTAATGCTTGTTAATTCTGATCCATTTACTCTTCGTGACGAGGTATTGCATCTTTTTTCGTTCATTCCGAAGGTGAAATTCCCATTTCATAGTAATCCACTGTGTTTCTTTCATTTATTTCTTTTATACGTTATTGCTTTCTGAAATTGATGTACAATGATTAATGTCTTGTATTTAAATCATATACCCCTTAAATAAAAACTGGTTTATAGTAACACAATTGAGCACACAGCATATCATGACAGAAAACGTAATATGTCAAAAACATAGACTGTGTTCAGAGGCAAAAATGTACGCAGAGTATCACAATGTAGCAGCAAAAAAAAAAAAAAAAAGTAAAGTAGTCACGATGTTGAGATAGCATAAGGCAAAATGTCAAAGTCAACTAGTGTTTCTTACATCTTAAATATTTCATAATGCATACGAACAAAATAATAAAACAATGATACATACATGAAAAATGGAAAATAAGCACAGTCAAATATATAACGACAAGAAATGACTTTCTTTGTGTTCAGCTTGTATGTTGTGTAGTTAATAGAGGCGAGAACTGAAGACTTTAATGGAGAGAGAATTACATAAAATTAATATGTCACTAGATAGAACTGCACAATTATTCATAAAATACGTAAGTATATCTGGAAAAGTGAGCACAGTCTGATGTGTAAAGACAAGAAAAGCGACTTGCTAACCTTACCTTGCTGGGTACTTGCCAAGAAAAAATACGTTAATCATCAGTTAGTAGTCACATGAATATAATTGCGTAAGTGGTCATAAAAAAAATTAGGAAATGGCATTACAGTGTGATAAATCATAAAGTATGTTCATTCAATACACGGTTTGATGTTGAAGACATGGTGATTGCCCATACTTTTTCTGGTTCTCAAAGTTTCCACGTGTACTACATTGGGGTGAGGAATGCTGCGAATTCTATATGGACCTGCGTATAAAGCTCAAATTTACTGCATCTTCTCTTTCCTCTGTTCGATATACAGTGTGTATGCACTAATATCTTCTGTCCAATGTGAAAGTCACGCGTGTACAAACCTGTTTTTGCTGTCTTCTCCGGCGCTCTGCGGGCCGTTTGATGTTGTTCAGCGCAATGTCAATTATTTCATGGTGTCGTAGTCGACGAGATGTAGGAAATGTTACTAATTCTTTAATTTTGTTAGGTGGTTCAACATTTTTCAGTATAACAGACGGAGATAGCATAGTAGATTCATTTGGTATGGAATTAATTACATCCTGGAATGAGAGTATGTGTGTGTCCCAATCAATATGTTTTTTATGGCAGTATATTGTACACACTTTACCAATTTCTTTCATTAATCGTTCACAAGGGTTCGAAGAAGCATGGTACCTGGATATATAGATCGGAGAAATGTTTCTAGCTCGTAACATACGTGTCCATATAGCAGATCGAAACTGTGATCCATTGTCGGAAATTACTTCCAACATATACCCTACATGAAATAGAAAATGTTTTACAAATGCTTTCGAAACAGTTTTAGCAGTAGCTTTGCGTAACGGAGTGAAGGTAACAAATTTTGGAGTGAGTTCAACAGCGACAAAGATGTAGCAAAAACGTCTATTAGTTCTGGGAATCGGACCAAAAATGTCTACAGCGGCCATAGGTCTCAATTTAACAGGTAAAATGGGATGTAATGGAGGAGTATGTGAAGTCGTGTCTGATTTAGCTTTCTGGCAGATTTTACGTGACGCTAAAACTCGTCGAATACGTTTCTCCATGTTGGTAAAATAACAGTTCTGTCTCAATATAAGAAAACATTTTTTGGCTCCGTAATGTGCGTAACTTAAATGAGTATACCAGATTAATTTGTTAACAAGTTCGCCTGGAATGCATAATAACCAATTGTTGCTGTCTGGATGAGAGCGGCGAAACAGAATGGCATTGCGTACAGTGTAATGGTTTCTAATGGTAACATTATTCCTATCTTGCCAGAGGTGTTTCATTTCTTTCCACACGTTGTCTTTACTCTGCTCTTGTGCTATGTCTTGTAATGACGACGAAACGAAATTTTCAAATGCAACTCGTTGAATGTACATGACGCAGAAATTTGCTTTGCAGAAGTTGGTTGCGATGTCTTGCTGATTGTTGCTGAGAGAACGGGATAGTGCGTCTGGTACAATATTTTGTGTGCCGGGAATGTGAACAATTGTAAAATTAAATTCCTGCAAATAAAGTTTCCATCTGCTTAATCTGTCGTGTGTAAGCTTGGCGGAAAGTAAAAACTGTATCGCTCTATGGTCTGTATAAACGGTCGTATGGCTTCCATAAAGGAAATGCCGAAATCTGGTAAATGCCCATACAACACATAATGTTTCAAGTTCTGTAACAGAATAATTGCGCTCAGCAGGTGACAGAATGCGACTCGCAAAGGCGATATTTTCGTGAGCAACATTCTGCGTGTCAAAAGTAGTGCTTACGTTACTGAAAGATGCAACCTGTACTGTATCTAGTCAAATTCTATCTGACGCGCTATTATTTTCAGTAGGATGCTGTGGCATTTCAACTATTTGTACTGTTCTGTTATTTCTTCCTGACGTATTACGTTCGGGATGATATCTACTGTCTGGTTCATTCATGATAATATGTTGTTGCGGATGATTTTGCTGCTGATAAGACCGACAGTTATTAAACGTACGCTGAAAATTGTGTTCATTACTTTTACATCTGTCATGATAGTCATTTCTATACCGTTCATTGCGATAGGAATTGAGATAGTGTGTGTTCTGTACGTACTGATTCCCTTGTTGCTGTGCGTTACTATTTGTTGAAGCTGATGCTATACGTGTAGGCGGCGAAAGATTAAAGCTTGGTTGACCTTGTACATTACATTGTTGGTTAGGTATGCTAACCGGCTGGCTTTGATGCTGTTGCGAAGAAAAACCTCTGTTGTTACCAAAATGTGGTTGCTGACAATTTTGATGAATGCTAAAAATGTTGTACATACTGATGATTACAATTTCACCTGTTATTAAAATTACGGCGGTAGTTGTCATTTCGGGAGTGTCTAAAGAGAACTGTCACTTTCGGTAAAATTTGTTCTATCAGGTTTTCTTTACTCATTCTTAATTCTAGATTGATCGATAGTTGAAGAGCTGTTTTAATAGGTATAAAGGATAGTAGAAGAGAAGGCAGCAGTGCAGAAAAGTAAAGATGAAATGGCACTACTATGGCTCGGGGCCCTGTGCACGCTACAGCACATATTCATTAAAGCTTAATGAATCCCTTGAGGTCTATTACGAGCTGCAAATAAATTTTAGTTTTTGCGTTACAAGCAATACCGATGAAAATTCAAAAGCAAATTGTTGTATCCAGTCCAATTCTAGTTTCAGCATTACAGGACAAGCTGGTGAAAGTACAAAAATAAATCGGCGTATCCACTTCAAAGTGTGTACCTGTGTTCTGTCATTTTTAAACACTTTAAATTTTCTCACGGATAGAAAATGCTTGTAATCAAAATAATCGTCTCTGTATGTGTGAACAGGTTCAGGATTGTATGAGAATCTATTTGTCTGTGATTGTTCGGAATTTAAGTCACGTACTCTCTGTAAATTACCTAAATTATACTGGCTGTGTGAGTGTGACAAATGTTCGGAACATGCCGTATGCTGTGACGTGTTATTGACTGAAATATTTTTTATCTCTGTCACCTCTTGCTGTAAAGTTGACAATTTTCTACGTAATGTATTATTGGACAAATCTATCTCACTGATCGTCTGCTGAAAATTTTGGAATTCATGTGTTTGATTAAACGAAACTGGTGACGTATCGTCTGATTTGGTGTCATTATTACTTTCGATAACGTCAATACGACTGGCCAATTCATCATATTTTTCAGTCAGTATTTTTACCTGATCGTCGTTTTTAGTGTCACAAGCATTAATTTGTTTTTGTATTTTACGAGTGGTTTCGATCAATTTTTTTACGTCTGCTTTGATGACATCGGAATCCTGTATTAGTTCTAATTGTTCGAGTCTGTCGGTCAGTGTCTGAAAGTCTACTGTGTGTCGTTTTACTTTATTTTGTTCCTGTATGAAATTACGGTAACGCGTTTCACTGTTTTGTAGGTGGTGATTAAAGCGTTCGTCAATTTGACTGTTCTGTTGGTCGAATTTCGCATCTACTTTTGCATCCAGTGTGCGCGAAAGTTCTGCTGTCATTAGTTTAAACTCGTCGCGTAGCTGTGTTGCGTTTTCAGAGCATTGTTTACCGACTGCACTAATTTCCTCTCTAAGTGATTCTGTTGTAGCTGTTTGCATATTCCTTAATTCTTGAGCAACAGATCTAATTTCTTCACTATTTCCTAGCACAAGCCTTAATTCCCTCATGTAATTGTTCTTTAGTATCATGACATTGCTCAGCAACGGCTGTAATCTGTTCACTAAGTTGTTTGTTGTGTTCATTAACTTATTTAAAATTTTCACTAAGTTGTTTGTTCTGTTCACAAAGTTGTTTGAAATTTTCATTGAGGTTGTCTTGTTTTTCATTAAGTTGTTTGAAATTTTCACTAAGTTGTTTGTGATTGTTGTCTTGTCTTTCATTCTGTCGTCTGGAATTTTCGTCTTGTTTTTTATTATGTTCATTAATTTGTAGCAACAATGCCATAATTTGATCCAAGCTAAAATTAGCAACTCTATTCTCAGTGCTGTGTGATGGTGTATCTGCAATTGTCACGTTTTGTGTATCCATTTGGATATTCTGTGATTCTTGAAAATGTTACCTAATCGGATGTGCACTGTTAGTCACTACCTCGGAATCAAATAAATGTGACGTATTCTGATTACACTGTTCATTTTCGTTAGAAAAATTTGTCTGTTCATTACGTAAATTTTGCAAACCGGGTGTATCAACCTGCGCAGCATTCATTGTAACAGAACGTCGCGCGTCATCAATTGTTGTTAAATTAACAGACGACACAATTGAATTTATTTGCTCATCACTTGGATCAAAGTCAATATTAGCGGTCGGTACGCAGTGATTGTCTGTAAATGGAGGACTGTCACTATTACACTGAGTGTTGCAAGTACTATCGGTCAAATTATTCGAGTCGGCTATTTCACTCATTATACATCGCGATGTACTGTTAACAGTTTTTCGCGGTGTTTTTCAGAAATCAGAATTAAGCATAAATGAAACTAAGACAAAGCAAAAAAAAATGCCACAAACACAATTACAACAAAAGAGCAACACATTGCCGATGATCTGTGCAAGAGAGAGTGACAAATTAGTAAATGCGTTGCGCCAGATGCAAACTACATTTAAGTAAATAAGAGCAGATATATGACTACTTATCAGAAGATTCAAGAGCTTGCCAAGAATAGCAAACTGCAGACATTACCGATCACCACGAACGATACATCGGCTGTCGGCCTTCACTTAACGACCGCGAGCAGCGACGTTTTCGTAAAGTTGTCAGTGCTAACAGTGAACACCACTGTGTGAAATAGGCGCAGAACGCAATGTGGGACGATATTATTGATAAGGACTTTACGGTTTTTTGAAAGGATAGGCTAAACACCGTTTGTGGTGGCATGTCTGTGGCTGTTAGAAGTATTTAATCTTGTACCGAAATTGAATTAATTTGGGTAGAGGTCATTCGTGGCAACCGGAATAAGGTATTAATTGGATCCCTTTAGCGACTGCCAACTCAAATAATATAATAACACCTACCCGACTCATACCGTTATAGTTGGTGTTGACTTCAGTTTACCCTCTATATCGTACCTAAAATACATGTTTAATACGGAGGTACGGATAAAACATCATTCAGAATTGTGCTGCACGCACTCTCTGTATATTATTTCCATCTGTTAGTTCACAAGCCGACTCGAATAGTAAACGTTTGTGAAAACATACTTGACATCATGGCTGCAAATAATTATGAGCTAATAATGAGCATCAAAACGGATAAAGGGATTAGTGAACACAGGTAGTCGCAGAGAGACCAAATACCCTAAAAATAAACGAAAAGTATACGTATTCAGAAAACAGATAAATGTTCTCTTGACGCATTCCTGAAACACAAGTTCTAATCCTTCCAAATGAGGCTTGAATTCAAAGAAATAGTATCTGCAATTCAGAGATTTACACTAAATTAGTTAACGAACGATGGAGCTGATGGAGCTGATTCCTCTGGGTACATGAAACGGGTAGGAACACTGTTGCAGAAACAACGGAAGAAACATGCCAGATTTAAATGAAAACAAAATCTCAAAAATTTGGGATCTTCTACAGAAGCTCGAAACTTAGCGCAGAGTTCAATGCGAGATGCTAATAACAGTTTCCACAACGAAAGTTTCTCTTGAAACCTGGCATAAATTCGAGAGTGATTCTGATGGTATGTAAAGAATGCTAGCGGCAAGACGCAATCCGTATCTTTACTGGAAAATGCTAATGGTACCGATAAAAGGGACACTAAGACGGTTATTAGACTTAATCCTCGAAATTCCTTCACGAAAGAAAACAAAGTAAAACTCGTGAATTCCAATCAAGAACAGCTGTCAACATATGAAAATTAGAAGTAGATGCCCTCCGATTAGTGTAGAAGCCTAAATCAATAAAAGCAAGTCTAGCTGTGCAGGGCCCTTTCTGAGTACGCTGGTGCAGTAGACCCCTAATGTACAATGTACCTCTAATGTGCAATGTACATTCCGTCTCTTCACGAAAGAACCTTACCCAAAGACTGGAAAGTTGCACAGTCTCACCAGTATTCAGGAAAGGTAATAGGAGTAATCCTGTAAATTAGAGACCCAAATCATTAACTCTGATATGCAGCAGGATTTTGAAATGTATATTGTTTTCGAACATAATGAATTACCTTGAAGAGAACTGTCTATTGACACAGTCAGCACGGATTTAGGAAACATCCTTGTTGTGAAACACAACTAGCTATTTACTCACACGAAATGGTCAGTGCTATTAACAAGGGATTCCAAATTGATTCCGCATTTCTAGATCTGCCGAAGGTTTTTGACACTGTACCTAAAAAGCGGCTCCTAATCAAACCGCATGTTTACGGATATCGTCTCGCTTACGTCAATGGATTCCTGATTCCCTGCCAGAAAGTTCGCAGTTCGTAGGAAAGCGACGGAAAGTTATCGAGTAAAACGGAACTGATTTCTGGCGTTCCCGAAGGTAGTGTTATAGACATCTGCTGTTCCTTTTCAATATAAATGATTGAGGAAACAATCTGAGAAGCCCTCCAGGTTGTTTGCAGATGATGCTGTCGTTTGGCGTCTACCAAAGTCATCAGAAGATCAAAGTACATTGCGGAACGACTTAAAAAAATATCTTTATGATGCGAAAAGTGGCCATTGACTATAAAAAATGAAACGTATGAATCATCCACATGAGTGCTAAAAAGAATCCGGTAAAACTTCTGTTAAACGAAAAATAAGATCTCACGGCCGTAAATTCAATTGATATCTAGGGATTACAATTGCGTACAGCTTAAACTCAAAAGAACAACAGCAAATGTGTGATAAGCGAACCAAAGTCTGCGATTGATTGGAAAAACACTTTGAAAAAGTTGCATATCTGCTCAAGAGACTTCCTACACTACGCTTGTCCGTCTTGTTTTGGAGTACCTCTACGCGGTGAGGGGTCATTACCAGATAGGATTAACGGGGAACATCGAGAAATTTCGAAGAAAAGCAGAACTGTAAAACAGTCGCCTTGTCAGATGAGTTTCAGTTTCATTTGGTAAGAGCTCACGGTTGATTTCGAGTGGTGCAGACCTCACGAAGCCATGGACCCAAGTTATCAACAAGGCACTCTGCAGGCTGGTGGCTGTTCCATAATGGTATGGGCTGTATTGACATGGAATGGACTGGATCCTCTGGTCAAACTGAACTGCTCATTGAAAGGAAATGGCTATGTTTGGCTACTTGGAGACCATTTGCAGCCATTCATGGACGTCATGTTCCAGGATAACGACGGGATTTTTATAGATGACATTGCGCCATTCACCGGGCCACAGCTGTTCGTGATTAGCTTGAAGAAGATTGTGGACAATTCGAAAAAATGATCTTGCACTAGGGCCACCTTCTTAAATCCCGTAAAAGATTTACGACATATACTGATGAGGTTAGTTCTTGCACAATACCCTGCATGATCAACACTTTCGTAATTGTGGACGGATATGGAGGCAGCATGGTTCAATATTTCTGCAGAGGACTTCCAACGACATTTTGAGTCTATGCCAGGTCCAGCTGCCTTAGCACTGTGCCAGCCATAGGGAGGTCCGAAACGATATTAGAAGGTATCCCATGGCTCTGTCACCTCAGTCATTTTCTGCTGTGCGTGTTACTACCCTAACATTGTGCCATATTTGACAGTGGCCACGCATGACTCCCACACGAGGCAGCTATTGAATATCCCATCGTTTTCT
The DNA here is from genome assembly GCF_021461395.2 of Schistocerca americana. Classification (NCBI taxonomy): domain Eukaryota; kingdom Metazoa; phylum Arthropoda; class Insecta; order Orthoptera; family Acrididae; genus Schistocerca; species Schistocerca americana. The sequence continues at coordinate 303,106,260 of NC_060126.1, read as the reverse complement.
CAGGAGTGTTCCCGAGTTTCTCTCCACACCGGTGTGCTGCTTGCCAGTATTTAGTACATAAATAACATCAGGAAGTCTCAGAGGACTTACGGTGAGGTCTCTGACTTTTTAGTAGTTCAACTATGCATCTGTTTGCTCTGACTCGTCACAATAGTAGCAGAAATCTAGAAATTTTCTAGCTAACTCTGCCATAGTATGTGTCTGCACCCATCTTACTTTGATCACAGTATCAGCATACATGCCTCCGATTCCCACAACTGTAATGTTACTTATCACGTTTCTTTACTGTTACCCTCCCAAAATTTTACTGTTGTCACTTTACTTTCCACTACCTTTGGCATATTCGCACTTTCGTCTTACAGCACGAAATGAAATGAGTCACTTAAACTAATGTTCTCGCCCTTCTCCAACATGCTGCGCTCCGTAGCCTGTCATTTTCCAATCTCTGAAGGAAATATGCACGTCCTAGTGCATAAACCTATTCTATTATGGCGCTTAAATTTACATTTTTAGTCACACTCTAATTGCAGCCCCAAGGGACTTTGATTGCTAATTCATCCCATTTCCCCTTCAGGCTACAATTCCCCTGAATGTTGCCTGGCTTGAAATATTATACCCGTGTAAAAATCTGTCGTACGTTTATCGGAAGTTTTTTCTCTGTTACCTCTGACTACCAAATTAGGTCTTGTATCACCAGTAATTTTATAATTGAGCTATCTAAATAATAACTCTTGGTCCTTACCTTTAGCTACCTCAAATGCGACATGCATATTCTCAGTAACTCCAGCACTTCCCCTTTGTTACTCTGAAATGTTCCTGAAACTATTACTAGCGGTTTCTCAGAACGTATACCGCTCCTATCGCTGCTGGAGGACGTCTTCTTACACATGGGATTTCAAATGTCTTGGCGCCATGTGGCTCGTTCCACCAGCGGGCCTCCTCTGCTCGTCTGCTTCTTGGGGCAACCTCTGGCATGGATCTCAGTCTGGTGGCCTATATGTCTTCTGTTTCTCCGGCACTGCAACACATACTGACTTGAACTGGTATCATTTTGTTTATAACTGCTCAACGTCAATCATACTGGGACTACGTTTAAACGGATATACGTCGTAATCTAGATAATTATGTGCCTAGTAAGTGGGTTAAGGACAAAAGACCAACCATGGTTTGATAACAAGATTCGAGAAAATTTGAGGAAGCAGACGATGTTACGCTCTAAGTTCAGAAGACAACTTGTAAATGACTGCTAGCAAATGATAGTAAAGATTGAAGCGTCTGTGAAAGATCTATGCTTGAAGCATACAACAACTACCACCGTCATACATTTCCAAACCATATGACAGAGAAGTCATGAAAATTTTGGTCTTAATGTAAAATCGCTGAGCGGGTAAAAGAGTATTCCATAGCAGTGGCCTCTTACCTAGCTTGCATCTACCGCGAATCTCTCTCCCAGCGAAAAGTCGCCAGTTACTGGAAAAGAGCCCAGTTAATTCTTACATATAAGAAGGACAAAAGAACGGACCACTAAAGTTACAGACTGCTATTCCTGACATCGGTATGCAGCAAAATCCTTGAACACATTCTCAGTTCTTATATAATAAATCTTTGAACACTTTTATTTTCACAAGATCTTCTTGATCACACAGATTTCTTTACACTTTATGAGGGTTTTCGGCTTATCGAGATCTTCGGATATATTGTGAATATAAATACTGTGTAAGCGGCCAAGTTCTATTTATTAAGATTAAATCTATTCAAGTCTTAGAGATGCATGTAAAATAAAATATTAAATATTTATATCCATGTATAACAGTCATACATACCGTCAAAGTATTCTGATATAAATCATCGTCAAGTTAAAAATGTGCTTGCTAATACTCAGACTGCGTCAGTATTTATACAAAAACCTAATGCCGACAGAGGGAAATTTAGCCAGAGTACATAGTAAACCAAAGTCGCCAATATAAAGATTAAAATGCGGTACGCATTGTCTTTAGTTAGAAGTTTTTCCCCCTTTGGCTAAACGAGCGCCTATCATTAAAAACATATACTGATATACTATATGTGAAATTAGACTCTCACTTGAAATTCATAAAAAGTACAAATAATATGCGATACAACCCTTAGCCTGGTTAGGTAACGTACAACTTTTATGAATGCCAGTATAAAAAATGGCCCTAACCAGGCGAGAGTTGTACTGAATATAATTGGTACTTTTTATTGATTTCAACAACGAGTATATCAGTATATGTTTTAATTACAGACGCTCGTTTAGCCAAGGGAGAAATTTTTTTTACTAAAGACAATGCATACTGAATTTTAATCTTTATATTGGCGGCACTGGCTTACTATGTACTCTGGCTAAGGTGCCGTCTGCTGGCATTAGGATTTTGTTTAAATACTGACGTAATCTGAGTGTTATCGAGCGCATGGTTAACTTAACCATGATTTATATCAGAATATTTTAACGCTATGTATGAATGTGGTACATGGCTGTAAATATTTTATATTTCATGCATCACTAAGACTTGTATAGATTTAATCTTAATTAATTGAACCTCGTCGCTTAGACAGTATTTATAATTAAAACAGGTCTGAAGATGGCGATAAGCCAAAACCGGTCGTAAAGTGGATAGAAATATATGTGATCAAGAAGGACTTGTGAAAATAAAAGTGCTCAAAATAAAATGATCGTGGACTCATATACGGACTTAATGTCTTCAATTGATAATAAATTTTCTGGAGACTGAGAATCTTAACTCAACGAATCAGCATGCTTTCCGAAAGTATCGCTAGTGCGAAGCTCGGCTTGCCCTTTTCTCACATGATATGCTGCGAATTATGGATGAAGCGCAACAGGCAAATCGCATACTTCTAGATTTCCGGAGAACGTTTGGACCGGTACCCCTTCGAAGCCTGTTAAAGAAGGTACGAGCATATGGATTAGTTTAACAGATACGTGAGTGTCCCAAATATTTCTTAAGTTATAGAACCCAGGATGTGGCCTTCGACGGCCAGTTTTCGTCAGAAACAAGGATATCGTCAGGAGTGCTCCATGGAAGTGCGACAGGTCCACCGTTGTCCTCTACATAATATACAAATGATTTGGCGGACCGGGTGAACATCAATTTGCGATTGTTTGCAAACGATGCTGTGGTGTAAGGCAAGTGTCGAACGTGAGTGACTGTAGGAGGACAAAATATGACTTAGACAAAATTTGTAGTTGGCGTGATGAATGGCACTAGCTCCAAATGTAGAAAAATGAAAGTGAATGTGGATGATAAACCGTAATACTGGGATACAGCGTTAATAGTGCCCTGTTTGCCACAGTCACGTCGTTTAAATACATAGGCGCAATGCTGCAAGCGATATGAAACGGAACGAGCATGTGAGAATTGTTGTGAGGAAGGCGAATGGTCGAATTCTGTTTATTGGGACAAACATAAGTACATGAGACCACATATAGGACGCTAGTGCAACCTATTCTTTGGTACTGCTCCTGTTTTTGGAGCCATACTGGGTCACATTAAAGTAAGACATCGAAGCAATTCAGAGACGGGCAATTAGATATTTTACTAACAGGCCCGAGCGTCGCCTAAGTGTTCCGGACAAGGTGCAGGATCTAAAATGAGGATTCTGGGAGGGAAGGAGACATTATGTACCAGGAACACTATTGAGATTATTTAGAGAACCAACATTTGTAGGTGACAGAAGATCGGTTCTACTGCCGCCACAGTATTTTGCCCACAAGGACCGTGAAGATAATATACGAGAAATTAGCACACATACGAAGGCACATACACAATCATTTTCCTCTCGAACTGTTTTTGAGTGGATCAGGAAAGGAGACGACTGACAAGGGTACGGAGTACACTCCACCACTCGTCGTATGGTGGATTGCGGAAACAGAAAAGAATCTTTGATAAGGATGGAGACATGTGAAAGTAGCAAGATAATACGCACTCCTTAAAAAAAAGTATCTTTATTCATGATTATATGTGAGGTGTTTGACCATCTGCTATACAAGGTAAATGGGTGTAAGTGCAGACATGTCTACTGGTGACTGAGGACGGTGTACTGAAGAATATTGAATCAGTATTTAAGTCGATTGTAGACTAATAATTACGGCTATTATAATTCTTACTTTTTCTGTCACGATAGTAGTACCTCCACGGAAGTGTTGTACAAGTACGCCACTAACATTCATTTTCACCCTGTGTAACAAGTCAATTATCGATTTGTGTACGTGTGGAAGCAAAACGGATAGTATATACCGAAAGGCATAGTCCACTTTGTTGTGCAGTTGCGACCATGGAGAAAACATGAATTATTGTTCGTGGGTAGACTGATGCAGAAGAAAAAACCAACACATTGATGTATGTACGTATAAAGGTACCACATATAAAAATATCTGCATTGATAACTTCCGCACCCTGTACATTCCTGAGCTACTCCTCGAACCAACATTTTACTGTCGTAATTTCTTTACTGTGATTTCATATAATTACAAATGGCATTCCCATTGTGAAGAGACGAGCCATCTGTCTCTTGTTCTAATCTATATAAAATGCACTACCTAGGGTGCTTAGCTTGGACCTGTTCTGTCAACTAATGAATCAATGGCCACTTGGCCTAACTGCTAAATCAGCTTCTACCTGACCAGTTATTACATCACTGGCCTCTTCGCACAACTCTCGCAGGGACAGGTACTGTCCAAAACATTGCTAACTGAGATGATGTGTTGTCGTGAACACTACACTAAATGAAATATATATATATAAGTGTGTGTGTGTGTGTGTGTGTGTGTGTGTGTGTGTGTGTGTGCGTGTGTGTGTGGGTGCGTGTGTGTGTGTGTGTGTGTGGGTGTGTGACATTTGTTAGACTGCTACTCATGCTACTCATCTATCAGATGTAGCACTGGCCACTCATAGGCTAAGTAATACTGTTCCTTCATCAACTGCTGTGTCCTAGACGCTGGCGCTTACTACGTCCATAATTACTACTCACTGACTCTATAAATGTTTACTACGACCCTTTTCTGGCCATTTATACGATCCTTAAGTGACTTTTGCGACTTGGAACTGTGTACACACGACACTCTTCACTGTTTCTGGAATATTCAATCTACGTGTGGTAATATCCATGTGTTAGCAAAATCCAGAGAGGATTTTTCATTATCATGAGTTTGGTGTCGACCCTCGACTCATTTGACATGGTGACAAGTGTCACCCATGTGTTGTGGATATAGCAGGTTTTCAAATGATAAAGAGTATTCACCTGCTTCCGAAGGTGTTACCGTTTACAAGTGCTCTGGTTCTCCCCGTCGTTGTCGCGTCTGCCGGTACAGACCCATGGGTGTCTGCCAAGAAGTTCCGTTCAGCAACACAGTACCTACATCATCAACTACAGAAAGGACTGATCCCAGTGAAACAACTGAGTGAGCTGTGGAGACAACATCAGAGGGGACAACTTCTTCGGCCGGCACTGTGGCCGAGCGGTTCTAGGCGCTTCAGTCTGGAACTGCGCAACCGCAACGGTCGCAGGTTCGAATCCTGCCTCGGGCATGGATGTGTGTGATGCCCTTAGGTTAGTTAGGTTTAAGTAGTTCTAAGTTCTAGGGGACTGATGGCCTCAGAAGTTAAGTCCCATAGTGGTCAGAGCCATTTTAACAACTTCTTCAACCACAACAAATGCATCGACCTCAGCAGAAGAAGAAACAACAGTTGCTGACACAGCAACATATGGTTCAGTCACAACTGCTGAAACTGATTCTTCCACATCAGAGGAGACAAACGTGTCAACCCCAACTGCGTCGTAATGCTATCGCATTGGGTAAGATAAGTTAGCACCACGACTTACGCCATCGCTTTATGCGTCACTCTAAACACGCAAAACGTGGGGCACACGGAGAACATGTGAAAAATGAAGAACATGGCTCTTTTGACAGATAACGTATTTCACAAGCGGTGTAACAAGAATGGTTCAACCAAATTTTAACTAACCATACTAATAATCTTTTACTTTTACGTGGATGAACTGAAACCTTGCAATTAGAAAGACGTAAAACACTAATAATAGGTTGGTTGATGCAGATATTGCACTGCAGAAGTGAATGCATAGCATGATGCTACGATAACAATTTAATGAACCCAGTCAAACCCATTCATGTCACTACATTACTAATCATGCACTAAACAATAATGATAGCAGTACATACACAACCATGGAAATAATAAATCTATCAGCCCACTGCAATTGCTGAAATCGATGTTTGTGAAGCAACATTACGTTATGATGCCAGACTTTAAATAACAACCAAGGTAAATTTAGGAAAATGAGGTGTAACCAAGCCTATTCAAAATTGTAGCTCTCTGCAACATATTCAGGTTTCAAAGTCCTTAACTTGAACGAAAACCTGTCATCCAGGTGAAGTACTTTACAAAAGATCGTCGAACTTACGTAGACTGTTGCAATGTTGATGTGGACTTTGCGTGTTTGATTGGCATTTCCATGACCCAATTATATCTCGTAATCCGGGACAGTAAATTCCTTCTTCCCGCATTAATATATCTCCTCCGCAATCACGACAAGCCCGGTTTTTCATCCAGATAAAAAATTTCCATACCACTGAACTTCAAGCAACACGTATCATCACAGTGCCAGCCGCCCACAGAATACTACTCCACACCGGAACGGTAAAGAAGTTTATGTCTAGGTAGTGCAGTTCTCTTACAGCTATAATGAAATGTTTTACATGTTTTAGTATTTTATTATGCATTCTGTTGTTCTGAAAAGTTTAACTTTTGAGGGAGCTGATGACAAAAATATTGCATTTTTCGATAAATGCGAACCTAGGAACACTTATCTCCAGAAGATGTGCGTCAGATGGATATGTAGTGAACATGATGGTTTATGAGACTCTACTAACTGTAATCATCAAACATAACATCTAACGCCTGTTACACTATAAAAAGTCTGTTAAGTCGTTCTTACTATTAAAATGCCTTATAACTTACCAGCTGATAAATGCTCCTGTCAGATAAGAAACAAGCCCCTATACTCTTCTTTAATAGAAGAGTGTTGTCAATCAGCAAAGATTAACAGCAATATTTTCTTGTCTGCTGTGAAATGAGGAGAAACTGAATGAAATACGTTCACTTTTAGAAATGTAGAGAAACGCAAACAATACGCACACTTTCAGCGCCAGCAAGATGTTTAACACGAAATTTTGTATTTATGTAGGTTCTGTAGGTATCATGACGTTGCTCTATGTGGCATATTATGTCCAACAGTGACTTGTTAACGACCTGCATTGCAAAGCTAATTAAGAATGAACTAAAATCTTTACTAGGTGAAAAATACGTTATATACAAAAATCCTTTACCTACATTGCTATTTCTAGCATACCTGATGTCTAAATAACAATGCATCACAAGTCTGAGTAAACAATATAATTGTGTGGTCGTTGAAAATTTGTGCAACTGGGTATGCTTCAGGGAAAAGCTGCAACCAGTTTTGAATTTGTGTATAATTATTCTAACCGGCCGCGGTGGTCAAGCGGTTCTAGGCGCTCAGTCAGGAAACGCGCGGCTGCTACGATCGCAGGTTCGAATCCTGCCTCGGGCATGGATGTGTGTGATGTCCTTAGGTTAGTTAGGTTTAAGTAGTTGTAAGTTCTAGGGGACTTACGACCACAGATGTTGAGTCCCATAGTGCTCAGAGCCATTTGAACCATTTTTGTATAATTATTCTAATTTCGGAAATTATATTAGAAAGTTTACATAATACACAGTATCGAGACGACATGGTTTATGTACAAAGATGATAATGGCAGTTTCACCAAATGGAGAGTCACGAACAACGCACTGAACGATCTCGACAAAAACACGTAGTTCACTAAAATTGATGAATTGTATTAAGTTTAAGTAACCTGATTAAGTGACTTGTCATGAATACTACGGAATATTGAAAAATACTGATCTTCATTACGTGAAATATCTAATGACGGGGATGATAAAAGAAAATTTATAAGCAGTGATTCAGAATCGCAACTTTATTCAAAGGATAACGTCAGCAAAGAAGAAGGTTCGACTTTAATAGTGGAATAAATTACAATAGAACACCCACTTGCTCGATCGTTCGACCGGCAGATAAATCACGAAACATTTCAGAAAAAAAGCTTGAAAAAAACCAAAGTTCCTAAGGTTATTGGTGTCAGAAACACAAATCTTAAATAAGAAATGGCGTAATATTTAAATAGTTCTAGTATCATGGTTGCGTATTTATTACATACAACAAGAAGTCAATGGCGCGAGTACGTACTGGTCTCACTTTAGTCACTGAGTAAGGTGGCGCAGTGGTTGGCACAATGGACTTGCACTCGCGACGACGTCGGTTCAAAACCGCTCTCGGCCATCTTCCTTCCGATGTTCCGTGATTTCCCTAAATCGCCTCAGGCCAATGCAGGGTAGGTTCCTACGAAAGGGTACGGCCGACATCTTTCCCCATCCTTCCCTACTCTGATGGGTCCGATGACCTAGCTGTTTGGATCCCTCCCCCAAATCACTTCAGTCTGCTAGGCTCAAGACGTAGGAACAAGATGAGTGTTCTAAAGAGCGTCCGATACATTTATGAGCTGTTATAAAAAAAAGTGGACAATTACGTCGATAAACATGCAGCCTACGAAACCTCGCCTGAATGCAGCCAGTTATTACAGAGTTATAAGAAAGCCAATAAGTATGTCAATTTTTTTTGTATGGAAATATTACACTGTTAACAGTACTTTTGACATTCTGTAGCCTTCTATTTATATCTGTTTATACGTTCAGCCAAAAACTTCTCTTACATACAATAGATATAGTATTGTGTTGTCTTTGATTACATAACAAGTAGGATGGAATACGGGCCACAGAAGTTCAAGTTGTTTGTTCGTCGGATTACGATCTAGTGAATATACATGAGTGCAGTCCATATTTGAGTCTGAGAAAAAAGTGTATATATAAATTTTTTCTTACATCTAGCTGTGGTTGAGGCACATCTTTCAATGTAGCGTTCTTACAAATGAGTGTACTTTTACGCAAGATGTGCTGCCAGAGGTAGGGCTATTTTTAACCTTGGATTAATATTTTCTCTCTTACACCGTCTTTGGATCATGTTTAGCTTAAAACCAAAGAAAAACTGCGAACAGGGCCTTCAGACTGTCATGTCAGTGGTTATTAAAGAAGAGTTTCGTTCTTTGGTGTACTTGCTTAAGTTTCACATTTGATCATCCACACATACGTTTTATTGCTACTACAGTAGAAAGTTTATTTTCTAGCGCAATACATATACAGACATCAATGTCATTACATTGTAAGCAGAATAATATACATATTAGCTTTATGATTTGTTTGTAAATGCGAATTCGTTGTAGTCATAAAACTTATACAGACACTGAAGGGCCAAAATATGTCTTCCTGCTTAACAGCCTGTTTGTCAATCTTTGGAACGAAAAACATCACTGATTCTGGGTATCAGGGGTCCGAGAGTTTGTTGCTAGGTTTGTGTAGGTACATCTACATCTACATGTACATCTACGTGATTACTCTGCAATTTACATTTAAGTGCTTGGCAGAGGGTTCATCGAACCACAATCATACTATCTCCCTGCCATTCCTCTCCCGAACAGCTTTTTTTTTTTTTGATGATCATTTCTACCTATGTAAGTTGGGCTCAACAAAATACTTTCGCATTCAGAAGAGAAAGTTGGTGACTGAAATTTCGTAAATAGATCTCGCCGCGACGAAAAACGTCATTGCTTTAATGACTTCCATCCCAAGTCGCGTATCATATCTGCCACACTCTCTCCCCTATTACGTGATAATACAAAACGAGCTGCCCTTTTTTGCGCCCTTTCGATGTCCTCCGTCAATCCCACCTGGTAAGGATCCCACACCGCGCAGCAGTATTCTATCAGAGGACGAACGAGTGTAGTGTAAGCTGTCTCTTTAGTGGACTTGTTGCATCTTCTAAGTGTCCTGCCAATGAAACGCAACCCTTGGGTCTCCTTCCCCACAATATTACCTATGTGGTCTTTCCAACTGAAGTTGCTCGTAATTTTTACACCCAGGAATTTAGTTGAATTGACAGTCTTGAGAATTGTACTATTTATCGAGTAATCGAATTCCAGCGGATTTCTTTTGGAACTCATGTGGATCACCTCCCACTTTTCGTTATTTAGCATCAACTGCCACCTGCCACACCATACAGCAATCCTTTCTAAATCGCTTTGCAACTGATACTGGTCTTCGGATGACCTTACTAGACGGTATATTACAGCATCATCTGCGAACAACCTAAGAGAACTGCTCAGATTGTCACTCAGGTCGTTTATATAGATCAGGAACAGCAGAGGTCTCAGGACGCTTTCCTGGGGAACACCTGATATCACTTCAGTTTTACTCGATTATTTGCCGTCTATTACTACGAACTGCGACCTCCCTGACAGGAAATCACGAATCCAGTCGCACAACTGAGACGATACCCCATAGGCCCGCAGCTTGATTAGAAGTCGCTTGTGAGGAACGGTGTCAAAAGCTTTCCGGAAATCTATAAATACGGAATCAACTAGAGATCCCCTGTCGATAGCGGCCATTACTTCGTGCGAATAAAGAGCTAGCTGCGTTGCACAAGAACGATGATTTCTGAAACCATGCTGATTACGTATCAATAGATCGTTCCCTTGGAGGTGATTCATAATGTTTGAATGCAGTATATGCTCCAAAACCCCACTGCAAACCGACGTCAATGATATAGTTCTGTAGTTCGATGGATTACTCCTACTACCCTTCTTAAACACTGGTGCGACCTGCGCAATTTTCAAATTTGCAGGTACAGATCTATCGGTGAGCGAGCGGTTGTATATGATTGCTAAGTAGGGAACTATTGTATCAGCGTAATCTGAAATGAACCTAATCGGTATACAATCACGACCTGAAGACTTGCCCCTACCAAGCGATTTGAGTTGCTTCGCAACCCCTAAGGTATCTACTTGTAAAAAACTCATGCTAGCAGCTGTTCGTGTTTCAAATTCTGGAATGTTCCATTCGTCTTCCCTGGTGAAGGAATTTCGGAAAACTTCGTTCAATAACTCCGCTTTAGCGGCACAGACGTCGGTAACAGTACCATCGGCACTGCGCAGCGAAGGTATTGACTGCGTCTTGCCGCTTGTGTACTTTACATGCGACCAGGAATTTCTTCGGATTTCCTACCAAATTTCGAGACAATGTTTCGTTGTGGAACCTATTAAAGGCATCTCGCATTGAAGTCCGTGCCAAATTTCGCGCGTCTGTAAATTTTAGCAGACCTTCGGGATTTCGCGTTCTTCTAAACTTCGCATGCTTTTTCCGTTGCCTCTGCAACAGCGTTCGTACCTGTTTTGTGCACCATGGGGGATCAGTTCCATCTCTTACCAATTTATGAGGTATGAATCTCTCAATTGCTGTTGCTACTATATCTTTGAATTTGAGCCATATCTCGTCTACATTTGCATAGTCAGTTCGGAAGGAATGGAGATTGTCTCTTAGGAAGGCTTGTAGTGACACTTTATCCGCTTTTTTAAATAAAATTATTTTGCCTTTCTTTCTGGTGGATTTGGAAGAAACGGGTGATCACTAATCCCTGTATCAGTCATGATGCTCTCTATTAGCTCTGGATTGTTTGTGGCTAAGAGGTCAAGTGTGTTTTCGCAACCATTTACGATTCGCGTGGGTTCGTGGACTAACTGGTCGAAATAATTATCGGAGAAAGCATTTAGGACAATCTTGGAAGATGTTTTCTGCCTACCACCGGTTTTGAACAAGTATTTTTGCCAACATATCGAAGGAAGTTTGAAGTCCCCACCAACTATAACCGTATGAGTGGGGTATCTGTTTGTTAAGAGACTCAAATTTTCTCTGGACTGTTCAGCAACTATATCATCGGAGTCTGGGCGATGGTAGAAGGAGCCTATTATTAACTTAGTTCGACTGTTAAGTATAACCTCCACCCATATCATTTCGCACAGAGTTCCTACTTCGACTTCACTACAAGACAAACCACTACTGACAGACACAAACACTCCACCACCAATTGTGCCTAATCTATCTTTCCTAAACACCGTCTGAGACTTCGTAAAAATTTCCGCATAACTTATTTCAGGCTATAGCCAGCTTTCTGTACCTATAACGATTTCAGCTTCTGTGCTTTCTATTAGCGCTTGAAGCTCAGGGACTTTCCCACCACAACTACAACAATTTACAATTCCGACTGTTCTTTGATCCAAGCACGTCCTGTATTTGCCATGCAGCCTTTGAGATTGCAGCCCACCCCGTACTTTCCCGAGGCCTTCTAACCTAAAAAACCGTCCAGTCCACGCCACACACCGTGAGGTGGCTTGTGGAGTATGGATGTAGATGTAGATATAGATGACATGTAGACTAGTTTCGTACGTGTAAATTGATGTGTTTTCCCCATATAAAATCAAAACCTTTGCCATTTTCACACAGGACAAATGAGTAGTTACGACTGTCTTGGTTATTTTACAAACTACAAGAGGCTAGTTCCCACTGCTAGGATTTCCTACATCCGAAATATGGTTACATGTCGTATTTCAAGGGATGGGATAATGGCGAGGAAGCTTGCCAAAGCACATAGCAACACACATGCGAACATGAATTTATAATTGTCACGTCCTTAATATGAACAAGTGGAGTAACTTCCATAGCAGTATTTTTTCATGTCGAGCAATTCATGACTCCATATAATTTAAAGCTTCCTCTTTCATGACAGAAGCAGTTTCTGGTATAGCGTAAGTCCAAAGGATAGGAAATATTTGTAATATCTTCTCCACTCTTTTGAAAATTATCTCACATTGTTACAACTTTGAAGCCAGTGGACGGAGATACGTCGGTTATAGAGACCAAAGAGTTAAAAATGCAATTAAAAGAAAACACCCCTCGGTCACTAATTTTTAACGAATTAATCGGGTTTCGACACTGCCAGGAGTGTCTTTCACAGAAGTTAAACCAAAGAATGGTCTGTAACATGGTCTTAGAATTGTGACTAAAAACGTATGATACAAATTAAGAGTATGGAATTACCGTGAAAGACTGGCCGTACTTATATTTCATTTATAAAATAATAAATATGTCAAAAGCGCATTAGTCACAAGATGCCCTTTTGACCAATTTTTGACACTATGCATCACGGAATATTGAGTTCCGGAACGATTTCCGAAACGGAATATCCCATGTGTCTAGCTCCTACCACCACTGCGCGTTGAAAGTCTGTTAACTCTTGTTGTGCGACCATCATAACGTCAGAAAGCTATTCAAATGAATCGCCAAAGTACAAATGACAACTCTGCCAACGTAGTGCCCTTTTATTCCATGTGTACGCGATACTACTGCCATTTGTATACGTGCATATAGCTAATTCATGATCTTCGCCACCTCAGTGTATTAAAAGAAACTATTGACAATCGGACGAGAGATTATAGCTCTGAAGTATAATCTTGGTACATATGGGTGGGGAGGATGAAACACAGTTACGTTAATAATTTGCCGATAAGACCAGTGACCACGTAAGTTGAATAGTTAAATGTAGGAAGCACACAGAAATTTAGGAGTGAACACCATACGTTTGCCAAAACGCGCAGCGAGGGCAACAAGCTTGATTCGTGACCTTAAAATCCGCACTAGTCTGCTGAAGGAACTGAATGAACTTCGCGTCTGAAAGGCGACCAAGCGGGCAACGGAGATTCGTCTTACCAGGCGGGGAAAGAGCGAAAAAATCGGAAGACAGCACCAACAACTCGAGTGTCAGATTCAGCAGCCCATTTGTACTTAAAGATCAAGTGCTGAAATCCTTCCAACGGCAGCAAGGTTCAGATCATCAGTTACCTCTCCTGTCCTAGCCTGAAGCTGCAACTCTGCAGAAACCTGAAGTGAAGTGACAACTCTGCAGAAACCTAGAGAGAATTCATTACTCTGCTGAAATGTACAGGTGATCTCCTTTTGCTTCTCTTTGGATCTTCGCTGCATTTCGCCAGAGAAGAAATTCGTTGGACAATGGTGACGAAGATTGCAAATGCCGACCAGAAAAAGCCTAATGAAGGTGTTAAACGATCTCCTATTCTTGTAGATTTTTCTCTTTTTTGACCCAATAGAGCTCTTAGGTGTTGAGGAAGGCAGAAGAACTCCCCTACTACATGGTACAATTCTCAAAAGGGCCTGTCCAATGTTCCGCAAGTGGAAAGAACGAAAACGTGTGGGCATGCCAGAAATTAATAGCATGACCGAGCCACAAATCTACATTCTCTATGTTCAAACCGGACGTTATTATGAGACGTTGTATTGAAAATTTAGGCGGCATGAGGGAAACCACACCCGGCTAGTGGTCTCTTATATGACTAAATGGCTTCTGCGCAGAATTCTATGATTCTTACGACAAAAAAAGTGCTTCCTGGTCAGCCGGCGGAGGGAGAAAGAGGGGTTGGGTTGTTAGAGTGGTCATGAATGCCTATCTGCCCACCTTAGGCCGCGCCTCTCACAGGGATTAACATTTTTATGGTGGCCAATCCTCTTGACAGGACTGATATCTCGTGCAGCCAGCTAGAAAGCTTTCAGTTCTTGGAAACCTCTCCTGTATTATCTAGCAAATGTAAAGAAACAAATAGTGAAATGAAAACAGCCACTGTCTTGGCTAACCCAAATCTGCTATTTCAGAGCCATAGAAATGAACGAGTATGTTTGGTTTCACAACTTACCAGCCACGCCCAAGTACCATCTAGCGGCATTTTGCAAACTGGTCAGGTTAGTCTGTCCAGTATAGTCTGCTACCTGTAGCGATGAATTGAAACTTTGTTTGTCCAGAATTAGACATGCTCGTCCCCTGTTCACTCAGATACTGGCGAACATCCGTTGAGGAGACACTGCAGCTGGCAGATGCGTGTCTCGACCAGTCAACGACCGCAGCTCTTGCGGAATTTCTAATGTATTACTGAATACCATCTTGGTCACTTGTAAGACGATATGGAATAAAGTATTTTCATATCGCCCTCTGAAAAATGTTAGTGGTGGAACTTTCAGAGACTAATGCCCATGTTAGAAGTGGAACAGTTCTTTAAAATGTCATTCCAAAAAAACTATAACCACTGTTGACCAAATTCAGAATTAGCATGGGAAATATGTCACACAAAAAACTATAGAATTTGCTGGCTAAGAGCAGGGGACAAAGCAGGGCACAAACCTTATGTACATTCTCGAGTGTGTACTCAGAGCACCAGCACAATACATTATACATACATACACACACACACACACATATATATATATATATATAAGGGTGGTCCTTAAAACCACAAAGAACGAAGCTCGCCTAGCTTGAAGTGGGAAACGAGATGGAGCTATGGTTGGCCCGCTAGGTGGCGCTGCCATAGGTCAAACGATATCAACTGTGTTTTTTTGAATAGGGACCCCCATTTTTATTATACATATATAAAAGCAGTACTAACGTTCAAAGAACCAAGGTGAATTTATTAGTTCACATGCAACACCATGATATACACAATTTACTCACCTTTGGGCCATGCCGTGTGGCTCCCACAGGTGACAGCAACACCACAGGTCTGAGTCTGGCAAGCGAGATGTTAAAATTTGTAAATCGAGTCCTAGCATGAATGTGTTAATCCCAGAATGAATGCACTGAATAAAATCTTCTGCCAAGTCGCCAGGTACCTTCAATAGTGAATGCTGTATTCGCCTGATAAACATAGGCATGGAGAGTGTGCAGGTTGTGTGTGTCTGCTTCAGACCTTCCTCAAAAGGTATCGGAGTCCAAGTGGTTTTGCCATGAGATTGGGCGCCGAGTGTCATTATGGTGCAGCTTCTAGCGACTCTCTTACATAAGCTGGCCTTGCAGTGTAGTTTGGATTTAAAACGGTTTTATTTACAAGACCTGCAATATCTTCTTCTCCCAAATCGCCAATTATCCTATCTCATATACTTTGTTGACAATGTTGTTTACCGTAATGTCGGATGATTTTTACAGTACAATACAGTAAATACCTTCCTACTTGACGATTTGTATTTCAGATTTGTTATGAGGAAGTTTCTGACTTTATGAAAATATGAGAAAGGAGTAGGGTTTCAGAGGACAGAAGAGAGATAGAGTGTGAATTAGGGCGTCGTCAGAGACTGGATCATCCGTTGCTAATAGCTACTATTAATTGTATACCGTCATTCTGATTATTTCCGATAATAGCAGCAGTCAGGGTTACATGGTTCCCCAAACTGACCTAGTACCAAACTGGGGCTTAGGTTTGATGGAAACCCTATGTATTTAGTTTGAGGAGACGGTCCCATGAGTGAAATTGCGATTTGTCAACTGAAATAGAACTTTAAGCGAATTAACAAGGCAAGGTGTGCTGCTGTTTACGAAATAGTGATTTCAGATGGCGTTCTAGTTGCATTTTTCTATCTGAACTCTCTGATTGGCATTATTTTGGTTCTCCTACCTTTTACGACCCTATAACTAATGCCCTTGGTGTGTATATTCATCGTAAACAAAATTTTCTCTTTTCTAACGAATTCTTTTTCATGTAAGTTTGTATTTTGTTGCTGGATAATATCTTTCATCAAACGGTCGTATTCTTTCTGTGGCACTTCGCTGCTTCTTTAGTTGTACTGTTTCTGTGGCACTTCGCTGCTTCTTTAGTTGTACTGGGTGAAATGCAGGTATCTATGTGTGTCATTACAATTTTTAATACCTTAGTAATGATTGACCAGTGTTATTGTTAATCACAGTCATAACTTCTATTTTGTTAACTTCGTATTGCACAAAGCAAGGATCAGTCGTTTATGACTGAACTAGTGTGGAAACGAGGATATTTTGTTGTAGGCAGTTAGGAAAAATGTGAAAGGAAGAGCTTATTTATTGAGACTGAAGTTTTGGGATGAATTGACAAAATAAATCAAATCATCATGAGGAAAAGAAGTAGTTTATTTCCAATAGAATTGTGGAAATTAATATTCGTGCGAGTTATTTCTGCATATGGTGCTGTTATTACTCGTATTATTGAAAGAGCGACAGATATCGTAGCAAATAGTCGGCATTTATTAGTGAAGATGTTATCATTACTACGGTGGTGAACAGCAACAGGCCTGGAATTGTCAGTAGCCGTTGTACGTCAGTGAGGTTGTTGGTTTGTAAGAGCTCATCCACCTTCTTGCGTCGTGGTTTAGCCCCTAGATGGACGAAGCCGTGGACGCTAGAGAGGAGGACAAGAAAAAGAACTTGGTTATTACTTTGTTTCTATCATATCTCGAGCCATCATCACGTTCCACAATTAACTTCTTATATCAACGAATGTAGCATAAGAATTGCAGAGAATACACAAGGACCTGTATGTTACGTTTGCAGGAAGTGTCTCCTTAGCTATTTTGTTGCTGTGCACGTCTATAGCAGAGAGATAGGAACAGCAACAGACCGTCTGTACACTCATCGTGCACAAATGTCAATCAGTATTTTATAAATGGGGTTGTTTGCTGCGTTCTCACCCATCGTTGTTGGCAAAGTGTATTAATACTGCATAGCTTTCAATTGCGAAAGGCGGCATATATCAGGAAACGTTTTTGACCAAGGCATAGTCTTTTAATATCTCTTCTTAGTTTGACACAACAGAAAGTCTATGTGTCGAGGAGGCATCACAGAAAAACTATTACGGTTCAAGTAAGTGTTGTATTATCGTCGTGGGTGAAGAGTTAACAATTAACTATTTCAAACTGACAATAGGCAAAGATTCATGATTTACATTGTGGAAACGTCAAGAATTATGCCGCGATGGACATGGTACCGTTCCAGTGGTGTCGGATTTTAATTTATTATGATGTTCAAAAGCTTATTGTGTGATTTCTTTTCCTGTTTACCGTCTCTGAAGCTTATCTTATTGAGGAGTTGAATGACTGCGAGGTTGTTTTTATACCAAGCAGTGGATTTTAATAAATATAGCGAAACCAAACACACACAGACACACACACCCACACACACACACACACACACACACACATATATATATATATATATATATATATATATATATATATATATATATATATATAAAACCAACTCAGTACTACCACTACTACCACTCTCCTTGGTTGAGTTCTGTAGTGGCAGCGGAGTGTGGTTGAGAACACTATGTGCCTTATATTTTATAATAGCTTTACATTCTATTAATTCTATGTTTAAGATGCGTGGCCGGCGTTCTATTTGAAGTGGTCTGTTTCACCGTGTCTGCCTCAGAGCTGTTGCGTTTAATGCTTCGAGAAAAGTAAAACTGAGTTCAGAATTAAAAATAAGTAGGAATGTTACTATGTCGGAAGTTTAAATGAAGTGTTGTATCAACCGGCATGCTGCCGACGTCGGGCGGGGAATGTATGACTACAGCCGTGTCTGTTACTGAAATGACGTTTGTAGACAAGTTCACATTACTTTCATTCTTCGAAGAACTGGAACCGTCCTCCCTACAACTAAATTCCTCCGGCACCAACGGGGAAGGTGTACTTTACACCCATCTCTCGTAAGTACTATAATCTAGTCACGTACTTCATATTTAAAAATTTTGAAAAAAATGTATACTGGTTCCCAAGAATGCTTGTGCCATATTCTACAGTACTTTTAAACTTTTATCATTTAAAGTTAATTCAGAAATTTAAGTTGTAGTGATAAATGTAGTAGTAGTAGTATACTAGTAGTCCATACGACTTGCTACAACGACAGTCATATTAAATATTTTCAACTTCTGAACGCTAGTTACACGTCATCTATTTAAAATGTAGGCTGTTAGTAAAAGTCCACAACAGCTAAGATTATCTGTACTTTTTTTTAACTTTTAGCTTTCGTGGTGCTGTTGATGAACAAGATAGAATCGAGTTTAATAAGCTGTAGGTAGAGACAACATTGGGTAAGGGCGGTAATGAGAATAGAATTAGTGCCGAAATGTTTCGGGTGAGTGAGTACCAACCATGTTAAGTGAGTTTGCCAGCTGGTACGTAAGGGAAAATGTGCAATGTCTTAGTGACTAGCTGCACGGAACGGAAACTGTTTTAATTATTAAGTCTGACATGTGCAGTAGGACAGCAGGATTTACTGCTACTGTTCCCTTCATTTGCGTTATATGCGAAAAAAACTGTGTATGCTTGGACTCACGCAGTTAAATTTCCTTAGTCAGCGAGAGTTGTTACCGGAATAACGATTCAACTTGAAAAATTCCATCATTGGTTTCAGATGTGGGTACATGTAAGATGGAAAATTCGGACGAGATATTATTACTAAGCGACTCCGATTAAATACCACTATTTAACTTCAAATTCCGCGTGAGAGGGGGAAGTCATTTAGCAGTATTGCAAACTTTGGGCTGTTATTTGATAAAACATTCGAGCCAGAGGGTAGCTTTACAAAGCACAAACATGTAAATTTTGTGAGCTTACGATACCATTGGTAATTCCGTTGGGGGCAAGGAAGACGTCGAGATCGATCACTTGTCAATCGAGAAGGCCATATACTTACTGGATTTCTTTCCTGGCGTTCCCACTGATGACTTGGGAGCGACGAAACTGATGTCAGTTATAACGTGAAGAAAAGGTAACAGTCATACCGACTCTTACCCTCACGGATGACACAACCTTAGCCAATATCGGTTAGTTGATACGTGAAGGAATAACTAGACTTTGTGTCATCATTATATTGACTAATATTTTTAGTTCTGAAAAGATGAGGCGGGGTTTGGCCAGCAGCTGATTAAAGAGACCTGAATTACAAAGTAATCCTCCAGTCTATTTCACTACGAGACTTCCATTCACGTTTTCGCGCTACGATAAGTCAGAGATATTAATTACACTGGACCTAAACCAGGCTTATATCAGATACCGTTTGCAGAAGCGTCTAAGACAATCACAGCCTTCACAATGCACTAAAACTTATATGAATCTAACTGAGTTTTGTTCAGGCCTTCAACAGGAGCTGCGGTGTTGTTACGTCTCCTGGGCAACATTTTTTGACACAGCTAGGTGTTGTGCCTGCATTTACCTTAA
This sequence comes from Schistocerca americana, assembly GCF_021461395.2. NCBI lineage: Eukaryota > Metazoa > Arthropoda > Insecta > Orthoptera > Acrididae > Schistocerca > Schistocerca americana. Next base: position 303,086,149 of record NC_060126.1, on the reverse strand, counting down.
TGAAATGAAGTCAGAGTTACACAGATACGGTTCCAGGATTCCTTTATAAATAGCCTTTCAAACGCGATTACATTCACTTTATTGTGAATACGAGGAAGTCATTGTAACTAGAGACTGATAAACGATCTTAGTGATACACTTTATACATAACATATTATAACATAATTTTTTTTTTCGAGTCATTCCTGTCGCGATTTGCATATTTCTCAGCATCGATCAAGATCGATTCAAGAGAGTTTCACGTGCGCATTTCAAACATCGCTGTAATCATTTTCGTGACTACTAGATTTTTAAAAAAGAAGACACTATAGCCAATTTATGAAGCACATGCGAGAAATGTTTCTCATGTTTCACTTCAGCATATGCACTTACTGAGTCGTTTAAACAAAATAAGTCTTGAGAATTATTTCACAGTAAAGGTTCAGCCACTTATTCGTTTACACAGCATCACTTCTAGTCATTTCTTTCCCTGTTGCACTCGCAAATAGGGCGAGGACAAAACTACTGTCTACAAGCCTCCACACGAGACCCAGCTTCTGTTGTCTCATCTTCGTGGTCCTTGCACGAAACGTACGATGGTGGCAATAGAATAGTTCTGATGTCAGCCTTAAAACCGAGTTCTCTAAATTTCTGGGATGGTGCCTCAAGGGAAGTGCGCCGTCTGCCCTCCGAGGTTCTCATTTGAGTCCACAAAGTATATTTCCCTGCTGATCGAACCATCCGGTAACAAATTTAACAGCACGAATCTGAATTACTGCGATGTTTTCCTTTAACCCGACCTGGTGAGTATCCCAAGCACATGAGCAGTACACAAGAAAGGGTCGCACCAGCGTTCTATATGCCGCCTCCGTTATAAATGAGCTACATTTACCCAAAATCCTTCCAATAAACCGAAGTCGATCATTCGCCTTTCCTGCTAAAAACCTGACCTCATCGTTCCATTTCATATTGCTTTGTAAATTTTCGCCTAGATGTTGAATCGATGAGTGTGTTATGCAGCACACGACTAACTCTGTATTCTAAAGTTACAGGAATTGTTTTTTTCCTACTCGATCACATTATCTTATATCTTTCTAAATTTAAAGCACGTTGCAACTCATCACACCAACTAGAAATTCTGTTAACGTCATCTTGCGTCGTCCTACAGCCAGTCAACGTCGACACCTTGCCGTACATCACAGAATCATCAGCAGAAAGACGTAAATCTCTGTAGCCCGTCCGATCACTTACGTATATAGAGGATAAAAGCTATGAAATCATGCTCCCCAGAGACATTCCTGACAATGCACTTGTCTCTGGTAAACGCTTGCCGACAAGGAAAACGTACTGGGTTGTATTACTCAAATGGTATTGGCTCAAATGGCTCTGAGCCTATGGGACTAAACATCTGATGTCATCAGTCCCCTAGAACTTAGAACCAGTTAAACCTAACTAACCTAAGGACATTACACACATCCATGCCCGAGGGAGGATTCGAACCTGCGACCGTGGCGGTCACGCGGTTCCAGACTGTAGCGCCTAGAACCGCTCGGCCACCATTTGGCCGGCCACGCAGCTTATGGGAACATTAATCATATCGACCGTGGATCTCTGGAGCGTAGTGCTCATAATCGCTGTAACATCAAATAATCAGTGAACCAACAACTGAGCAAAGATCCAGAAACTTATTAATAAGTTCATGGCTCATATACGAATAATACAAAACTTTCAGTTATGTCAAATATTCATCCACAGGTATGATGCTAGCTGGTGCTACGAAGGATACAGAAAATTGCTCAACCGGGGAAAGCAATAAGTCTGCAATGCAAAAATATGGCATACCTTAGGTGGCACTGTACGAGAGCTTAGATTACGAGGAAGAATCTCCGTAGCTTGGGTGAAGGACAGAAAAAGCCAGCTGACAAGGTGAACAAGTTCTTTCAGCTTTAATCAGACCAAATGCTAATAAGAACTACTTTCTGAAAGAAAATTAAGGCTAAATGACCCTGATCCTTACTACTTAAACCACGTTACAGCACGTGAAATTAGAAAAGCTGTAATGAGAATCCCTTCTGAAGCAATAGGTATCGACACTATCAGGCGTACCATTTTCCAAAATATACCACACGGCATCGTGCGAGCCTCGGCTAGCCTTCACTGGCGGAAAAAGTCGCAACACCAAGAAATAGTTGTGAGACATCAGAGCTACTCTAAATACACGCTGTAACAGCCGTGAGCACTAGTTACTTTTGATAGTGGACACGGTGTGCTGCTGTTAGTCAAGAACACGTTTATGGTGACTAGGTTTGAACGAGGTCGTGTAATATAGTACTAGAAGCTGGATGCTCCGTCTCCGATACTGTAGAAAGACTTGGCAGGAACGTAGCCACTCTGCGCTACTGCTGAAATCGGTCGTCACGAGATTAAACAGTCGCAAGAAGATCGGTCACCGGATGGCTACGTGACACTACGAAGACCATACGTTCGGCGTGTAGTTCTGGGGCATATTTCAGCAGCGGTTGACATCATAGCGCCATAGAAAGCTGTTATAAATCTGTTACTTCAAGGACAGCTCTGAGCCAGACGCCTTGTAGCGTGCATTCCGCTGTGCCCAAACCATTGGACAGCGCGGTGGCAGTCTGTCGTGTTTTCTGGTGAAAGCACGCTCTGTCTCTTTGCCAGTGACGGCTGTGTGTTGGATATTGGGACATCATTTGAGGGCCTGCGGCCAACCTGTCCACTTTCTAGACGCAATGGACCTATACGTAGAGTTATGGTCTGCGATGCGATTTCATATATCAGATGGAGTACTCTTATGGCTATCCAACGCACTCTGACAGCAAATCTGTACGTCAACCTGTAGATTGAACCTATTGTGATGCCATTCATGAACAGCGTTCCAGGGTGTATTTCCCACATACAGTTGTTTTCACTCAACATGCTCTACAAAGTGTCGACATGTTGCCCCAGCCTGCTCTATCATCACATCTGTCTCCAATCGAACACATATGGAGCATCATCACACAACAGCTCCACCGTCCTCCACATTAATTATTCTTGGTGTTGTGACATTTTTTCCGTCAGGGAATTTAAATTTGCCTTCGAGTTTGGGACACAACGCCTTCAATGAGTAAGAAGTAAAGTTCAGACTACTCCTAAAAAAAACCACATGCACTTAGTGTTAAACTAATTACCTGAAAAAACGAGAACCATCGATTATACTCTTCGCTAACGTTGCTATCCAGGGGTATCGGCTTGCTATTTGCTGTGGTCGCTGAGGCGGGAAGTGGCGCTCGTAGACTTTGACTGGGCAGGTCCCTCCCATCGCGTCCTGTGCAGGAAAGTTGAGTTAGTTACTGCTGAGTATTTTCCTGGAAGTAAAAGTGTTTACAATCGCTTCTTTCAGCTACCCGATGACGTGGTAATCCACTTACGGATGCTGAAAGCAGGAGCTACAATCAGCTACGTTCTACCAGCTCTACTTTAGTGTTCGTTTAAACGGTTAAGGAACCGGGACTGAGCAAGGATGTACTATTTTTTGGAAATTTGTGGTAAGTTCCTATATGACCAAATTGCTGACGTTATCGGTTCCTAGGCTTACACACTACTGAATATAATTTAAAATAAGTTACGGTAAGGACTACACATACACCCATTCCCAAGGGAGGACGCGAACCTCCGACGGAGAGAGTCGCGCGAACCTCACTCGATCAAGTTTGTATCTGTTTGGATTCACCGAGAACTCGAGTTAATGATATCCATGTCCGAGCGAGCACTGAGTTTCACTGTATGTGTTTTATGAAGTTTTCTAAACGCCGTTAAGTGTGTGCGTATTTAAGTGTTACCTTTTGTTGGGAAGTCTACGATAAGAACTGCATTGTGTTTTCGCATTGCACGTTATTTACTGTCAAATACTGAAATGTGGCAATAAGGAAAAACGTATGTTGGTCACTGCGGTTCAGCTGGATAAGGTAAGGTTAGTGCCGTCTTTGGGTAAATGGGTTTTTGTACGAAAATTGTAAGTGATATCTTACGACAAACGGCCTTACTTGTAAGAGGCGGATACGTTAAGAGTTAGTTTGGTTGTAGTTCGGTGAGTTTCCACTAGTGTATCTACTAATTCATAGCAACGATTACGACAAACCGGGCTCAGGTAATACCTGTTAAGTGTGCAACATATTCGGCTATTGATGGTGTTAATTGTTACCTGTGATAACCATTTAACCCATGTTATAATCAATACCACGAGGCAGCTGTGTTTGTTCGAAACAGCTTAGACCGATTTGCGGACACTAATAATTACCAACTATAAGATAAGTAACTGAAGTGTGTTGTCTGCCTTACTATTTGGTATTCTTTGATGTCAGAATTTTACTTTCTTGCAAATATAGTTTCACAAGTTAGTGTCAAAATTTTTTTCTAGGGCACTTCTTTACGTTTAAAAGGTGCTGCAAATTTTATTTACTTAATAGTCGTGCTCAAACTGTAAGGATTGACATAAATTCATCGCTTGAAAATAAAATCGCTGATTAAAAGCAGAGTAACATATGTAATTTTTCATCATAAAAATATGACCTAGAAAATATATTTAAAAGTTAGCAGTAAATATTTTAAACTACCACAAGCACCAACAAATATCAGTACTTATTAATTGTATGAAAATAGCAACGAAGAATTGAAAAGAATATGAGCATAAAAATCGCATAATTTTTGGAATACTCAATTAATTTAAAAAAATATTTCCTTTAGTACATTTTTCAGACATATGTAGTGCTAATATACAAACCAGACTGCAGTTGGTCTTCTGCAACCGGAGGCCCTCCTGCCAGCTCTAGGCACTCCTTGGGACATACCACCTGTGCAGAGATGGCTCCTGCGCAAAGGAATTGTTTTGTAGTTTTAATATGTTTCATACAACGCAATTGCACCAGTACATTCATCATTCACAACAGAAAATTGAACTTATTTAGATGAGAGACCTAAACAGTTACTAAATGTTCACTTTACACATCAAAAGTCTCACAGTACTATATCTCGATGCTTTTCCTGTATTTACTATGGTCAACTGACCTCTGAGTTGTGAGAAAACAGTTCCAGAATCTGTAATAATTTACCAAACTGTCATCCATTCAATGGGAATTACATTCACTTCTGTGTCTATAAGAGTAATTTAACTTAATTCGAGGCGTGAACAGAAACTTACTAGGAGAAACTATCTCCATAATATAGCTAAGAAGATTGTGTAGTCACAACATTTTGAGAATTTCACTCTGCAGCGGAGTGCGTGCTGATATGAAACTTCCTGACAGATTAAAACTGTGTGCCAGACCGAGACACGAAATCGGGACCTTTGCCTTTCGCGGGCAAGTGCTCGACCAGCTGAGCTATCCAAGCACTGCTCATGCCCCGTCCTCACAGCTTTACTTCTGCCAGTACCTCGTCTCCTACTTTCCAAACTTTACAGAAGCTCTCCTGCGAACCTTGCAGAGTGAAAATCTCATTCTGGAAACATCCCCCAGGCTGTGGCTAATCCATGTCTCCGCAATGTCCTTTCTTTCAGGAGTGCTAGTTCTGCAAGGTTCGCAAAAGAGCTTTCGTAAAGTTTAGAAAGTAGGAGACGAGGTACTGGCAGAAGTAAATCGGTGAGGACGGGGCGTGAGTCGTGGTTGGGTAACTCAGATGGTAGAGCACTTGCCCGAGAAAGGCAGAGGTCCCGATCGAGTCTCGGTCAGGCACACAGTTTTAATCTGCCAGGAAGTTTGTTACAGAGGTAGCTGCAGCGAAAGTTTGACAGTGTAAAAGATATGGTAATATTTAAGCAACAGAACTCTGAGGGCATAATTTAATATCCATTGTCTACTCCACACAGCACAAATTTTGTCACACAACTTGGAGGAACGTTAGATATATCGATCGTGACAGTCCAAAGCGGACTGCCTACAGCATGGTTCACAAAGATATGGAAATATTTTAATATGTTACTCTGCAAGCACAAGTAAAGAAAAAAGTTCAAATGAAGATAGGTCCGCAAATGTTTATTTACGGCTAATAATTGCTATTCCGTATAATTTAGCAAGTTCGTTAATGTGAAACCATAGCAAAACCTTTTTTAGATTAAAGTAAGGCACGATTTCAGATTTTTGTTGTTGTTATTGGTCTCCTGAATCTAATAAAACATGTCCCAGACGTGCAGTAGTTTTCCAGAACATCCAACATCAATTCACAGGTGCTATTGTATTGATGAAAGTAGATTATCAGACATATTCACACAGTTTCATTTAACGTTATTACCCCGTTTTTTTTTAAATTAAGTTCTCCACTACTTCTGTTGAAAACGTTGTGCATAGTCTGGAATTTAAACAACGAATTAGGCCAAGTAGTTAATAAATTAAAATTTCACGAAATTACGTCTTTACTTCTCTGGATGTTATGGAAAACTACTGCAGATACACGTCTGGTACATGTTTTATTAGATCCACTTGATCAATAAAAACAAAATGAATGGAAATCACGCTTTGCTTTAACCTCGTACAGTCATGGCTTCAAATTAGCGACGTTGCTAAATTCCCGACAAAATATTTTACTAGCCACAACGCCGTAACTAAACATTTTCGGATGTGTGTTTATCTGCACTGTTTTCTTTAGTTTTACTTATAGAATAACATAGGAAAATATTAGCATATCTTCGTGAATCACCCTGTAGAAATACAAAGGCTCCAAATAAACAGTGCTTCCAAGAAAGTTGCTAAATTTTTGAGCTTCTGTTTCATGGCTCCATGCAAAAAACATTCATTCAGTATAACAATACGAGCCCTGCGTCCTGTTAAAGGATTTCTGTAGCTTTGGTAAAAATCAGAAAAAATCAATAGCTGTATATCACATCATAGCTGATAAACTTGTACAACTTATACCGCAAATATCAGTCGGAATTACGTAAGCACCCGGTACCAACTGATGACCTGAGATATGCCACTGACAAACGTGCGGCTACCATAACGACACTGCTTGAGTTCGGCAAAGTATTTGATGCACAAGAAATTGGTCCAGCGCGTGAGAAAAATAGACAATTACATACACATACTTCTGTAGCTACTCTGATTTCTCTTACTTTATTAAGATGGTCATTTCTCCCTATGTAGGTAGGCGACTCTAAAATAATTTCACATTAAGGGAAAATATTGGTGACTGATATTTCGTGAGAAGATCCTGTCGCAGTGAAATCGCCATTCGTTTAATGACTTGCAAAGGACGTATAAGGGTACCGTAAGCAGTCTCTTTAGTAGAAATGTTATACCTTCTAAGTCTTGGTGAAGTACAGTCCATGTGGTGTCTTCCCCATAACATTACCTATCTGGTCTTTCCAATTTAAATTGTCCTTAACAGTAATTCACAGATACTTAGTTCAACTGGAAGCTTTTAAATTTGTGTAATTTCTGGTGTAACCAAAATTTAATGGCTTTCTTTTCTTACTCATTTGGGTGACCTTATAGTTGATCTATTCTGAGACCATTGTCACTTTTCGCACAATGCAGATACAGTGTCGGTTTTGGAAATGGTTTGGATAATCTAAAGACTTCACTAGAGGGCAAACGATAGCTTCTTCTACAAACAGTCTAACAGGGCTACCAAGATTGCCTCCTAAAATGTTTACATAGTTTAGGGAGGGCAGAAGACTATAACTCTTATTTTGGGAAAGCCAGATAATAGTTCTGTTTTATAGAAACCGGACGTGTTTTTCTTCATAGAGTTACCACAATCGTTACTGAAGAATAAGTACGAGATTGAATTGAAATAGTTCTATTTTACTCGATGATTTTCTGTAGATTACTACGAACTGTGACCCATTTGATAGGAGCGCACGAGTCTAGTCACGTAACTGAGGTGATGCATCATAGACAAGCAACTGATTAGAAGTCTTTTATGAGGAACAGTGTTAAAAGCCTTCTGGAAGACTAGAAATATGGAATCAATTTGAGATCCCTCGTCGACAGCACTCATTATTACTTGCGAATGAAGAGCTGGTTGCGTTTCACAAGAACGAATTTTCTGAAAACACGCTGACAATGCGTCAATGAATATCAGGCATATGAATATCGATCTTTCTTCAGTGTTCCAAAAACTACGACTTAGAGTACGTGTGTTGACGTCGCAGGTATTTTTTGTAACTGACCAGAAATTATTAACTTTCATGTTACACAAACTACTGACTTCGTTTCATCTTGACGGTATCCAAATACCATGTATCAGAAGATGGTAAAAATGAAGAGTGAAATTTCGCAGCGGCAGCTCAGCTGGACAGAAATGCTGTCGCCACATCAAAGAAGAAGTACATTACGCAATGAGTTATTAGAACGAAACTGCCCTATTATGATGTAATCCATACCGGCACCAGTAGTTGTAATGCTAGATGATTAGAACTGACCATGAACGAATGTGTGTTACATCCAACTTGTCCCCAAAATGAGCACGTCAGTGCTTCGCTGCCCTGTTAATGATTTCGTCTAAACAAGTTACGTGACTAACATAACCTTTGTCTACATCACCAACTCCCCAGGGTGCAAGCACACTTTTTACCTCGTGTGACGTCGTGTGCTGTCAATACTACGCCACCTGAGTCCACATGTAGAATTTGGCGGTAGCCCATGTGACTACGCTGCAAATCTACGGCCGGCTTAGAGACTAGACCTCCTCAGCCCACGCCGCGGTCTCGCGTTTGGCTAATTCGTAGCCTCTCAAACCCCGGTGGGTTCTAGTGTGCAGGTGGACCAGTTTGCTGTTGTGCCAAACCAATTTGACTCCATGCCACAACTATGAATGACGGAATATGTCAAATGTTTAGACGGATGACTCAAAACAAATAAGTCCACCCACGCACCACTCGTTGTGTGTTTGATGCTAAAAGCAGTACGTCTGACAGTTCAGATGAAAACTGGCACGGGCTCTCCCTTTCTCTGCATACACAGATTTGACCAATTAGTGACTTTAAGAATTAATTGGGAGAAAAGGAGAAACAGACTCAGATTATAGGCCTCTTTCTCCCACGTTTACGCTGTGACGTTTGCTAAAAGAATGAACTCGATGGAACCACAGTCTTACATACAAAGATTGCTATGTAGCCTGTAGCGTCCATCTCGAACTTTCCAAAGAATGGCCATAAACTCGCTAAACCCTTGTGCCTTTACAAATATGTCTTGAAGAAGAGTCTTAACGTATGGGCGCCCCTGGTCATGGAATTTCGCAGAAACGCACAGTCGTCTCATTGCCTTCCTGCCTAACAAGGACCCATCCTCTGATTTATTTGCTGATCATCAATACTCTGCCCATAGCTAGTTGGCCGATGTGAACGCGGCCGCCGGCCGACTGGCGCCATCCAACGAGTCTGCACAATGAGACTGATTAGCAGCACGTTTTCACCCTGCAGAAAAAACGTCCCCTCGGCTCTGAGCTACCGTACGCTTTCACTGCAGTCGTTTAAATCGGCACCCTCTTCCTTTAGATGCAGGCAAAGTTTACCGCAATTCCTTCAGTAGAGCACACAAGCAAGAGCGTAACTACTGCCAACCATTTCATGATATGAATGAAGTCAGATAATTTCCAACTATAGCAACCATGTAATAAAGATCAACTTCCCTAGGAACACAACACCGTATCAGAACTGACTGTGCCCTGCAATCTCTCACCATCTCCAGTCAATGAGAGGTTCAGATGAACTAGACTACCCAGTCCATTGAATCGAAACAGAGCTCTCACCATTATTGAACCACTACCAACTTACACTGTGTCTTGTTGAAAACTTGGTTTTGTGGATAAGTGGGGTGTGTGACACACTCAAAAACTAGTATGAGCTCTTACGAACTGAAATAGGCACTCGTCTGACATGACCACCGTTTCCCTGTCGTTTAGGGTCCACCCGATATGGTCATCGGCTCAGGAGAGGCACTGCAAGTGATGTCATGCTGTTAGCAAAGGCACTCAGGTCGGTCGTCTGCTGCCATAGCCCGTTAACGACATCTTTCGCAGCACAGCCGTAACAGATACGTTAGTCGTACGTTTCACACTGATTACTACGGCTATTTCACGTATTGTGATTGCCTGTTAGTACTGACCAATCTAACTCAGTTGCTGTCGGTCGTTAAGTGAAGGCCATCAACCACTGCATTCTCCGCCTGAAACGTCATATTCTCGGCACACTCTGAATTCCCAAACGATCTCCAGAATGTACTTAACCAATCGTCTCGCTCCAAATGCCTTTCCGCGTTCAAAGTATGCTAATTACCTTGTTGAGGCCATAATTAACTTGGTAAATTATTGTACATGAATCACATCTACATCTACATCATACTCCGCAAGCCACCTAATGGTGAGTGGCGGACCGTACTTTTGGTACAACTATCTGATCCCCACAACCATGTTCCACTCGCAAATAGTGCGCGCAAAGAATGATTGTCACTAACCACCGGATCACAAATGAAAGCTCCGCCAACGCACTGCCGCTTTACGCCTTGTGTACCCGATACTGCCGACACCTGCATGTGTGCATGTCGTTATCCCATCACTTTTGTTACCATAGAGTTATGTTTCGTACATGATCCAGTCGCCTGCTGTGGAGGCGACCCTTGAACCGACATCCATTGACCTCTGTACAACAACAGGTCCATTATCAGTGGTGCCGGGCATATTCGACTTGTAATCTCACTAACTGGAGTAGAGGTGTTTACAGTGATGAGTCCCGCTTCAAACTGAGCCCCGATGACCAGTGGAGACGTACTTGCAGACACGCATGGATGGATGTGCCATATCATATCATAGCAGGACCCCTTTGAGTGTCATCCACGCAACTTTACAGCATGTTCTAAGCCCGTTTTATTGCCCTTTATGGCAAGGCATTATGGGCTTACATCTTAGCTAGACAACGCCCTCCTGCACACGGCGACACTTTCAGCTGCTTGCCTTCGTGCTTTCCAAAACATACGTTACACAGTAAGGTCACCTTATCTCACCCCAGTTCAGAAAGTTTAGAGCATTATTGGAAAGACCCTCCAAGCAACTCGGCATTTTGAAGATCTAAAGAGCAATTGGGACTGCATGTACCAAGGTATCCTTCAGGAGGACATCCAACCATTCTATCAAACAATGTCAATACTAATAACTGCTTACATAGCGCCAAAGGTGGACCAAAGCGTAAACGACTTCCTCAACTTATGAAGCTTTTCCTCTTCAATTAACTATCGAATTTTTTCTCAAGTTGCAATCATTTGTTGACTGTACACGCACATTACATCAACCGAGTTCCGTCCCAGCCCTTCGTGATGCATCACTTTTTGTCTTAGAGTATATTCGTAAAGTAATTCTGGCGCAAGGATTGTCCTTTTTAGGAGCAGTAGTGGTCAATTTCATAACAAATAACCTTTTCGTTCCAAATCAAGGCGGGAGGAATATGGGAATCTTTTATCTGCATACGTGAGAACGAAAATTATTCGAAAAAATGGAAGAGACACAAAAGATTTAGACCTTGTATCGTAAAGCTGTTAATACTCAGTAAAAAGCCCTGTCCGGTTAAGAAGCAGCACATGAGCCACGCTGCCTCACGGATGACCCAATATGTGCAAAATGGGTTTAGCTTTAGAACTGACTGCCGCAGGATCGCCTGTCGAGCTATGTGACGAACGCTACGAACAATACCATACAGTTACCATAACCGCGCGTCATCTCTTTGCATCCCATTAAAATGGAACTAACTCTTAATTTAACGAAACTGGAATGTAAACGCAGCCATGGAGCACAAAACGACAAAAATTTATATATTCATTAAAGTTATTTACGAAATATCAAGGTAGTTAATTTACTGTTTGGCTTGTGGAAATTTGTATGTTATCTATGTCGTAACTGCTTCTTCAAATTATCACAATAAATAATCCGTAGTATAGGCCGTATATTTTGGAAGAAAATTCATTTCTATAGTCTTGTCATCGCAACGATATGTAAGCACTGCGTTCATTGAGTTATTGAAATTTAGGAAACGTCTGTTAGATATTGGTCAAACGAACTCCACTTACCTAAACATCTAAACGGCAATGCTATCACTGCTCTGAATATGTGAACATAGCAACTTCATGCTGCATTTTGTTCCAAATGGGTGCTGTTTTTGGAGCTAGCAGTTACTGACTGGAAACATTAATCTTCTTTCCCAGAGTTTATTTCTAGGTAATTAAGTGCACATAGTGTCACTCTGCTGTACGCGACGCAGGCGGCGACCACGACGATGACAATGAGTGTCTTCTGCATGGCGAATGGTAGCCAGGAGTTAGGAACATCGCCTTTGATAAGCTAGTAAGCTTCCGTTGTTACGTAAAGCGAACGTCATCAGTTAAGTGCGAATTGTAGTGATAAAAGCTACCAGGCGTTTTGTACTTCACAGAAAATTATCCGTTGTTCCCTCCTGTGGATGTTAATAGCAGTCGAACAAGGAAAAGGGAAATGAATTTACATGTCACTGGCTGAGGGAGGCGTGGCCACTCGAACGAGCCAGATAACAAAACGTTTACAAGATACGAAGTCTGGTTACGTAAAGTTTTTAGTTTTTCATTTATTTATTTATATAATGCTTTGAATTAAAAGAAATACTATCGACGGCTCTCGAGTAACATATACCAAATAAATTAATAAGAAATGCTACTGATCCCCTACATTACACAGTACAGGTCGGAACACTGTTGCAAAAGCGACGAAAAAAGCATATCAAATTAGAATGAACGCGAAACCTCCAAGAGTGTTGAAGTTTTACAGAAGCTAGAAATTTACTCCGAACTCGAATGACAAATACTTTTAATAGTTTGCACAACGAAACTAAATCTAAAATGTGGCAGAAGATCCAAAGACATTCTGGTCGTATATAAAGTACGCAAGCGGAAATATGCAATGAATATCTCCATTACACTATAACACCCTACTAATGACAGTGCCATTAAAGCAGAGTTACTAAAAGCGGATTTAGCAAATTCTTTCCCCAAAGAAGACGAAGTAAATATTCCAGATTCGAATCAAGATAAGCTGGAAACGTGAGTAACTTACAAGCAGATATCCTTGGTGTAACACAGCAATTTACATCATAAAAGCAAAGCCTCCGGTCCTTACTGTATACCAGACAGGTTCCTCTCAGAGTATGTTGATAAAGTAGTTTCATATTTATAGAAGTATGTACAAGCGCTTTCTCGTCGAGTCATTCTTACCCAAACACTGGAAAGTTGCGCAGCTCACACCAATATTTAAGAAAGGAAATGGCTTTAATCCGCTGAATTACAGACCCAAATCGTAAACGTCGATTTGCCGTAGTGCTTAGAAACATATATTCTGTTCGAAGATTACGAGTTACCTCAAAGCAAACAATTTATTGAAAAACGGATAACGGCTTGTGAAACACAGCTACCAATTTATTGTCAGGAAGTAATGAGCGCTATTGACGGGGTTGTCATAGTGTTCCGTAGCAGCAGGTTTCCAGAAATTCCGTGTTTTTAGGTTTCCTGGAAGTTATTGACACCGTTCTCCACGGGCAGGAGCTGCTTCTGTTCAAATTGCGTGACTGCGGAGGATCGTCCCAGTTGTGTGACTGGATTTGTGACTTCCTGCCAGAAAGGTCACAGTTCGTAGTAATAGACGGAAAGTCATCGAGTAAAACAGAAAAAATACCTGGCGTTCCCCAGGAAGTGTTATAGGCTTCAAAAAATGGTTCAAATGGCTCTGAGCACTATGGGACTCAACTTCTGAGTTCATAAGTTCCCTAGAACTTGGAACTACTTAAACCTGGCTAATCTACGGGCATCACACACATCCCTGCCCGAAGCAGTATTCGAATCAGCGACCGTAACGGCCGCGCGGTTCCAGACTGTAGCGTGTTATAGGCCCTCTGTTGTTCCTCGTCTACATGACCGATTTAGGAGACAATATGAGTAGCACTCGTAGATTGTGGGAAGATGGAGCTGTCATTTATGGTCTTATAAAGTCATCAGATGCTCAAAACAAATTCCACTACAATTTAAACGAGGTATCTATATGGTGCGAAAAGTGGCAATTGACTCTAAATAATTAAAAAGGTGAAGTCGACCACATGAGTACTAAAAGAAATCGACTAAATTTCGGTTATACTAAAAAATCACACAAATATAAAGGCTATAAACTCAACTACATACTTATGGATATCTATTACGAATAACTTAAGTTGGTTCTATCACATATAATGTTGTGGGTAAAATAAACCGAAAACCCCAATTTATTTACAAAACACTTAAAACGTGTGACGGGGTCTCTAAAGAGACTGCGCACACTACGCTTGTCCGTGCTCTTCCGGAGTAGTCCTGTGCGGTGTAGGAGACGCATCATATTGGATCTACGGAGGACACTGAAAAAGTTCAGAGAAGGGCACCTCGTCTTGTTCTGTCACGAAATAGCGAAGAGAGTGTCACGGATATGGTACGTGAACTGGTGCGGCAATCACTAAACGGAAGTCGTTTTCCTTTGTGGCTGGATGTTGTCACGAAATTTCAATCACAATTTTTTTCCTCAGAGTGTGGAGATTTGGGATTATGCCCACCTACATAGGGCGCAATGATCATCGTAATGAAAGATGAGAAATCAGAGCACTCACGGACAGATGTACTCGTATGTATTTGTGTTTCCCGCGGGCTGTAACAAAGTGGTGCGTTAGAGAAAAAGAATGACAGTGGTTCGGTGAACCCTGTGTAAGGCACTTCATTGTGAATTGCAGAGTAATGAAGCAAATGTGGATGCATTTTCACAGACCATAAGTGACTACCTGGACCAACAGAGTGAACTGGACAGAAATAAAGCTGGAAGCTACCCGTGGTCTAGGGGTAGCGTCTTTGATTCATAATCAAAACTTCTTCGGTCCCGTGTTCGATCGCCGCCACTGCCTAAGTTTTGATAAATAATCAGCATTGGTGGCCGAAAACTTCCGGCATAGAAGTCAGCCTCATTCTGCCAACGGCCTTGTCAAAGAGGGCGGAGGAGTGGATATAGGTTCAAGGCACTCTCTTGTCCTAGGGGTGGAAAATTGCCCCTAAAGGCGGAAGAATCTGCAATGATCAACGACATGAGGATGCAGAAGGCAATGGAAACCACTGCATTAAAGACACGTAACGTGTATCCACAGGACATGTGGCCTGTATTAGAAGAAGTGTCATGATGATCTCTCCATTGGCAAAAGATTCCGGAATAGTCCCCCATTCGGATCTCCGGTAGGGGACTGCCAAGGGGGAGGTTACCATGAGAAAAAGATTGAATAATCAACGAAAGGATAGCGTTCTACGAGTCGGGGCGTGGAATGTCTGGAGCTTGAACGTGGTAGGGAAACTAGAAAATCTGAAAAGGGAAATGCAAGGCTCAATCTCGATATAGTAGGGGTCAGTGAAGTGAAGGAAGCCAAGGATTTCTGGTCAGATGAGTATCGGGTAATATCAACAGCAGCAGAAAATGGTATAACAGGTGTAGGATTCGTTATGAATAGGAAAATAGGGCAGAGGGTGTGTTACTGTGAACAGTTCAGTGACCGGGTTGTTCTAATCAGATTCGACAGCAGACCAACACCGGCAACAATAGTTCAGGTATACATGCCGACGTCGAAGCTGAAGACGAACAGATGAAGAAAGTGTATGAGGATATTGAAAGGGTAATGCAGTAAGTAAAGGGGGACGAAAATCTAATGGTCAAGGGCGACTGGAATGCAGCAGTAGGGGAAGGAGTAGAAGAAAAGGTTACGGGAGAATATGGGCATGGGACAAGGAATGAAAGAGGAGAAAGACTAATTGAGTTCTGTATCAAGTTTCAGCTAGTAATAGCGAATACCCTGTTCAAGAATCACAAGAGGAGGAGGTATACTTGGAAAAGGCCGGGAGATACGGGAAGATTTCAATTAGATTACATCATGGTCAGACAGAGATTCCGAAATCAGACACTGGATTGTACGGCGTTCCCAGGAGCAGATATAAGATACTGGATTGTAGGGCGTTCCCAGGAGCAGATATAGACTCAGATCACAATATAGTAGTGATGAAGAGTAGGCTGAAGTTCAAGAAATTAGTCAGGAAGAATCAGTCCGCAAAGAAGTGGGATACGGAAGTCTAAGGAATGACGAGATACGTTTGAAGTTCTCTAACGCTATAGATACAGCAATAAGGAATAGCGTAGTAGGCAGTACAGATGAAGAGGAATGGACATCTCTAAGAAAGGGCCATCACAGAAGTTGGGAAGGAAAACATAGGTACAAAGAAGGTAGCTGCGAAGAAACCATGAGTAACAGAAGAAATACTTCAGTTGATTGATGAAAGGAGGAAGTACAAACATGTTCCGGGAAAATCAGGAATACAGAAATACAAGTCGCTGAGGAATGAAATCTATAGGAAGTGCAGGGAAGGCTCTGAGCACTATGGGACTTAACATCTATGGTCATCAGTCCCCTAGAACTTAGAACTACTTAAACCTAACTAACCTAAGGACATCACACAACACCCAATCACGAGGCAGAGAAAATCCCAGACCCTACCGGGAACCGAACCCGGGAAACCGGGCGTGGGAAGCGAGAACGCTACCGCACGACCACGAACTGCGGACGAAGTGCAGGGAAGCTAAGACGAAATGGCTGCAGGAAAAATGTGAAGACATCGAAAAAGATATGTTTGTCCGAAGGACAGACTCAGCATACAGGAAAGTCAAAACAACCTTTGGTTCCACTGTTTAATGCAGAGGAGAGAGCAGATAGGTGGAAAGAATACATCGAAAGCCTCTATGAGGGTGAAGATTTGTCTGATGTGACGGAAGAAGAAACAGGAGTCGATTTAGAAGAGATAGGGGATCCAGTATTAGAATCGGAATTTAAAAAAGCTTTGGAGGACTTACGGTCAAATAAGGCAGAAGGAATAGATAACACTCCATCAAAATTTCTAAAAACATTGCGGGAAGTGGCAAAAAACGACTTATCACGTTGGTGTGTAGAGTATATGAGTCTGGCGATATAACATCTGATTTTCGGAAAAGCATCATCCACACAATTACGAAGACGGCAAGAGCTGACAAGTGCGAGAATTGTCGCACAATCAGCTTAACAGCTCATGCATCGAAGCTGCTTACAAGATTAATATACAGAAGAATGGAAAAGAAAATTGAGAATGCGCTAGGTGACGATCAGTTTGGCTTTAGGAAACGTAAAGGGACGAGAGAGGCAATTCTGACGTTACGGTTAATAATGGAAGCAAGGCTAAAGAAAAATCAAGACACTTTCTTAGGATTTGTCGACCTGGAAAAAGCGTTCGACAATATAAAATGCTGCAAGCTGTTCGAGATTCTGAAATAAGTAGGGGTAAACTATAGGGAGAGACGAGACTTATACAGTATGTACAACAACCAAGAGGGAATAATAAGAGTGGACGATCAAGAACGAAGTGCTCGTAATAAAAACGGTGTAAGGCAAGGCTGGAGCCTTTCACCCCTACTCTTCAATCTGTACATCGAGGAAACAATGATGGAAATAAAAGGATGGTTCAGGAATGGAATTAAAATACAAAGTGAAAGGATATCAATGATATAATGCGCTGATGACATTGCTATCCTGAGTGAAAGTGAAGAAGAAATAAATTATCTGCTGAACGGAATGAAAAGTCTAATGAACACACAATATGGTTTGAGAGTAAATCGGAGAAAGACGAAGGTAGCGACAAGTAGTAGAAATGAGGACAGCGAGAAACTTAACATCAGGATTGATGGTCACGAAGTCAATGAAATTAAGGACTTCTGCTACCTAGGCAGTAAAATAACCGATGACGGACGGAGCAAGGCGGACATCAGGAGCAGACTCGCTATGGCAAAAAAGGCATTTCTGGCCAAGAGAAGTCTACTAATATCAAATACCGGCCTTAATTTGAGGAAGAAATTTCTGAGGATGTGCGTCTGGAGTACAGCATTGTATGGTAGTGAAACACAGACTGTGGGAAAACCGGAACAGAAGAGAATCGAAGCATTTGAGATGTGGTGATATAGACGAAAGTTGAAAATTAGGTGGACTAATAAGGTAAGGAATGAGGAGGTTCTACGCAGAATCGGAGAGGAAAGGTAAATGTGGAAAACACTGATAAGGAGAAGGGACAGGAGGATAGGACATCTGCCAAGACATGAGGGAATGACTTCCATGATACTAGAGGGAGCTGTAGAGGGCTAAAACTGTAGAGGAAGACAGAGATTGGAATACGTCAAGCAAATAATTGAGGAAGTAGGTTGCAAGTGCTACTCTGAGATGAAGAGGTTAGCGCAGGAAAGGAATTCGTGGCGGGTCGCATCAAACCAGTCAGTAGACTGATGACCCAAAAAAAAAAAAAAAAATTAAAAATCCCAGTTTACTCTAATCACCGGATTTGAAAGTATTTCTTCGTTTAATAAAGGCTAAACGTATAAATACCATCGAAGTGCTTCACTGGTTTTTTTTTTTTGTTGTTACAAGCTCAGTAATAAGTATTATGTTAATGGGGAGATACTCACTTTATTGGTAAGCTTCGTTATTGATTTGTAGGTAAGGTTATATATCTCGCCTTCATACAAGAGCCGGTTAATTAATCTTCTCCTCTATTTGAAAACACTAGGAAGAACATGAGATCATATCATTAACCTCGATGCGAATTATATCATCGGTCAGCATTTAACAGGTTTTTTTAATGTCCGCAAAACAAGGAAATGCACAGTCCTCAAGGTAGTACTTAAAGAAATTCTTTTCAAATAATAATATAAAACCTTTAGTTGCCAAGAAAGCCATATGCATTCTAAAAATTTTCACAAACCTCGCTGTTTACTTAAAACACTACCTCCAGTTATCTATTGCGTTTCCATCGTAACAGTGTGAGTCCCACGTAACAGAGTGACTCTCACGGAAGGTAAATGGGCCACAGACTTGTTTTTACACCACACACTAAAAAGTATTGTACTAATCAGCCTCACTAATGTGGCGTTCGCTGTGTTATTCAGTGGTTTGGTATTTAACTAATTTGTAAATGGAAATGACAATCTTATTTTATTACATTGGGTAATTACTAAATAATTTTTCTCCCGGCTAAAGATTTGATCAAGTTGCTAAAGATCTCCAAGTTAACGTCGTGTTAAAGTGTTGTCTGTAAGTTGTGTGTCACTAAATCACAGTTCATACAACAGATTCAATACAACTATGGATTACGATGGAAACAGTTATCTTCAGCAAAATGATCATTAAAACCACCGAATATCAGCCGCGCATAACACTGACGTATGTTACCTGAACCAATATTCTTCGCAACTCGTGCGTAATTAATTTCGGCTCCATACATCAGCTAGAAAAATTTCTTATAAGGATCGTGCAATGAGCACTGTTTTTAAAGAACCAATCTGATTCGAATCATTTTCATATAAAATGAGTTCGGAACCACCAGTGCACATTTATTTTTACACATTTGTATTACGTTCGGCATTTATGTCTGCAGAGTTGCGTGATTTAAATTTGTATTTGGCGCTGAGATAATTGTTGAGATGGCGGCAGGCAATTGATAGAGACTTTCTATTGTTAGAGCAAATAAGTAAATATTTAAAATGCTTATTGAACGCTATAAAATCTATTTTCGTATTGTGCACTATTTAGACTTCATCAAGCAAACATTCGATTTGTTTCAAAGGAAAACACAGACAAAAGCGCGATACAAATCGCTATCATCAATGGCTGCGCTCCTTTCAGCAGAAAGAAATAATTAACACAGATAATGCTTACTGAGAGAGGAATTACAGTTACAAATAATTATTCACTCATGTTCATAATTATAATGAACTCTATTTTCAAGTAATACTTAACAAATAATTACACTTTCTTAACAGACCTCAGTTTGATATGCGTCTTGCGTGCTCAACCTACAAAAGCCATCCAACAAAATGTAAAAACGAAGGAAGACAAACGCAGATCATAAAAGGAATTTACAAATATCATTGTCTTTGTATTGTACACATCGATATGTCCAATTATATCATAGAATATTATGTAAATAATTAATATTTAAAAATTTTCACTGTTTTTTGATACGTCGAATAGATAATGTTTGTAACTGTTAGAGGCATAATTTCCTCTCGTCGCACTGTAGCCAAAAATTTATCACGTGAATGTTACACTAACCACTGACATTATGTTTTTCGCCCCCCTGTCCTGCATGGTACTGGGAAGCTCTTTTACAGACTCCACGAAGGTCCTAGAGGTTTTCACGAATTATCGACTGCAGAGAGAATCGTGAGTAACTTTCATCTACACACAAATTCTGCAGCATCATTAACTTGTATCCGAGATATGAACACTGCTATAGCTACACAGACTCTTGAGCAAACTATACGTCTCAGAAGCTATTAACTCAGAGCACAACACACATACGCGACACAAAGGCGACCATAGAATTACCTAAAATATGAAGCCTTTTTTGTAAAAAAGCTTTCCTAAAGTCATGTGTTTTCCGATTATGAGTTTCCACCCTTCGCATCTGGAATATGCACAGAGAGGTGGGCATTCCAGAGCACACACTGGTGGCCTGTATCTCTCCAGCAAGCAGCCTTTTCTCCTCTGTGACAGAAAAATCCCACTGCTGTAGAAGTCTGCGTTTAAATCAAGTGCACTCGCTTCCCGAAACAGCTTTTGATCGGTTAATTTACCATTATGAAATTTCAATACAGACTGAAAATGATATGAAACACAACTACTTATCAGTGTTATCGGCTAATTTATTGGTTCACAAATTACAGGAGACAAAGAATTTGGAAGAAAAAGTAATCACTAAATCTTTAGTTATACAAATGGAGTACAGGAATTATTATTAGCAAATACAAACTGTGATGTAGCGCAATAACGGGTAAACGCAGGTAAACGACTCAGCCGTTACCACGCACAGGGGGCACAGTCGAACAGTTGAAAAGATCGATTAATATGTTTCTCGTAATGGATGTCGAGAACATGCGCTTGTAAATTAACTGTTGGCTTTTCCGGTCTCTGCCTGGCCAGCACTCGAGAAATCCTGACAGGTAGCCGTGTCTTGGTACTTGGAGTGAGAAGGTGATTGGAAAAAGACGTCCACTACAGATTCAGCTGACTCTATGACCGGAAACTACGGCCCATAGCTCACCCTTTATAGGTTTTCAGAGGGACTGTTTTTCCACTCGAATATAGTTGTCCATGAGCCTCTTCGTTATTTTTCTCGATCACTGCATCTACGCATCTAGTAACCGCAATTAGAACATGGCTTTTTCCTGTCATGAGTTTTTTTCTCTATCCTCGACTCATTTGATGGGTTGATAAGTTTCATCCATGTGCTGTACCCATGACAGGCAAGCAGATCACTTCTGGGAGGATGTATCTACATCTACATCTACGTGATTGCTCTACTAGTCACAATAAAGTGTCTGTCAGAGGGTTCAATGAACCACCTTTAAGAAGTTCCTACCGTTCCACTCTCGAACGGCGCGCGGATAATATAATCACTTATATTTTTCTGTGCGACCCCTGATTTCTCTTTTTACATCGTGATGAAATTTCTCCTATTTAGGTGGGTGCCAACAGAATGTTTTCGCAATCGGAGGAGAAAACGGGTGACTCAAATGTTTTGCGAAGATCCCGTCCCAGCGAAAAACACTTTCGTTTTAATTATTTCTACTCCATTTCGCTTATAATGTCTGTGGCATTATCTCCCCCTATTTACAGCCTTGAGATATGTGTGACTTATCGCGTAATCGGAATGCAGCGGATTTCTTGTAGTACTCATTTGAATAACTTCACACTTTTCTTTATTCTGGGTCAATTGCCACTTTTGGCACCATACGGATAACTTATCTAATTCACTTTGGAATTCGTTTTGGTCATCTGATGACTTTACGAGAGGGTAAATGACACCATCATCTGCAAACAAGCTTATGGCGCTACTCAGATTGTCTCCTCTGTAGTTAATATAGATCGGGAATAACAGAGGGCTATAGCACTTCCTTGGGGAACGCCGGATATTTATTCTGTTTTACTCAATGATTTTCCGTGTACTACTACGAACTGTGATGTTTCTGACAGGAAATCACGAATCCAGTCGCACAACTGAGGCGATATTCCATAGGCACACAGTTTGGTTAGAAGACGCTTGTGAGGAACGGTGGCGAAAGCGATCTGGAAACCTAAAATTATGGAACCAATTTGACATCCCCTGTCAATAGCACTCACCACTTTCTCAGTATAAAGAGCTTGTTGTGTTTCACAAGAACTATGTTTCCTGAATTCGTTCTATATGTCAACAAATCGTTTTCTTCGAGGTACTTCACAATGTTCGAATACAGTATATGTTCCTAAACCCTCTTGCAAATTGACGTTAGTTATATGGGCCTGTAATTCAGCGGATTGTTCCTATTTCCATTTTGGGTATTGGAGTGACTTGAACAATTTTCCAGTCTTTAGGTACGAAACTTCCTGTGAGCAAGCAGATGTATATAACTGCTACATATGGAGCTATTGTATCAGCGTAATCTGAAAGGAACCTGACTGGTATACAATCTGGACCGGAGGCTTACCTTTATTAAGTGATATAAGCTGCTTTACTACACCGGGGTTATCTACTCCTACGTTTCACATTTTCGTAGTTGCTCTTTATGGGAATTGAGGAATGTTTACTTCGTCTTCTTTGGTGCAGGAGTTTCGGAAAGCAGTGTTTAATAACTCTTCTTTAGTGGTACTGTCATTAGTGGCTTCACCGTTGTTATTGCGCAGTGAAGGTATTGACTGTGTCATGCCACTGATGTGCTTTATGTGTGACCAGAATATCTTTGGGTTTTCTGCCAGATCCCGAGGCAGAGTTTCGTTGTGGAAATTATTAAAAGCATCTCGCACTGAAGTACAGGCTATATTTTGAAGTTCTGCAAAACATTGCCAATCTTGATGATTTTGCGTTCTTCTAAATTTGGAGTGCTGTTTTCGTTGCTCCTGCAACTGCGATCTCACCCGTTTTGTGTACCATGGAGGTCCCCTACCATCACTTATTACTTTATGAGGTACATATCTCTCAACAGCCTTCGATACTATATCTTTGAAATCAATCCACATCTTTTTTACGCTAACATGATCAGATCGGAAGGAGTGGAGACTGCCTCTTAAAGAGGCATGAAGAGCATTTTTATCAGCTTTTATAAACAAATGTACTTTGCGTTTCCTTTTGATGGTTGTGGGTGTTACGGTATTCAGCCTAGCAGAAACCGCCTTGTGGTCGCTAATCCCTGTATTCGTCATTATACTCCCAATTGGTACGGGATTATTTGCTACTAAGAGGTCAAGTATGCTTTCGCAACCATTTATGCATCGAGTTGGCTCATGAACTACACGTTGAAAATAATTTTCAATACAATTTCGGATGACGTTGTATGCCTGTCACCAGCTTTATATGTATAATTTTTCCAGCATATTGATGGTAGATTTAAGTCACCTCCAACTACATTTGCATGACTGGCGTACCTATTGAAATGAGACTCAAGTTTTCATTGAATTGTTCAGCAATATATGTTCTGAGTCGGGTGGTCGGTAAAACGATCCAATTAATAGCTTAGTCCGACATACTACTTCGCAGGAAATATCTAGTTCAATTTCACTACAAGGTAAACAACTTCTGACGTCAATAATTACGCCATCACAAGAATATTTAATATATCCTTTCTGATCACTGTTAAATCATTTGAAATAATTTCTGCTAAACTTATTTCCGGCTTTATCCAGCTTTTCGAACTTATAACTATATGAGCTTAAGTACTTTCTATTAGGGCTTGGAACTCTGGTTCTTTCCCAACACAGTTATGACAATTCACATTTACAACACCGATCGTTTCTGCAACTACCTTTCTGTGTTTTAACCTGCCCCCATTCAGACGGACGCCATTTCTGTGGTTTCCTGAGACCCTCTAACCTAAAAATTTGCTTCGGAAGGCGTTCTCGTTTAAAATTACTCGGCTTTGCTCCGTTCTTGTTTCTCGTGCTCCGCACACCCATTGGCGTCTTCGAAGAAGCCCCAGTGGAACAGCCCCACTTATTTTCTCACTTTTAACTAAAATAGTCCCGGTCCTGACAGCTCCCCGCAGAAATACATTAAAGGGCCCTACACAGAGTAGCAGTAGCACAATAAAAGTTGTACATGGATTGTTTATATGATCCTGAAAGAACGCAGCTACATTTTGTTCACTATCGTCAGTTTCTTGGGATTACTCTGTCATCTGTTTCTCTACGAACTCTTTCTTACGTCACTCTTTTGTCATTTGTCCTCCTGCTCGCAACGATAATTCGATTTCTCTGATGAACTCACTACAGTCGTCCTCTTAGAAAGAGAAAACAATAGCCACCACCTCAAATATCATCAAATTAATTCTTATACAAATGTTGCAACAATCACATTCGGAACAACACAAAGATACAACATCTATTATAACTAAGGTTTCACTTAGGATATGTAGCAATGGGACATTTTTAGACCCTTTCTTGGCTTTCCATTTCGATCTACTCCTTACCTATGGTTTTGGAAATTTTCTCTACTCTTTTGACGGGTTTTCTTAAATCAACAGATTCGATGTTACATATTTCAAAGTCAAATATAATCGTACCTGTCAGGCAGTAATGTTTGTTTCCAGGCCCTCACAACATCTGTGCACAAAGCCACATTTGGTATTACTTCTTTCCAATTATAATTTGTTGTACCACTTTGTCCAACTGAATATATGAGGACCCCACCTTTCACCATTCATCCAGATTTCATTTACTTCAACAGCTCGAAATGAACACGTATTACAAAATATGGTATTATCTTCCTCACTAGAAACTACATACAACCATTTCTTGGCACATAAATGTGTCCATTAACTTTTAGCTAATGAATTAGTTTTTATTTAATACAATTATTAGGATAATGCCTGTCTCATTGTAGGTCTTTTCACTTTTCTCGGTCATAAATCGTAATTTCCACAAAAGTTTCATTATAAATTTTCTTCCTTTCGTCTCTCTCCTTACATAATTTCTGTTCCTTACCTGCTGTTGTAACAAATGGTCAACATAAAATTTTAATTGTCTAGAATTCTCACTTAAGGTAATATCAATTAAATATCCTTAAACATCAAGATCCATGACATTCAATAGACTATACCTATAAAATCTACAATTAGATATAATGGAAACCTTACATCTCTCTTCAGCTTGGATTAACCTTAGGTATTTAACATTCTCTAGTGAATTTACTACATGTGGTGCAGGTGGTCTTTCTGTGTGTGAACTACAGCACTCACTAACTGTTCATATTCTATACTTATCTCGCTCAATGAGGTGTAGTTCTTTTCGGAGTCACATCTGTAGTTCTCAGACAGTACGTGTGAACTGTTCTATTTCTGTCATACTATTCTTAAGCAACTTCCCATTTCTGCCGATCGAATTTACCATCCAGTTCAGACCAGACAAGGGGAATTTATTACAGTCACTTGCTCTTTGATAATTTCCACAGTTGTTCTGATCTAGATTCGATCATATGCATGTGCATTTTGTAATAAGCGACATTCTCCTCATCCAAGGTACCGAACAATATTTTGCTAAATTCTCATACAAAGTTAAGGATTCTTTAATTAATGATTTTATGGATCTCGTTACTTGCAACCTTTCCACATTGTGTGTGACCCCATTAATCAACATATTACAATTCGTTTTACTAATATTTATGGTTGCAGGAAAAATGTGAAGACATCGAAAAAGATATGATTGTCGGAAGGACAGACTCAGCATACAGGAAAGTCAAAACAACCTTTGGTGACATTAAAAGCAACAGTGGTAACATTAAGAGTGCAATGGGAATTCCACTGTTTAATGCAGAGGAGAGAGCAGATAGGTGGAAAGAATACATCGAAAGCCTCTATGAGGGTGAAGATTTGTCTGATGTGACGGAAGAAGAAACAGGAGTCGATTTAGAAGAGATAGGGGATCCAGTATTAGAATCAGAATTTAAAAGAGCTTTGGAGGACTTACGGTCAAATAAGGCAGGAGGGATAGATAACACTCCATCAAAATTTCTAAAAACATTGCGGGAAGTGGCAAAAAACGACTGTTCACGTTGTTGTGTAGAATATATGAGTCTGGCGATATAACATCTGATTTTCGGAAAAGCATCATCCACACAATTACGAAGACGGCAAGAGCTGACAAGTGCGAGAATTGTCGCACAATCAGCTTAACAGCTCATGCATCGAAGCTGCTTACAAGATTAATATACAGAAGAATGGAAAAGAAAATTGAGAATGCGCTAGGTGACGATCAGTTTGGCTTTAGGAAACGTAAAGGGACGAGAGAGGCAATTCTGACGTTACGGCTAATAATGGAAGCAAGGCTAAAGAAAAATCAAGACACTTTCATAGGATTTATCGACCTGGAAAAAGCGTTCGACAATATAAAATGCTGCAAGCTGTTCGAGATTCTGAAATAAGTAGGGGTAAACTATAGGGAGAGACGAGACTTATACAGTATGTACAACAACCAAGAGGGAATAATAAGAGTGGACGATCAAGAACGAAGTGCTCGTAATAAAAACGGTGTAAGACAAGGCTGGAGCCTTTCACCCCTACTCTTCAATCTGTACATCGAGGAAACAATGATGGAAATAAAAGGATGGTTCAGGAATGGAATTTAAAATACAAAGTGAAAGGATATCAATGATACAATGCGCTGATGACATTGCTATCCTGAGTGAAAGTGAAGAAGAAATAAATTATCTGCTGAACGGAATGAACAGTCTAATGAACACACAATATGGTTTGAGAGTAAATCGGAGAAAGACGAAGGTAGCGCCAAGTAGTAGAAATGAGGACAGCGAGAAACTTAACATCAGGATTGATGGTCACGAAGTCAATGAAATTAAGGACTTCTGCTACCTAGGCAGTAAAATAACCGATGACAGACGGAGCAATACGGACATCAGAAGCAGACTCGCTATGGCAAAAAAGGAATTTCTGGCCAAGAGAAGTCTACTAATATCAAATACCGGCCTTAATTTGAGGAAGAAATTTCTGAGGATGTGCGTCTGGAGTACAGCATTGTATGGTAGTGAAACACAGACTGTGGGAAAACCGGAACAGAAGAGAATCGAAGCATTTGAGATGTGGTGATATAGACGAAAGTTGAAAATTAGGTGGACTGATAAGGTAAGGAATGAGGAGGTTCTACGCAGAATCGGAGAGGAAAGGTAAATGTGGAAAACACTGATAAGGAGAAGGGACAGGAGGATAGGACATCTGGCAAGACATGAGGGAAGGACTTCCATGGTACTAGAGGGAGCTGTAGAGGGCTGAAACTGTAGAGGAAGACAGAGATTGGAATACGTCAAGCAAATAATTGAGGAAGTAAGTTGCAAGTGCTACTCTGAGATGAAGAGGTTAGCGCAGGAAAGGAATTCGTGGCGGGTCGCATCAAACCAGTCAGTAGACTGATGACCAAAAATAAAAAAAAATAAAAAAATTAAAAAGCCCAGTTTACTCTAAACACCGGATTTGAAAGTATTTCTTCGTTTAATAAAGGCTAAACGTATAAATACCGTCGAAGTGCTTCACTGGTTTTTTTTCTGTTGTTACAAGCTCAGTAATAGGTATTATGTTAATGGGGAGATACTCACTTTATTGGTAAGCTTCGTTATTGATTTGTAGGTAAGGTTATATATCTCGCCTTCATACAAGAGCCGGTTAATTAATCTTCTCCTCTATTTGAAAACACTAGGAAGAACATGAGATCATATCATTAACCTCGATGCGAATTATATCATCGGTCAGCATTTAACAGGTTTTTTTAATGTCCGCAAAACAAGGAAATGCACAGTCCTCAAGGTAGTACTTAAAGAAATTCTTTTCAAATAATAATTTAAACCCTTTAGTTGCCAAGAAAGCCATATGCATTCTAAAAATTTTCACAAACCTCGCTGTTTACTTAAAACACTACCTCCAGTTATCTATTGCGTTTCCATCGTAACAGTGTGAGTACCACGTAACAGAGTGACTCTCACGGAAGGTAAATGGGCCACAGACTTGTTTTTACACCACACACTAAAAAGTATTGTACTAATCAGCCCCACTAATGTGGCGTTCGCTGTGTTATTCAGTGGTTTGGTATTTAACTAATTTGTAAATGGAAATGACAATCTTGTTTTATTACATTGGGTAATTACTAAATAATTTTTCTCCCGGCTAAAGATTTGATCAAGTTGCTAAAGACCTCCAAGTTAACGTCGTGTTAAAGTGTTGTCTGTAAGTTGTGTGTCACTAAATCACAGTTCATACAACAGATTCAATACAACTATGGATTACGATGGAAACAGTTATCTTCAGCAAAATGATCATTAAAACCACCGAATATCAGCCGCGCATAACACTGACGTATGTTACCTGAACCAATATTCTTCGCAACTCGTGCGTAATTAATTTCGGCTCCATACATCAGCTAGAAAAATTTCTTATAAGGATCGTGCAATGAGCACTGTTTTTAAAGAACCAATCTGATTCGAATCATTTTCATATAAAATGAGTTCGGAACCACCAGTGCACATTTATTTTTACACATTTGTATTACGTTCGGCATTTATGTCTGCAGAGTTGCGTGATTTAAATTTGTATTTGGCGCTGAGATAATTGTTGAGATGGCGGCAGGCAATTGATAGAGACTTTCTATTGTTAGAGCAAATAAGTAAATATTTAAAATGCTTATTGAACGCTATAAAATCTATTTTCGTATTGTGCACTATTTAGACTTCATCAAGCAAACATTCGATTTGTTTCAAAGGAAAACACAGACAAAAGCGCGATACAAATCGCTATCATCAATGGCTGCGCTCCTTTCAGCAGAAAGAAATAATTAACACAGATAATGCTTACTGAGAGAGGAATTACAGTTACAAATAATTATTCACTCATGTTCATAATTATAATGAACTCTATTTTCAAGTAATAATTAACAAATAATTACACTTTCTTAACAGATCTCAGCTTGATATGCGTCTTGCGTGCTGAACCTACAAAAGCCATCCAACAAAAGGTAAAAACAAAGGAAGACAAACGCAGATCATAAAAGGAATTTACAAATATCATTGTCTTTGTATTGTACACATCGATATGTCCAATTATATCATAGAATATTATGTAAATAATTAATATTTAAAAATTTTCACTGTTTTTTGATACGTCGAATAGATAATGTTTGTAACTGTTAGAGGCATAATTTCCTCTCGTCGCACTGTAGCCAAAAATTTATCACGTGAATGTTACACTAACCACTGACATTATGTTTTTCGCCCCCCTGTCCTGCATGGTACTGGGAAGCTCTTTTACAGACTTCACGAAGGTCCTAGAGGTTTTCACGAATTATCGACTGCAGAGAAAATCGTGAGTAACTTTCATCCACACACAAATTCTGCAGCATCATTAACTTGTATCCGAGATATGAACACTGCTATAGCTACACAGACTCTTGAGCAAACTATACGTCTCAGAAGCTATTAACTCAGGGTACAACACACACACGCGACACAAAGGCGACCATAGAATTACCTAAAATATGAAGTCTTTTTTGTAAAAAGCTTTCCTAAAGTCATGTGTTTTCCGATTATGAGTTTCCACCCTTCGCATCTGGAATATGCACACAGAGGTGGGCATTCCAGAGCACACACTGGTGGCCTGTGTCTCTCCCGCAAGCAGCCTTTTCTTCTCTGTGACAGAAAAATCCCACTGCAGTAGAAGTCTGCGCTTAAATCAAGTACACTCGCTTCCCGGAATAGCTTTTGATCGGTTAATTTACCATTATGAAATTTCAATACAGACTGAAAATGATATGAAACACAACTACTTATCAGTGGTATCGGCTAATTTATTGGTTCACAAATTACAGGAGACAAAGAATTTGGAAGAAAAAGTAATCACTAAATCTTTAGTTATACAAAGGGAGTACAGGAATTATTATTAGCAAATACAAACTGTGATGTAGCGCAGTAACGGGTAAACGCAGGTAAACGCAGGTAAACGAATCAGCCGTTACCACGCACAGGGGGCACAGTCGAACAGTTGAAAAGATCGATTAATATGTTTCTCGTAATGGATGTCGAGAACATGCGCTTGTAAATTAACTGTTGGCTTTTCCGGTCTCTGCCTGGCCAGCACTCGAGAAATCCTGACAGGTAGCCGTGTCTTGGTACTTGGAGTGAGAAGGTGATTGGAAAAAGACGTCCACTACAGATTCAGCTGACTCTATGACCGGAAACTACGGCCCATAGCTCACCCTTTATAGGTTTTCAGAGGGACTGTTTTTCCACTCGAATATAGTTGTCCATGAGCCTCTTCGTTATTTTTCTCGATCACTGCATCTACGCATCTAGTAACCACAGTTAGAACATGGCTTTTTCCTGTCATGAGTTTTTTTCTCTATCCTCGACTCATTTGATGGGTTGATAAGTTTCATCCATGTGCTGTACCCATGACAGGCAAGCAGATCACTTCTGGGAGGATGTATCTACATCTACATCTACGTGATTACTCTACTAGTCACAATAAAGTGTCTGTCAGAGGGTTCAATGAACCACCTTTAAGAAGTTCCTACCGTTCCACTCTCGAACGGCGCGCGGATAATATAATCACTTATATATTTCTGTGCGACCCCTGATTTCTCTTTTTACATTGTGATGAAATTTCTCCTATTTAGGTGGGTGCCAACAGAATGTTTTCGCAATCGGAGGAGAAAACGGGTGACTCAAATGTTTTGCGAAGATCCCGTCCCAACGAAAAACACTTTCGTTTTAAATATTTCCACTCCATTTCGCTTATAATGTCTGTGGCATTATCTCCCCCTATTTACAGCCTTGAGATATGTGTGACTTATCGCGTAGTCGAAATGCAGGGGATTTCTTGTAGTACTCATTTGAATAACTTCACACTTTTCTTTATTCTGGGTCAATTGCCACTTTTGGCACCATACGGATAACTTATCTAAAACACTTTGGAATACGTTTTGGTCATCTGATGACTTTACGAGAGGGTAAATGACACCATCATCTGCAAACAAGCTTATAGCGCTACTCAGATTGTCTCCTCTGTAGTTAATATAGATCGGGAATAACAGAGGGCTATAGCACTTCCTTGGGGAACGCCGGATATTTATTCTGTTTTACTCGATGATTTTCCGTATACTACTACGAACTGTGATGTTTCTGACAGGAAATCACGAATCCAGTCGCACAACTGAGGCGATATTCCATAGGCACACAGTTTGGTTAGAAGACGCTTGTGAGGAACGGTGGCGAAAGCGATCTGGAAACCTAAAAATATGGAACCAATTTGACATCCCCTGTCAATAGCACTCACCACTTTCTCAGTATAAAGAGCTTGTTGTGTTTCACACGAACTATGTTTCCTGAATTCGTTCTATATGTCAACAAATCGTTTTCTTCGAGGTACTTCACAATGTTCGAATACAGTATATGTTCCTAGACCATCTTGCAAATTGACGTTAGTTATATGGGCCTGTAATTCAGCGGATTGTTCCTATTTCCATTTTGGGTATTGGTGTGACTTGAACAATTTTCCAGTCTTTAGGTACGAAACTCTCTGTGAGCGAGCAGATGTATATAACTGCTATATATGGAGCTATTGTATCAGCGTAATCTGAAAGGAACCTGACTGGTATACAATCTGGACCGGAGGCTTACCTTTATTAAGTGATATAAGCTGCTTTACTACACCGGGGTTATCTACTCCTACGTTTCACATTTTCGTAGTTGTTCTTTTTTGGAATTGAGGAATGTTTACTTTGTCTTCTTTGGTGCAGGAATTTCGGAAAGCAGTGTTTAATAACTCTCCTTTAGTGGTACTGTCATTAGTGGCTTCACCGTAGTTATTGCGCAGTGAAGGTATTGACTGTGTCATGCCACTGATGTGCTTTATGTGTGACGAGAATATCTTTGGGTTTTCTGCCAGATCCCGAGGCAGGGTT